>NC_136141.1:3319439-3626452 GCF_965212315.1 Lampetra planeri
TGACTTTACCGAAAAAAACTAAGAATATTATTTTATTTTTTACCGGCTAAGGCCAACTGAGATACGTAGCGCTTTTTCAGAAGCGACCTGGCGATCGCAAACGACAGCTCAACGAAGTGGCTCATCATCGTCGCGTGCAAAATGTAAAGCAGCGGCCAAATACCCTGAACGCGTGGCGCTCATTCCAAATGTGGAGGGGAAAATCTGGAGGACCCGGAGAAAAATCCACGCGATCGTGGGGAGAACGTGCAAACTCCACACACAGAGCAGGCATCAGGGTCGGGATCAAACCCACGACCTCCTGTATACCAGGCGAGGTAGTTAACATCTCCTGGCCACCGTGGTGATGAGAGAGAGACACGCAAACTCCACATATACAGCAGCAGGCGTCAGGGTCGGCATCGAACCACGACCTCCTGTATACCAAGCGAGGTAGTTAACATCTCCTGGCCCACCGTGATGATGAGAGAGAGACGCAAACTCCAAATATACAGCAGCAGGCGTCAGGGTCGGGATCGAACCCACGACCTTTTGTATACCAGGCGAGATAGTTAACATCTCCTGGCCACCGTGGTTACACTCTAGTCCCACTTTTCTCGACCAACCCACAATGGAACGTGCCGCCAGTGTGGTGAAGTATGGTCAAACGATCCCGGTGGGAGAGAGACCTTCATCCAGCAGTGGATTGAGAATGGGCTTTGCAATAGAATAACAACGGATAGCGCTGGGTGCTGATTCGTATACGGGTGACGTTCCATCCATCTCAGTCGGTGTAAATTCCACATTCTTACGGCAGCGGTCAACGTATCCGTGGATAACTGGGCAGCCAGATAAGGGGAACGAACATTCCATCAAATTCCGCTAGCAGCCACCGAAACAGTTTGTGGAAACTCCACATTACTATGGCAGGGGGGTGGGGGGGAGTTGGGTCAGTCTGGTTGGGCGGCGTAACTTTTCCATCTCCGTCGATGCCCAATTGCGGCGGGGGGCGGGGGGGCGTTGCAACGAGTGTCACGAGTTAATCACAAAAACAAAAGCGGTCTCGATCTGTGCGGCGTCTCTCGCGGACTTCCCGACACGCCTGTTACGAGGGTGCGGGGTGTTAGTCAGCCAACCTGCGGCGCGCGGCTCTTTAAGGACCGCCGCTCCGTGACCGTGATCCACCGGGGGGGGGGGGATCACCGCCCGACGCGTTAAATCGTGTCGCGACTGCGCCTCTCGAAATGTCGAGTTTATTTCGATTTTTTTTCGTTGCACCAAATTCGAAAGAGGGAACAAAAAAAATGCCTCCTCTTGTTATCTTGTCTTGCCGACCCCTGCGCGCTAGCGAAAATGACATTCCACATTCCTATGGCAGGGGTCAGTCTCTGTCTGTCTTTGGCTGGCGGGCAGCGGGCGGGCGAGCGGGCGGGCGAACAAAGGACGGTGCTGTGAGCGCTTGCGCCGTGCGCCCTGGCACCGAGCCAGACTCCCAGGCGGCGCTCGACACGATCACCGGGCCGGCTGATTAATTCCTCCGGCTGGGGATAGAGGAGCGTCGTGGTTGGGGCTGGGGGGTGGTGGTGGTGGTGGCGGCGGTGGTGGCGGTGGTGGCGGTGGTGGCTGTATAACAGGCGGGTGTTTGAAGGGGTTGGGGTGGTGGTGGCTGTGTTGTTGGTGGCAGTGGTGGAGGGAAAAGTGGTGGCTGCGGTGATGGCAGTGGTAGCGTTGGTGGTGGTGGTGGTTGGGTTGGTGATCACAGCAGCATTGGTGGTGATGGCAGTGGTAGCGTTGTTGGTGGTGGTAGTGGCTGTAGTGGTGGCAGTGGTTGGGTCGTTGTAGTAGGGGGGGCGGGTGTTTAAAGGGGTTGGGGTGGTGGTGATTGGAGGGAGTGGTAGTGGTGGTGGTTGGAGGTGGTGGTGGTGGTTGGAGGTGGTGGTGGTTGGAGGGGATGGTGGTTGGAGGGGGTGGTGGTGGTTGAAGGGGGCGGTGGTGGTGGCGGCAACGGTGGTGGTTGGAGGTGGAGGTGGTGGAGGTGGTGGTTGTGGTGGTTGGAGGTGGTGGTGGTAGTGGTGGTGGTTGGAGGTGGAGGTGGTGGTGGTGGTGGTTGTGGTTGGAGGTGGTGGAGGTGGTTGGAGGTGGAGGTGGTGGTTGTGGTGGTTGGAGGTGGTGGTGGTAGTGGTGGTGGTTGGAGGTGGAGGTGGTGGTGGTTGTGGTTGGAGGTGGTGGAGGTGGTTGGTGGTGGTGGTGGTGGTTGTGGTGGTTGGAGGTGGTGGTGGTGGTAGTGGTGGTTGTGTGAGCGGTCTCATTGCGCGACGCTTCTATCACGACAGGACAAGGCGGAGCGCGAACAAAAAAATTAAAAATAAGAACGGGCTCTGGCGCTCGGAAAAAAAGGAAATAAGATCAGGAATTAAATTTAAATATTTTAGCGCAAGGTCACTTTTGATGATTTATAGCTACGTGGAAAATTCCGCACTTCCATTATTATTATTATTTTTATTTTTTAGAGCATTAACAGTGGGTTGGCTTTAACAATACAGGTCCCCCGCCATAGTAATGTGGAACGTTTACGACTCACCACGGGGCCGGCTACAAAGATGAGCACCGCGCATTGCTCACTAATCCAGGGGGAGATGCTTGCACTTTTAAAATCTTTAATCATCGCTACCCAACCCATAAACCATTCCCGCCTCCCCCCCCCACACCCTCCGAGCAAAGCCTTTGCTGTAGGTGTCGGACATGTGAACAGGCCAATAAAATATGAAATATATATTTGAGTTTTAATTAATAGTCGAATCTACACGCCTTGAGATTGCGCCCGCCCAGGCGACGGAGCGATGAAATCGGCCGGTGTGCGGGCAAGGTCCTCGGTGATTTGCATCGCAGGATCGTGAGAGAGATGGCGGCTTCCGTGGAGGGAGGGAGGGGGCGGCGGTGAGTGGGTAGGCCTTCATCTAGCAGCAGATAGATGATGTTCGTCGAATCATAATTGACGACGACGGTGATGAAATCATCAACCGACTGTCAGTCAGCGGCTTTTCCCCGCTGATGCCGCTCCGCCAAAGTTGCGATTGTTAAAAAAAACATTTTCTTACTAATAGGGGTTTTTCCCCTTTTTTCTGGCAACAAAACTGACACCTTTTGCAAGGAATCATGCTTACATTCACCACAATACTTGCAGTCAAATGCAAACAACAACAAAAACAATACTCTGATAATTTATGCATTGTCTTTGAAACTGATTGGTCCACACCAGAGACAGCTTTCTTTAGAGCCTCGTCTCAAACGGTGTTCGACCAGATGACGCCAAAAGGCGCACAGTTCCAAGACAACGCACTGCCAGAGTAACGAGAGCTCGGGGTGAGCAGCTACATCATGGGACCTCCTTTGCCAGTACCAACATATATACTGTTTGAGGTTCTCCGCCAAAGGGATCCGGCGATTTCCACCGCCCTCCGGAGGCGTCAAATGCGGTTCGGCGACGGACGCGCGAGCGCGCGCGGGTTTTGCTAACTGGGCGCCTGCTTCCGATTGATTAATGAATCGGACTTGGCGGACGTTGACGAGAATTAATTGAGGTTGCTGCGTCGCGCGGCGAGGGCATTTATTTGCACTCGGGAGGTTTTGTCGTAGCCGTCGTTGTTGTCGTCGCTGCCGCTGGGCACTTTGTCCGCGTCCCAGGCAGCGGGGAGGCGAAGCGAGCGGCGTGGCTGCCCCGCGTACATTTTATATGAGGCTGCGGTAAAATTCGCCCACTGAAAACGTGGCACGGGAGAGCGCGCGGGAAAAATAGGAGGAGTGGAAGAAGATGCGGGGGGGGGGGGGGGTGCGGGGGGGGGGGGTAACCAACAGCGAGCGGGCGACAGAGAGAGAGCGGGGAGAGAGGGAGGGGAGAGCGAGCGACTGTCTGGCTGGTGGTTGTGGTGCGGGGGGGGGCAGGAGGAGGTGGGGGGGGGCACTGGGGCTGGTTGGGTCTGGATGGCGCGTGAAGGATGGCGATGGAAAGCAGAGAGATGATGTGGTGGCAGCGGTGGTGGCGGCGGCGGTAGCGGTGGAGTGGAGGGGGGGGGGATGCCGCAAACCTGCCGGGTGGAATAAATAAAACTGTGGTTTATGGGGACTGGGGCCCCACGCTTCGTGCTCTGGCTCCAAGACAATAACCCCTTTTCGCGAGAATGCACGGCGACGGTGGTTATTTTTCGTTATATTTTCACATATTGTCATTTTGGCCCGGCTTTACCCGAGACGGGAGCAATCCGTTCGGATCTCTCTCTCGCGCAGCGGTGCGACGCTTCGTGCAATAATAGAGAACGGCTCGCGTAAGCGGGTGTCGCATTGCTACCGCCGAGATCCCTTCTCCGTCCTCCTCTAACACGTGACGCACCTTTCCACGCGGCGCGGCAGAGAGGGGGGGGTGTGTGTGGGGGGGGGGGCGCCGCTTTCACCGCTCGCTCCGCGTGCGAGAGTCGTGATGGTCGCGCGGCGCTCACTCCGACACGTTCATTCGCGGAGCCGAGGTTTGGCCAACGTTGAAGTGCGCAACGAAGTTGAACCGTTGACGGGTTTTTATTTTAAATATTCCTGCACCAATTAATTATCGGTGACCGAGGGGGTGAGAGACCATCATCTCGGCAGACGCCGAGAACCTGGTTTAATCGCAATCCGCGATCTCCTCAATGGCCGCGTGTTTAATATTTTTCATGTATAGCCGACGGTTGGGGTTGGCCCCCGCCATAGCAATGTGGAATTTTTACCACCGGCTCGAAGGGATTGTTCTTCCTCGTTGCCCGTTTTGAGAGCTCTTTTGAGAGAGAATTCGATTTGGGATTTGAACGTCTCGCTTGCTCGTGACCGCGTCGGATGTCACCGATATACGAACGGTTCTCATTGGTCGCCGGATATCAGGTGGTTTTTGAGGCAGTCCAATCGTGAGAGCCAGCTGGATTTCGAGCAGGTTTTTCTACCGTCGGCCGAATAGATTAGTGAACGCGTTATTTGTGCTGCTGCTGCGATTGTCAGCGGTGCAAGAGCGCAGTTAACCACAAACATTTCAACACTTTCCGTGGCAATCGTAACTGCGTGGCATCACGAGAAAAAACTAAATATATACGCAATGCAAGAAGAGCCATCGACGTATCTGTGAATCTGTCGAGTGTCCATTGACACGGGTGTTGAGTTTTTTCGTTTGTTAATTGTGCTTGTGCACCACTGCCAACGCACTAGCAGCTGCAGCACAATTAGTTTGTTATATGAATCTATAAACAATTTTAATGTTACCAGGTAAGGCCCCAACTGAGCCGCCTAGCTGTTTTTCAGAAGCGACCCTGACCATCGCAAACGATAGCTCAACGAAGTGGCCCATCGCGTGGAAATGTATAGCAGACAAATACTCGAAGCGCGTGGTGTTCATTCTAAATGTGGAGGGAAAAACCGGACGACCCGGTGAAAAATACACGCCACCACGGGGAGAGAGAGAGACGCGCAAAAACTCCAAATATTATTCCTGCAACCAGGGGGGGCGTCCATAGGGGGGGTGGCGAGGCTCTTCTTACTGTAAAGGTGCAAGTGCTGTTAACACTTAACGGGGGGGGGGGGGGGGCACGGACTGAGACCAGAGGCTGCCAACGTTTCCGCTGCAGACCAAGCACGGGCAAATCTCTCCATCCGCACCTCCTGAAGGTGCCGGTCGGCACTTGCAGAGAGATGCGGTCAAATATCCCCGTCCCCACCGGGAGGCTGGTTACGGTGCGAAAGAAAGTTCCAACATACGTAGCCATGTACATAATACGTTGAAATCAGCCGAGCACTCCAGAGACCAGCAGAGAGTCTCATTTGCAAGGGGTGAGTGGACCTGGGTCACCACAACGACAAAGGCAATGACATTAAAACTACGCAGGACGATGAAGCAGATAGAAACATCGGAAACCAAAAAAAAAACGAGAAATCGGAGCAGAAATAAGATAACAATAATAATGGACACACACATACACACGCGGAACTGGGTCCCGTTATCCACAACTGTGCGGCAGTCTCCTGCAACGACGTTCAACGCGGCGACATACCGCCAAGCGGATCTCGGTACAAAACCGATTCCTGCGGCCACAGCGGGCACAGCGGGCACAGACGATGGTGCCCAACTCTCCGATTCCGTCGGTGCCAAAGGCAGACGACGGGCGACAACACCCCCCCCCCCTTGACTTGAGACGATTCACCTCCCCGTCTGACAGACGAGGTGTGGGACCTCGCCGACACCACCAGAGGGAGCAGGAACTCTGGGCAAGCGACGAGACGAACGAGCAAGCCAGGCGCGGCACTCGACGTCTGCGCCGGTGACCCCTCGGCAGAGGTCGCAACCGGGTACCCGATACCCGTACCCTACCCGATACCCGGCTACCCGTACCCAGCCGGGTACCTGTTTGCGACCCTGGTGCGGCCGGGTAGGCCGTGAGTCACTGGTGATTAACCGTTTGTCACTCATTTCGGGTAGGGTACGGCTATCTGTACCCGGCCGGGTACGGGTACCCGTTTGCGACCCTGGTGCGGCCGGGTACGGGTAAGGAATCAAAACCCGTTTGCGACCTCTGGCTGGCAGTCGTGATTTCCGCATTTGCCGTGGCGTCGCCCCAGCAGGACGCATGTTGACCAGCGTTGATGTCCCGAGTGGAGCGGGTGCTCGTTTAACCCACCCTGAAAAGGGGATGATGGGTTTCGATATTTACCCGTCGACCGGTCGGTTGGACTCGTGACCTTCTGACCGTGAGCTGACTTCTCAGACCATCGTAACAGAGGGGGAGTTACGTAGGTGAGGGGGTGGTCACGGGGTAGGGTGCATATTCCTTGGAGAGATGAGCGCTACAACTTTGGACATGTCTGATTGGGACATGTTCTCTTTTTTTATTCTCTTATATTTTTTTGTTATGGAGGGTGGTGGCAGGGTGGGGGGATTGTGGCCAGAGTGGTGTGAATGGTTTAGCGCACTCCACTAGGCTGGGTGGGTGGCTGACTGGCTGGATGGTTGACTGGCTGGGTAGGTGGCCAGCTGGCTGAGTGGGTGGGTGGCTGGGTGGTTGGCTGGCTGACTGGGTGGGTGGCTGGCTTGATGAGTGGGTGGGTGGCTGGGTGGTTGGCTGGGTGGGTGGCTGGCTGACTGGTTGACTGGCTGGGTAGGTGGCTGGCTTGCTGACTGGGTGGGTGGCTGGCTGGCTGACTGGGTGGGTGGGTGGCTGGCTTGATGAGTGGGTGGGTGGCCGGGTGGTTGGCTGGGTGGCTGGTTGGCTTGGTTGGCTGGCTGGCTGGGTGAGTGGCTGGGTGAGTGGCTGGGTGAGTGGCTGGGTGAGTGGCTGGGTTGGTGGCTGACTGGCTAGCCGGGTGGGTGAGTTTCGTGGGTTGGCGTGTGGGTGGCTGGCTGGCTGGCGTGCGTGTCAGTCTGTGTGTGTGTGTGTGTCTTTGCGTAATGGACCTCTAATTGGTTCTGCCCAATTTCCTCTGGGATGTTCAAATTGAAAAACTGGCGCGCGCCACAACATTAATTGTGTTTGGAATAAAGTGCGACAATCGCGCCGTGCCATCCGAGCATCTCCATCAGAGGCCGCTCGGTGTCACGGCTGTTGTGTTAATTTATTTGCCGCCCGCGTGAATAAAAAAAATGTTTTGCGCAAACGGCGCGACGCCTCGCCGCTCACAGCTCCTCGCGCCGTCCGTCGGCCCGTCATAAAGCTGCTGGTGGAAATTCCACGGTTAAATGGCAGGGACGGAGTCTCGTACCCACCACCACCGGACAACCCGCTTACGAGTGCACTTTTTGTTCACGCTTGGAAACGCCCGTTCAATATTTCTCTTCCACCGAGGCTTTCGTCACACGCCCTTCAGGAGGGGATTTCCCCACCGGTGACTTCCCGCAGACTGGCTCTCAGTTTATTCCCCCAGAAAGAGATGATGATAACGGTGCTGATGATTACAGTGGTGGTGGACAGGCTGGACCCTAACAGGCTAATAATTTCGTGGTGGCGAGATGTTATCTCCCTCACCTGGTATACAGGAGGTCGTGGGTTTGATCCCAACCCTGACGCCTGCTGTATATTTGGAGCTTGCATGTTCTCCCCGTGGTCATGTAGATTTTTCCCCGGGTCCTTCGGTGTTTTCCTCCATATTTAGAATAAACACGCGTTTAGAGTATTTGGCTGCTATAAATTTCCACGAAATAAGCCACTTCGTTGAACTATTATGTGTGATAGCCAGGTATTTTCTTACCTGCTTACCTTGGCACTAGTGTACAAGCACAGCTTCCAAAACTCAACAATTTTTTTTTTTTACCAGGTATGTACCTATGTTGAGCTTCTTTCGCACCCTACGTAGCCAACTGTGCTAATCGGAGATGCGGGGGAAGGACAACAAACTAAACGCAACGCTTCTAAGGACGTGAGTTTTGAATACAGATTTAAAAGTGCGTAGCTCCTCCAGTGCCTTCCTCATATCGGCAGGAAGAGCGTTCCAGACGGCCGCAGAAGCGCATCCGAAAGCGCCGCGCGGTGCGGCGACCGTCGTCTTTGTTCGATGACGGAGCCCAAAAGCCGACGCTGCTGCTGCTGCTGCTGCTGCAGCTACTGCTGCAGCCGCTGCAGCCGCTGCTACTGCAGCTGCTGCTGCGAGGATGGTGACCGGAGTTTGTGCGGCAACGGTTTGCGCTCCTTGCCGAAATCGTCGAGGTGCCGTGGGTTCGTTATGTGGCGAGCGCTCTCCGCGCGCATCAACGAGCGACGCCCGGCGTCCGGCGAGGGAGTCCTGGCCTAGGCCTTGTCATCGCTTCAACGTGCGCCGCTCACCCGCTCCCCTCCCCTCCTTTCCCGTTCTCTAGGCCGCGCAAACAACCGTGAGCAACATCCCAAACGAGAGTGAGGTCCACGGGACGGAGAGCGACGAGGCAGCGAGCGGCGGGGAAGAAGAGGAGCGGCGGGCGACGATAAACGGCAGACCGAAGGGGCGTCCGTCCTGAGAAATCCTTTGCCCCGACGCCCCCCCACCCCGACCCTCCCCAGCGGCCGTGCGACGCCGACCGGCCCTCTCCGTCCGCTACCGAGCAGCCCCAGGTGAGACCTTGGCTCGGGGCGCGGCCGTCGAGAAGTACGCAGGCGGTGTAACTGCACCGCCAGGGCCCCCCCCACGTGGCGCTCCGACGTGGGGGTAGGGGGGGGTACGAACCGAGGGACCTCCACACCAACCGGGCCACGACGCCACTGAGTCGCGCGGCAATACAGGGCGGAGCCGGAGGGGTGCGACTTTGACGCTTTTCGACTCGTGATTCGAGTCTAGCGCCTGCGAGTGATTGATCAAAAAACACCTTGATACACATACATGTGTGTATACATGTGTGTATACATGTGTGTGCAGCGGGTCGTGTGCCGCCTGTCGTACATACGTCAAACACTGCAACCGTGGTGGAAGCAATTTAGCGGCAGGCAGAGCCGTACCCTTGGCTATGGGGTGAATCGGGGGCGACTGCCCTGGGCCCCGTGCTTTGGGGGGCGGCCCCCCCCCAGCGAGCTTCGACATCACGGTGTCAGATGCGATACATCCCGGTGTGGTTTTCCCCGGAGCCCCGCCACCCCCCCCCCCCCCATGAACGGCTCCCCTGGTTGCAGGAATTATATTTGGAGTTTGTGTCTCTCTCTCTCTTTGCCCATGGTCGCGTGCATTTTCGTACCGGTCCTCCGCTTTTTCCCTTTACATTCAGCATCAGCATCACGCGTTTCGAGTTATTTGGCCGCTATAAGCATAAGCCCACTCGGTTGAGCCGTCACTTGCGATAGGTTTCGCTTCTGAAAAAGAGCCACGTAGCTCAACGGGGCCCTTACCTGATGAAAATTAAAGCAGCTTGTAGTTTTTTTCGGTTTCGGAAACTCGCGCGTTATTTCCACTGCCGTGCCCGCCGTGGAGATGGCGACGAACCGGCGACTTCCCCCCCCCTCCTTCCCAGGTTGTCCGGCACGCTGACCGGCGTAGCGGCTTGCTCCCGTCTCTGCGCCAGACGGGTGAAGCACGTCGCGGCTGTCGGCTCGAGGGACGTTTAGGCGCCGTGAAGAAGTGGCGACGCGCGTGGGCGGCGGGACGAGTGACTCGCGTCCTCGTTCGGTTACCCGTTCGGTTACCTGTTTGCGTACCCTACTATTTGGTTCTTTCGGTAAAGTCACGGGGTAGAAACAAGTATAACCCGTAAAAACAAAGTTTTTCACTATAAATCCTTTATATGCGTGGCGGCTAGAGTCCTCTCGTCCTCTGGCTTGAGATGGCTGCCACCTATGGGTCAGATGATTGCATTGCACCATTAAGCAATTGGTAATTAAATATAATTTTTTTGTCCTAAAAAGTGTAAAATTTTGGAAACATTTTTTCACGAACATTAATTGTCACGCACAACGAGTCTGTGTGGAAAATGTCAGCTCGATTGGATCACGGGAAGTGGGTTAAAAAACGACCGAAAGATTTGCACGGTCGTAAGCAAGCAAGCGAACTTAATATAAAGGATTTAAAAATAACAGATCGCGACGTTTTGATCGCAACACAAGCAACCGGTCATCAGGTGTGAAACAAACACAGCAGCAGGAGGACTGCTGACGTCGGAAACGTCGTGATCTATTATTTTTTCTACCCACGTGACTTTACCGAAAGAACCAAAGAGTATGGATTCCTGCAGTCACGAAAGCTTCAAATCAAGATTGTGTGTTTACCCGTCTGTTTAACACTGTGTTTACCCGTTTGTTAACCCATTCGTTTACCCGTTTGTTAACCCATTCGTTTACCCGTTTGTTTATTTGCTTGTCGTCGTCGGTGCTGGTGACCAGGCGGGGATGGAAAGCCCGGAAATGGGACACGAGGGACGGGACAGGGGTCGGGCAGACGGCGAGCGGTCGGACAAGTACAGACAGGTCGGCACCTCGCTTCAGCAGAACCGCGGACAGCTCTCGTGACCCACTCCACACGCGTCCGTCCCTCTCTGGCTCTGCATGCCTGTCTCTCGCGTCTTTCCTTTGTGTCTCTGGGTCTCTTCCGTCTTCACGTCTCTCTGTGCCCGGTGCTGTTTGCGTTCGTGTCTCTGCGTGTCCTGTCCTCCCCCCCCCCCCCCCCGTTGCCTCCGTGTCTGCGTCTCTCTCCGTGTCCATCTCCGTGTCTTGTTTCTGTGCCTGTCTCCACCGCCTTTGCCTCCCTCATGGCGTTGTTTACACACCGCACCGGGTACTCATTTCATTTTTCAGTTTTCATTTATTTAGGTATAACACTGTGAGCCATGCGGCTCTTGACTCGGGTGCAACCGCAACAAAACAAAAACATGAACACGAAACATCTTAAAGTGACTACACGCAACATAAACATCCAGGAATTAAACAGCAAAGTCTTCCAGAAAAAAAACACCGCATTTCAACGCTGTGTGCAAAAATCCCAGTGGGGTGCAAGTCAAACAATAACAACCATAAGACAATGCAGATTAAAGTTATCAGGCCAACTCTGTACTACAACAAACAAACATGGCTAAACCAAAACGTTTTGAAAATCACCAAAATAAAGCCACAAAAACAATGTAACGGTGAGGCTGAGTCGACCTAGGGGTGGCCAATAACTGTCACTGGTGTTGGCCGTGAGCAGGAATCGAACTCGGGCCGCCTGCTTCGTAGCTACACTACCCCTCCCCAAAGACAAAGATCCCCCATATCGCCTTCGACAGAGTGTAGGGGCAAGTGCTGTTAGCGAGTAGCACCTATGAAGGCCGGCACGGCACACAAAGGGGTGGGTGGCCAACACCGCGTCCGGCACCACACACACACATACACACCCGTGCGTACAACCATACAATGCCACCAAGCGTCGTGGTGACGTCACCACGACGCTTGTGCCAGGCCATGTGCACCTTGAGGTCGCGTGAAGTGTCGAACACCCGCTGGCAGGAGGTCACGGGGCAGACCCAGGTGCCACGGGTCGACTGACTGAGATGACCACACACACCCACTCACGCATGCACGCACGCACCGTCCCAGATCTCTCCGTGCGCGCGTGAGCTGCACCTCTGTGAAATGGGCCCTGAAGAGAAATTAGCGGTGGGGAGGGAGGGAGGGAGGAGGAGCGCGGGAAGACCGCACGATGAGACCCTAACGACGTCCCAGCAGCTCCGTGCAGCTGTGCTCCCAGATTGCCCGCGATACCACCTCGCCCGCGGGTTTATATCTTTACGTACAGGGGTGCCGCGGTGGGCGAGATGTTGACTACCTCGCCTGGTATGCAGGAGGTCGTGGGTTCGATCCTGACCCCTGACGCCTGCTGTATATTTGGAGTTTCCGTGTCTCTCTCATCATCATCACGTTGAATAGGAGATGTTAACTGCCTCGTCTGGTATGCAGGAGGTCGTGGGTTCGATCCCGACCCCTGATGTCTACTGTATATTTGGAGTTTCCGTGTCTCTCTCTCTCATCATCATCACGTTGGCTAGGAGATGTTAACTGCCTCGCCTGGTATGCAGGAGGTCGTGGGTTCGATCCTGACCCCTGACGCCTACTGTATATTTTGAGTTCGAGTGTCTCTCTCTCATCATCACGGTGGCTAGGAGATGTTGACTACCTCGCCTGGTATGCAGGAGATCGTGAGTTCGATCCCGACCCTGACACCTGCTGTATATTTGGAGTTTGATTGTCTCTCTCTCATCATTATCACGTTGGCTAGGAGATGTTAACTGCCTCGCCTGGTATGCAGGAGGTCGTGGGTTCGATCCCGACCCCTGACGCCTACTGGAGATTTGGAGTTTTTGAGTGTCTCTCTCTCATCATCATCATGGTGACTGGGAGATGTGAACTACCTCGCCTGGTATGCAGGAGGTCGTGGGTTCGATCCCGACCCCTGACGCCTACTGGAGATTTGGAGTTTTTGAGTGTCTCTCTCTCATCATCATCATGGTGACTGGGAGATGTGAACTACCTCGCCTGGTATGCAGGAGGTCGTGGGTTCGATCCCGACCCCTGACGCCTACTGGAGATTTGGAGTTTGAGTGTCTCTCTCTCATCATCATCACGGTGACTGGGAGATGTGAACTACCTCGCCTGGTATGCAGGAGGTCGTGGGTTCGATCCCGACCCCTGATGCCTGCTGTATATTTGGAGTTTGCGTCTCTCTCTCTCTCCCCGTGGTCGCGTGGATTTTTTTCCGGGTCCTCCGGTTTTTTAACCTCCGCATTTAGAATCGACGTGTTTTTATGAGTATTTGGCTGCTATAAATGTCTACGTGATGATAAGCCACTTCGTTGAGCTACCATTTGTGGCCAGGTCACTTCTGAAAAAGAGCCGCGTAACTCAGTGTGCCTGACCTGCTAAAATAAAATAGTTTAATAAAAAAGATCGCTATCGTCATCATTACCACCACCGCCGTTACTACCGCTACTACGCATGGTCACGTGGCTCATATGTACGTGCGAGTCCCTGGCGCGGTGTGTAGTAAACATCGCCACTGGGGAGACAAAGGCGGCCGGGCGCGGTGCTGGCCACCCACCCCCTCGTGTGCCACAGTGCCGGCCTCCGTGCTCGCCGACAGCACTTGCCCCAACAGTCTGCCAAGGCTATACGGGGGACCTTTGTCTTGGTCGTCTCGTGCATTGGTTAACGCGATATATAATCCACGGCTGCCTTGTCACTCCACTGCTAGATGAAGACCCCCCCCCCCCTCCCCCGTGTTGTGTCGACCGTGGTGGTAGTTGGACCACACTTCACCGTTCCCGGGTCGCCAGGGTGCAGAGTGTGGCAGCGCGCTAACTGCTGCGCCTCCCATCCTGTTCCCTCACGCGCGCTAACCGCTGCACCTCCCATCCTGTTCCCTCACGCGGCGTGTTCACGTCGCCACGCTCATTGGGAGCTTCGCGTGAATCGTTGTCACCCTCCTGGCCGCGCGTTCGTCTTGCTCACCCCGCCTCACTCACCACCCTCACCTCACCACCCTCACCTCACTCACCACCCTCACCTCACTAACCTCACCTCACTCACCACCCTCACCTCACTAACCACCCTCACCTCACCACCCTCACCTCACTCACCACCCTCACCTCACCACCCTCACCTCACTAACCTCACTAACCACCCCCACCTCACTCACCACCCTCACCTCACCCCGACTCACTCATCACCCTCACCTCACTCACCTCACTCACCACACTCACCTCACTCACCACCATCACCTCACCCCGACTCACTCACCACCCTCACCTCACTCACCTCACTAACCACCCTCACCTCACCACCCTCACCTCACTAACCTCACTAACCACTCCCACCTCACTCACCACCCTCACCTCACCCCGACTCACTCATCACCCTCACCTCACTCACCACACTCACCTCACTCACCACCATCACCTCACCCTGACTCACTCACCACCCTCACCTCACTAACCTCACTAACCACCCTCACCTCACCCACCTCACTCACCACCCTCACCTCACCCACCTCACTCACCTCACTCACCACCCCCACCACCCCCACCACCCCCACCTCACTCACCTCACTCACCTCCCCCACCTCACTCACCTCACTCTCCACCCTCACCACCCCCACCTCCCCCACCTCACTCACCACCTCCACCTCACTCACCACACTCACCACCCTCACCTCCCCCACCTCACTCACCTCACTCACCACCCCCACCACACTCACCACCCTCACCTCACTCACCTCACCACCCTCACCACCCCCACCTCACTCACCACCCTCACCTCACTCACCTCACTCACCACACCACGCTCACCACCCCCCACCTCACTCACCACCCCCACCTCACTCACCACCCTCACCTCACTCACCACCCTCACCTCACTCACCTCACCACCCTCACCACCCCCACCTCACTCACCACCCTCACCACCCTCACCTCACTCACCTCACCACACCCACCACCCCCACCTCACTCATCTCACTCACCTCACTCACCACCCTCACCTCACTCACATCACCTCACTCACCACCCCCACCTCCCCCACCTCACTCACCCTCACCTCCCCCACCTCACTCACCTCACTCACCACCCCCACCTCACTCACCTCACTCACCACCCTCACCACACTCACCTCCCCCCACCTCACCACCCTCACCACCCTCACCTCCCCCACCTCACTCACCTCACTCACCTCACTCACCAGCCCCACCTCCCCCACCTCACTCACCTCACTCACCACCCTCACCACCCCCACCTCCCCCACCTCACTCATCTCACTCACCTCACTCACCACCCTCACCTCACTCACCTCACCACACCCACCACCCCCACCTCACTCATCTCACTCACCTCACTCACCACCCTCACCTCACTCACATCACCTCACTCACCACCCCCACCTCCCCCACCTCACTCACCCTCACCTCCCCCACCTCACTCACCCTCACCTCCCCCACCTCACTCACCTCACTCACCACCCCCACCTCACTCACCTCACTCACCACCCTCACCACACTCACCTCACTCACCACCCCCACCTCCCCCACCTCCCCCACCTCACCACCCTCACCACCCCCCACCTCCCCCACCTCACTCACCCTCACCTCCCCCACCTCACTCACCTCACTCACCACCCCCACCTCACTCACCTCACTCACCACCCTCACCACACTCACCTCACTCACCACCCCCACCTCCCCCACCTCACTCACCCTCACCTCCCCCACCTCACTCACCTCACTCACCTCACCACCCCCCACCTCCCCCACCTCACTCACCTCACTCACCACCCTCACCACCCCCACCTCCCCCACCTCACTCATCTCACTCACCTCACTCACCACCCTCACCACCCTCACCTCACTCACCTCACTCACCACCCTCACCACCCCCACCTCACTCACCTCGCCACACCCACCACCCCCACCTCACTCATCTCACTCACCTCACTCACCACCCTCACCACCCTCACCTCACTCACCTCACTCACCACCCTCACCACCCTCACCTCACTCACCTCACCACACCCACCACCCCCCACCTCACTCATCTCACTCACCTCACTCACCACCCCCACCTCCCCCACCTCCCCCACCTCACCACCCTCACCACCCCCACCTCCCCCACCTCACTCACCCTCACCTCCCCCACCTCACTCACCTCACTCACCACCCCCCACCTCACTCACCTCACTCACCACCCTCACCACACTCACCTCACTCACCACCCCCACCTCCCCCACCTCACTCACCCTCACCTCCCCCACCTCACTCACCTCACTCACCTCACCACCCCCACCTCCCCCACCTCACTCACCTCACTCACCACCCTCACCACCCCCACCTCCCCCACCTCACTCATCTCACTCACCTCACTCACCACCCTCACCACCCTCACCACCCTCACCTCACTCACCTCACTCACCACCCTCACCACCCCCACCTCACTCACCTCACCACACCCACCACCCCCACCTCACTCATCTCACTCACCTCACTCACCACCCTCACCACCCTCACCTCACTCACCTCACTCACCACCCTCACCACCCTCACCTCACTCACCTCACCACACCCACCACCCCCACCTCACTCATCTCACTCACCTCACCCACCACCCCCACCTCCCCCACCTCACCACGTTCCCAGGTGCTCTACTTCTTCGCTGCTCTCCCCCTCTCTCCCTCTCCCCCTCCCTCTCTCCCTCCCTCCCTCTCAGTCGCTCTTCCTCCGGCATTCGCTCTGCTGCTGCTGCTGATGCCTCCTTGCCCCCTCCCTCCCCCATGTTTCTCACCTCCACTCTCCTCCTTTCCGCTGTTTCTCTCTCTTCTCTGCATCTGCCTTTACCTCTCTCCGTCTCTCTCTCTGTCACGTCTCTCCCTCTCTCAGCCTCGTCTCTCTCTGTGTCGCTGTTTGTCATTTTATTATTCTCTCCCTCTCTCTGCATCTCTCTCTCTCTCTCTTTTATTTACGATCAGTGGAAACAAGAAGATGCTCGGTGTAGTCGGCACTTTGCTTCGTTCATCATTTCGTATTTTTTTTTAAATAATAACTTTGCTTTATGTAAACCCCCACCTCTCGCTCACTCTCTCTCTCGCCCTTCTCGCATCTCTCTCTCTGCATCTCTCTCCCTCTCCTCCGGCAGTACCTGTACTAAAAACATTGGAACGATACAGAGAAGATTAGCATGGCCCCTGCGCAAGGATGACACGCAAATTCGTGAAGCGTTCCCTCTCCTCTGCATCTCTCCCTCTCTCCCCGTCTCCCCATCTCTCTTTATCTCTTCCTTCTCTCTCTATATCGCTCTATTAGTCTTTCTCTGTGTCTATCTGTCTCTCTCTGTGTCTCTCTGTGTCTCTGTCTCCGCGTGCCACAGAGGGCTAATCCCACGCTGGCAGTTTGCCAAGAATCTGGCCGCTGTTGCCACGACAACCACGAGACCCTGCCACGGGCAAGAAACGCATCGCTCATTCTGCAGCAGCAGCAGCAGCAAGCGTGGAGAACATGCGAGCTTAAATATATAAATAATATTCACATTTTTGTTACGAAGCCCCAATATTCTGCGCTAAAATATATTTTGAACTGTACTGGTGCGGGTTTTTTTTTTTAAACCAAAATTGTTTTTTATAGCAGCTACGATGAATTAACAAAAATATTAAACAAATATTGGGCAATATTGGGTTCACAGCATCGGATATGCTTCCCTCTCGCTCACTCGGCCAAAATAACAAAATTTGCATACGGTGTCCCGATGCTTGCTATGGAATAAATAAATAAAGACATCTATGCGTACCCGACAAAGACAAAGATCCCCCGTATAGCCTTAACAGACGATTGGGGCAAGTGCTGTTAGCGAGCACCTGTGAAGGCCGGAACGGCACACGAGGGGGTGGGTGGCCGGCACCACGCCCGGCCGCCTTTGTCTCCCCAGTGGCGATGTTTACTACACACCGCACTGGGTGCTCACTTGCGGCTGAGTAGACCTAGGGGAGGCCCAGGACCGGTTCAGATAATCGTCACTGTAATTGGCCGTGAGCGAAAATCGAACTCGGACCGCCGGGTTCGTAGCGCAGCGCGCTAACCACCGTGCCACCGCTCCCCACGCGCACACACACACACAAACACACGCACGCGCTCACCTGCACCAATACCAACACAAAGTGGCGGTGGATGTCACCACGGCGCCTGTGCCAGGCCAGGTGCACTTTGAGGCCACGTGAAGTGGCGAAGGCTGCCGCTAACAGGAGGTCTCGTGGAACTGACCCAGGTTGCCATGGGTTGGCTGACTGAGATGCGTGGTAGATGCCGCATTTTAGCCGCCCGGCGCTCCGCTCGTTGTTGCACGCACGCACACACTTGCACGCACACACGCACTCACCGGCACGCACACGCACGCACACACGCATTCACCGGCACACACGCACGCACGTACGCACTCACCGGCACGCACGCACGCACCGGTACACGCGCGCATAAAATACCAAGATACCCAAGGGCAGAGCACACCTGCATTTGCATATTTTAATTTTACATCGGGACACATTCGGTTTCTGTCACTCGCGTCCATCACTGCATGCGGAGGCGGTGGAGGGTGATGCATTGCAGACTTTATTGCCGCAGCAGCAGCAGTCATAACAGTGGCAGCAGTGATAGTAATAGCAGCAGCAGCGGTAGTAATAGCAGCAGCAGCATAGATAGCAGTAGCAGCAGCAGCAGCAATAGCAACAGCAACTAATAGTTTTAGCAACAGCAGCAGCAATAGTAGCAGCAGTGATAGCAGCAGTAATAGCAGCAGCAATATCAGTAGTAGCAGCAGCAGTGCTAGCAATATCAGTAATAGCAGCAGCAATAGCAGTAATAGCAGCAGTAGTGATAGAAATAGTAATATCAGTAGCAGCAATAGCAGCGATAGCAGTAATAGCAGCAGCAGCAGCGATAGTAGCAACAGCAGCAGTAATAGCAGCAGCAGCGATAGCAACAGCAGCAGCAGAAACAGCAGCAGTAATAGCAGCAGCAGCAGCGAGCGCACCCTCGTTATTTTGTCCGAAAAGCCACACAGACGTGGAAGTCTCAATTTTGCAGAACCCCGGCAGGAAATGATAATGTGTGGCGTTTATTTCCTTAAATACGCTACTACAGTACAATTGCAGATACTCGCGTTTTCTGGAACCGTACTCGTATCGCGGTTTGATTAATTTGCTTTGGGCAAATTAATTGAGACACGAAGCAGGCCAGGTAAGGTGTGAAGCCTTGAGTTGGAATCTTTGCCAGGATTGACTCAATGCCATCATCATCATCATCAGCAGCGGTAACAGCAACAGCTGTCATCATCCTCATAAACCCTTTGGGGTTGATAAAATGAGTACCACCTGATGGGATTGCATCGCTTACACACACACACACGCGCATCTACAGGTATAGACAAAGATCCCCCATATAGCCTGAACATAATGTAGGGGCAAGTGCTGTTAGCGAGCACCTATGAAGGCCGGAACGGAACACGAGGGGGTGGGTGGCCAGCACCACGCCCGACCGCCTTTGTCGCCCCAGTGGCGACGGTCGCATACCGCACCAGGTACTCATTTGAGACTGAGTTGACCTAGGGGAGGCCCAAGACCGGTTCAGATAATCGTCACCGGTGTTGGCCGTGAGCGGGAATCGAACTCGTGCCGCCGGGTTCGTTGCGCAGCGTAGCGCTAACCGCTACACCACCGCTCCCCACATCTACAGGCATGTACACACGCGTACAAAAGACAAAGATCCCCCGTATAGCATTGAGCAGACTGCCGGGGCAAGTGCTCGTTAGCGAGTCTAACGGTGCAGTTCCCGAAGAAGTTGCCGGCAGCCGAACGGCACGTGGCGGCACGAGCCGAGAGCGCCATCGGTGAGCCGTGCAGCAGCAACAGCTGTTTGTTGCCCTGCACCTGCGGTTAGCACGGTTGGATACGTACGGTGCGAAAGAAGTTCAATATACATGCGTGCAACCCATCGTCATCCCTCTGGGGGTCGATAAAACGAGCACCACTTTGCGGGGGAAATTAACATTGGTTGTGGACTCGCCCCTGCCATAGTAATGTGGAACTTCCACCGGTAGCCCAGGGCTGACGGGGGGGGGGGGGGGGGGGGCGCCGCTCGCGACGTAGCTCACGGCGGCTTTAACGAGCGTCTCCTTCGCGACGCAGCGCGGTGGAGAGGAAGTCGGGTTGGGTGATTATCGGGCGGTGAACGCGTGGACCGTGGGTGGACGTTGGGTGTGTCGCTCCCTCGCTCACTCTCGCCGACGGAACGGTGGAGGTGGAGTCGTCTCGTCGGTTGCGCAACGGGCCGGTGAAGGGGAGAGCGGAGCGGTTTAGAGAGGAGAGGTTCGCGTGTAGGTGATTGAGCCAATCAGTTTGCATCATCTCTTTGAGATTTGGTGAATTGCCCGCCCGCCCACTGACCCACCCACTCACTCGCTCACTCGCTCACCCACCCACTCGCTCACCCACCCACTCGCCCACCTACAAAATGACCCTCTCACCAACTCACTCATCCACTCACTCAGCCACTGCCCATCCACTCACTCACCCACCCACTTATTCAGCCACTCACCCACCCACTCACTCACCCACCTACACACTCACCCTCTCACCAACTCACTCACCCACTCACTCACCCACTCACTCAGCCACTGCCCATCCACTCACTCACTCACCCACCCACTCACCCATTCACTCACCCACCTACTCACTCAATCACCTACCCATTTACTCAGCCACTGGTGATCCACTCATTCAACCACCCACTCACTCAGCTACTAACCCAATCACCCACTCACTCAATCACCCACCCACTCACTCAACCACCCACTCATCCATTCATCCACTAACTCACCCACTTTCTCACTCGCCCACATCAACACAAAAGCACACAAGGACAAAGATCCCCTGTATAGCCTGTAACAGACTGTTGGGGCAAGTGCTGTTAGCGAGCACCTTTGAAAGGCACCGGCATATGAGGGGCTCGGTGACCAACACCACGCCCGGCCGCCTTTGTCCCCCCAGTGGCAATGTTTACACATCGCACCAGGTACTCATTTGAGGCTGAGTCGACCTAGAGGAAACCCAGGACCGGTTCAGATAATCGTCACCGGTGTTGGCCGTGAGCGGGAATCGAACTCGGGTCGCAAGGTTCGTAGCGCAGCGTGCTAACCGCTACACTACCACTCCCCCCTACAAAAAACACACACACACCACAGAAACACGCACACACACAAACCCACCGGCTCCCGAAGAAACTTTTCCAGGACCGTCGGAGCGAACCGTCGGTCATCGCAACAGAAACGACGCGCGGCGCAACCCGGCGCAGAGGACGATGCGGTTTCAGTAAAAAAAAAATGTATTAATTCATCAGCGGTGTCGGCCGTCGGTCGCATGCTGAGCGGTAGAAGCCCCGACACGTGGATAATTACAGAGACGCTCGCCTGCCAGCTCGAGCTGGGAATCATTGAGCCCGGGACCGGTGGGGGGGGGGGGAGAGATGGTGCTGAAATTGCTGGGGCGGGTGAGGGCCTGGGGAGGGTGGCGTGGGGGGGGGATGTGGGGGGGAGCTGTCAGCCCGGGCTGCCCCCGTGACGTCACTGCTGCTGCTGCTGGTCGCGCGCGAGAGGGGATTGGGTCACGCGTGGCGCGGCTCTCGCACGGGATTTGCCGGAGAGGCCGATGGCACCGCACGCGTGCCCAGTGATGCGCGCCGCCTGTACGCGCCGCCTGTACGCGCCGCCTGTACGCACCACCTGTACCATACTCGGCAATTCACCCATTCCCCCACCCACTCGCTCACCCACCGACCCGCTCACCCACCGACCCACTCGCCTACTCGCTGTGTGCGGCGGGGTGTGTACCATACAGACCCCACCACCTTGCTCGAACGAGCATTCAGGCGGTGCTTATCTCCCGTTTACAGCCCTGAGCCAGTGGTGGAAGTTCCACATGACTATGGCGGGGGGTGGGGGGCGAGTCCATCCGTAGGACATCCACTGTTGACTTCCCCACAAAGTGGTGCTCGTTCTATCGACCCCAGACAGATGATGAATGGGTTCAGTCAACCCCCCCTCGCCCCCCTCCACCACAACCGGGATTTGGAACTCGCAACCTTCCCGGGTTGAACCCGGCGGCCCGAGTTTGATTCCCGCCCGCGACCGACAACGGCGGTGACGGGTACCGGGACGTCGCCACCGGGCAGACACAGCTGGCGCTGGGCGTGCGGTGGTGCTGCCCCCACCGCCGCCCTCGTGCAATAATCATGATGATGATGATAACAACACGAATTGTTATAGAGCCGCCTTCCATTCCACAAGGCCCAAGGCCACGTTTACCAAAGACAAATGCAGTGTCAAAAAAATTAAAATACCCTCTACCAATATGTGGGGCAAAGCGCAGGTGCGTGTGGTCTGTGTGGAGGAGTAGGCCAATAACACCCCCGCCCGCCCCTCCCCCCCTCCCCGGGTTCTTTCACGACACCGCTGCGGTGGAGGTGGTGGCCATTGTGAACCTCCACTTGACGTTGCCTCTCGATGTCCCCACCTCCCTCTCCCCCCTCTCTCTTACCCCCCCCCCAAACTCCCTCCCAACCGACTCTGCCCCCAACAGGACACGGGGATGGAGAGGGCGCGGGGTGCTGAGGAGAGGAGGGCACGTGTGGCTGTGGAGGAGAGACGCAGAGGCAGGCAAGTGGCAGATCCGTGTGGGAGGGGGCGCGGGGGATGGGGGGCGGGGTAAGGGGGGCGGTTGGCGATGGGGGTGATCGCCCCCCACCCATCTCTTTAGAGCTGCTTGTTTGTTTGTTGTGTTTAGTTTGTTGACCTTCACCCCCCCCCCCGCACCTCCGATTGGATACGTTACGGCGTGCGAAAGAAGTTCAACAGGACGTACGTACACCCACGAGTTTGTGTTGATTTCTACGAGGGAAAAGACGTGACATTCGAGACGCAGGCTTCTACGACCGAAGCTATCCATGATAGAGGTTTTTTGTGGGTTAGATCGCGCAAATATAAATGTGTCGTTAAACCCGCCACCACCCGACACAGCCGATCAGTAAGGTTTGTCACGTAAAGAAAAAGTGCCAATTAGTGACTAGTTCAGCACACCGGTGTGTTGGAGAGTAAACCCACAACATTTACAATTCGAGTACCGTGACTTTCCACCGGTGATTACAACAACAATAGCAACAACCAGCTTCATCAGGCGATAGCCAGGATTGTGAAGAAGGTTCCTCCCTTTAAAGCTTTCGTGACTGCAGGGATTCATCTTCTTGGTTCTTTCGGTAAAGTCACGTAGAAGGGAAATAATAAAATGATCAAAATAAAATCAAAATAAAACATAATAAAATAATTCTCGTGACGTTTCGGCCACAACGCAAGCAGCCGTCCTCAGGTGAAGACCAGGTCTGTCGGGCAGACGCTATTTTATTATTTCCCTTCTACGTGACTTTACCGAAAGAACCAAGAAGAAGGTTCCTCCCGTTTCGGTCTCTAATAAAAAAAAATATATAAATTTACTATGTGGAGAGGCGGCAGCAGCAGCAGCAGCAACAAGGTGTTGGTGCATCACCGCACAGTTGATGAGAAACTCCCAGGCCTTCCTGCGGGCATCGTCGGAGTGAGGAGGAACCATGCCGTGGCTGGCTGACTGGCTCGCTCGCCAGTCCGCACGCGGATCTTTGAGTTGTCGAGCGCATCTCCGCGCCGCCGCTTTATCTCTCGACCGTCGCACGCCGGGACCACGGCCTTCGCCCGGAGGGCACGCGGCCGTGCAGCGGCCCCCCGTCCCTCAACTGGGCAAAATAAAAAGGCGATTATTCCGCTCGGCGTGGGAAGAGGAGGTGCCGGGGTAAGAATTGGGATTTTTACCGACACGGTTTTTTTTTTATCCCTTATGTGGAAAATTTCCATATGAAATCCCGCGAGTGGTGGGCTGTCAATATTCAGGTCTCGCCAGGGCCGTATTTTAATGACTTTGATTTGCGTTTCACCTTATAAACCGTATATATTACACAGCCGCATCTGAGGCTGTAAGACCGCTGGCGGTTTTATTATTATTTTTTCCCTCGGCACCGTGCAACATTGATTTTTATTATTTAACGGGTATTTGAAAAAACTTTAAAGAGCTGGAGCTGAAAATCAGTATATATTTTTGTTATATATATATATAGCATATAAATAAATATTTATGTATTCAGATTCGGGGCTTATTGATATTTTCTGGAGCTCAGCCCCAGACAGCTCCGACTGAAATTAAGCCCCTGGGAAATGGAAATTGAAAACACACGTACGTATGCACACACTTTCAAACGATCACGATCCCATGATTATGCTTATCGCCTATTAGGGGCAAATGTTATGATTGAGCCCCTATTAAGGGGGTGAGGGGGGGGTGGTGTGGCATGCCCCACGCTCGGCCCCCTTTGTCTCCCCCCTCCACCCCCCCCCCCTCTGTTCAGACACTCAGACGGCACACCCAGTCGATCAATCCAAATTATATTTAAACTATGTTTTCATTTTAGCAGCTAAGGCCCACTGAGCTATGTAGCTTCCTTAAGTGACCTGGCCACAAATGATAGCTCAACAAAGTGGCTTATCATCAGCATCACGTGGAATTGTATTGCACATTTTACAAAGCAGGAGCACATCTCATATTTTTTCTTAAACCCTCAATTTTCACCAAATTTTAAATATGCAACCCAAACAATAAATGTGGGCTCTATAATTGTTTTTTTTTTTTACCAAACACACAATCGATCCATTGCCAATTAAAGTAAATAATTAGTATTTTACCACCACAGGCTCACTGAGCTGTATAGCTGTTTTTCAGAAGCGACCTGGCTACCACATATGATAGCTCAATGAAGTGCCTCATGTTGAAAATCATAGCAGCCAAATATAAACTTATATTTCTAAATGTTTAGGGGAAAACCCGAGGATCCGGTGAAAAATCCACGCGACCACGGGGAGTACATGAAAACTCCAAATATCCAGCAGGCTTCAGGGTCGGGATAAAATCCACGACCTCCTGTGTACCAGTCGAGGTAGTGAACATCGCTCCACCGAGGTGGGCGACTATCCTCTCACTGACCAGTAGCGTCCTCCACGAGCCTCCTCCACACATATACACAAAACAAAGACAAAGATCCCCCGTATAGCCTGAACAGACTGTTGGGGCAAGTGCTGTTAGCGAGCACCTGTGAAGGCTGACATGGCTTATGATGGGGTGAGTGGCCAACACCACGCCCAGCCATCTTTGCCTAGTAGCATTGTTTACACACCGCACCAGGTACTCATGTTAGGCTGGGTCGACCTAGGGGAGGCCTGGGACCGGTTCTAATAATCGTCACTGGTGGCCGTGAGTGGTAATCAAACTCGGATCGTCGGGTTCGTAGCGCACCGCGCTAAACGCTACACCACCGCTCCCCACACGTACACACACGCGCACACACACATACGTGTGGAAACTTGCATATTCAGAGGGCGAGCGAGGGACACACGGTAACAACGAAGAGCACCCCGTGGCAGAAGCTGCGTGTGCGCGTGTCTAATTGAGGCCATATTAACCCGTTCCGATGACGTACGTACGTGTGTACATCATCAGTTTATCTTCCCGTTCCGTTCCCGCTACGTACGTTCACGCCATCGGAATCGGAAGGTCAAAGGCCACGCGGGAGGGGGGCGCGCGGCGCAGTTTGGCGCCAGCTATCGTAGAGTGCGTCGGCGGCGGCCGTGTCGCTACGCTTCTCCGCGGTGACTGCCGGTACAACGTCTTCATGAAAACAAGAGGCGCTAATACGCTCCCCTCTGAATAAAATCAACGCTGGCGGACGGGGACGCGCACCACCCCACGCAACGTTTGCAAACCGTCTCGGAACGGGAAAGGGTTACATCAACCACGGGACATCCGCCGCGTCGTCGCTTTCTCCCTGGTGAGTTTGGTAATAAACGGTGGATCGATGCTCGGCGAGCGCCAACTCCCCCCCCCACCCACCCAGCCGGTGACCGTGACTCGATTGGTTTCTCTCTCCCGGGCCGCGTCGATTCCCCGCTACCATTATAATTCTTTGTAAATTCTTTCCATGAATTTAGATTTTTTTTAAATTACTGTCGTGTCTTTTTCCCAGCAGAGCTGTCGTTGGGGAAAAAAAAAAAATCTACGAATTGGATGTGAAAGTTGCATTCGGTGCATCCCGTCGGCACCTTATTAAATCCTTTATATTAAGTTCGCTTGCTTGCTTGCTTGCGCGCTTACGACCGTGCAAATCTTTCGGTCGTTTTTTAACCCACTTCCCGTGATCCAATCGAGCTGACATTTTGCACACAGACTCGTTGTGCGTGACAATTTATTTTCGTGAAAAAAAAATTCCTAAATTTTACACTTTTTAGGAAAAAATAAATTATATTTAATTACCAATTGCTTAATGGTGGCAGGAAATCATCTGACCCATAGGTGGCAGCCATCTCAAGCCAGAGGACGAGAGGACTCTAGCCGCCACGCATATAAAGGATTTATAGTGAAAAACTTTGTTTTTACGGGTAAATTTTTTTTCTCATTTACATGGAGGTATGTACATTTAAAAATAAATCAATAGCTTCGTAATCCAAACCGGTCGTAGAACAATCAAAGGCAGGAGTCGACCGAGGGGAGACCCAGGACCGGTTCTGATCATTGCTGCGGGCAGGAATCGAACTCGGGTGTCACGCTGGCTGGGCGCGCGACGCGTTTACTGCTGCGACCAAAATCCCCGACACATTCCGCGTCCGTGTCACTGTCCGCGGCCTCAAGAGGGGAATGGCACGAAAGGCGACGGGTTCGGGTTATAATGACCCTTCCTCGTGGATGTGCGGTGAGAAAGGGCCATTGTCGGAAACGTCACCTATCGAAGGCCACGAAGCGCCATCGACGGATGTGTTGAATCGAACATTGCTTTTGTCGTCGTCGTTAATCGAGTCCCTGAGAGCGACGCATTAGCGTGCTAAAGTCTCGCTCGCATTGCAACGACTTGCTGAGCTTTAGCGGCCCCCTTCCATTGCGGACGGACGACGGACGGACGGACGGACGGACGGACGGAGCTGACGCACAAAACCCTTCCGCCCCTCGGGTCAGAGTGCGTTAATGAACGGCACGCGCGCGAACACGTTCGCTCCGACTCAACCTCCAATTCCAAACGTTCAGCTGCCCGGTAGGGGAGCCACGGCGTGGGCTAGAGGATGGCCGGTGGGGGGGGGGATAGGGGGATAGGGGGATGTTGGGGGGGGGGGGGGCAGGCGGTGGTGGGGGGCTGGGTCGATGGATCCTAATCGCGTTTGAGTTACTGATTTTCGTCGAGCGAGCGAGCGAAGAGTGGGGGGGGGGGGCGCGCGGGGCACGCGAGGTCCCCGCCACGGCCGCCGCTCGCGCGAAATGAAACACAATTCCATCATCGTTGCTGCCCCCCCCCCCTCCCTGCCCCCCCCCCCCACTTTGCCCGTGCGGGCCGTGGCCCCTGTCGCTCACAACCCTCCACCGCGCTTGCACTCGCTCCACGCTCGTCGCCGTCGTTTTATTCATTTTATCGGCCGATGCGCCATGTGGGAGGACCGTTGCCCGAAACGTTTCCGGTTATATACGGTGGTTTTATTTTATTCTTTTATTTACGGTCACGCACTGTTGTTATTGACGCACGCTGTTATTTGTTCTGATTGTTATTAAAGTCACGCATTTCAAATCCTTGTTGGTGGGGGTGGGCGAGGTTCAACATACATACATACATGCTACCCATCATCATCATCATCTCTCTGAGGGTCGATAAGCCGAGTAGAAATGTGTGAGGAAGTCAACAGCGGTTGTCCTACGGATGGACTCGCCCCTGCCATAGTAATGCAGAGCTTCCACCACTGGATCACTGCCTCCATGCTCACTTGTATCGGTTGCATTGTTGGCATTGGTAGCAGTTGTAGCAGGGGTTTCAGTGGTAGTAGTGGTTTCAGTGGTAGCAGTGGTTTCAGTGCTTACACTGATTGCAGGGGTTGCAGTGATTGCAGTGATTGCAGTGATTGAAGCGGTTTGCCGTCGTTGCAGTGGTTGAGCTCAGAGGAATAAACTGTCCCCCCGTGGGGGGGGCCGGGTGGTGGGTGGGGGGGGTCACTCAGGATGTGCCGCACGTTCGTGGCGTTGCGGTCGTCGTTTCACCAAATCAAGGCCGCGCTCGTCACCGAGGCTTCCACGGCGAGCAGCTCCGCGTCGTTACAAACGACACGCAGCTCCCCCAACTGTGGAGCGCAATGATGACGACGACGACGATGATGATCGTGAGAATAATGATCAAGTTTTAAAATAAAAACACACTGAGCAATCACCGTAGGTTTATCCGGGCCGGCGAACCGGCGCTACGGCGAGCGGCGAGCGAGCGGGGGTTGCCGGTTCAAATCTCCGTCTTAAGGGTGCCTAGGCTCGGCCCATCATCCCCTCCCTTACACGGTCGATAAAATAACGACCACTTTATGTAGGAAGTCAACGTTAATCGTCCAGTGGGGAGACTCCCCCCACCATCGGTCCAGGCTCGATAAAATAGGAACCAATTTGTGTGGGAAGTCAACGGTGATCGTTCTATGGAGAGACTCGGCCCATCATACCTCCCTCCGGGGTCGATAAAATAGGAACCAATTTGTGTGGGAAGTCAACAGTGATCGTTCTATGGAGAGACTCGGCCCATCATACCTCCCTCCGGGGTCGATAAAATAAGACCAGCAGTGATTTTCTTTTGGAGAGACTTGTCCATTTGCCATAGGAATGTGGAATTTGCCCCCCCCCCGCCCTGCCACTTGAGAGCAATGTTCGCCGCATGACAGTCAAACCGATATATTTAATAACACCCTGAGCTGCGATTAAAGCCACATATTGAGTGTAATAAAAGGGAATTTACTTTTGCGGTTGTACAATAACCGATGACCAGCTCGCTACGCCCCGGGAAACCCAGCCTAAACCGGTTTCGTCACTTGAGAACACAGTTTGTGCCCTGAAGAAGGCTCATTGCCCGAAACGTCGCCTGTTACATATTTCGATTTTTGTTTTCTATTAAGGTTACGGTGTTGTTGACAAATGTCTCTAGTTTTTTATTTATTTAAAGCTTTCGTAACTGCAGGGATTCGTATTATTTTATATTTCCCTTCTATGTGACTTTACCGAAAGAACCAAGAATATAAATGCCTCTTGGTGTTTCAGTTCAATTGGAAACCATGGGCAGATCAGATCATGATTTGAACCCAGATCATCCCGACACATCCCAGCTGTGTGTCCCCCAGAGCGTTGTTGTTATCATTATTATCCCCAGTAGTTAGGGTTGGGTGGTAATGTGCCAGCACGCATATTGGTGAGAAACATTCTGGCATAATTTGCGGCGTAACGCCGGGACATCGGTGGGGTCATATTGTTGTTAATTGGCCTAGAATTCCATTGTGCAGCCTATGATGTTTTTGAAATGCGCTAGACGACTAGCGGCGATGTTGTCTGCAATGTGTATTGAATGTACTCGACTACTTGGTGTGATTTATATAGCGAATGTTGAATGCACTGCAATGTGTTACGTATTATATCGCGTATTTAAAAAAAAAACACAAATACCGTTAAATTTCAATTTAAAGCTTTCGTGACTGCAGGGATTCATCTTCTTGGTTCTTTCGGTAAAGTCACGTAGAATTGAAATAATAAAATGATAAAAATAAAACATAATAAAATAATTCTCACGACGTTTCAGCCACAACGCAAGTGTTGAGGAGACCGTTTGAGTGACAAGCCCCAGGCTTGGAGCGACTGGGGCTTGTCATTCAGACTCTGTCTCCTCGACAGACCTGTTCTCCACCTGAGGACGGCTACTTGCGTTGTGGCCGAAACGTCGTGAGAATTATTTTATTATGTTTTATTTTTATTATTTTATTATTTCAATTCTGCGTGACTTTACCGAAAGAACCAAGAAGACAAATACCGTTGCGTAGTCTATAATTTAGACTCGGTGTGCGTGAGGCTGTTTTGCGCAGCATATAATGTATATTTAAACGCGCACGAATAACATTACGTGGCACATGTATATTCATGTTTTTCTCCCCTTTTCCCCCAAGTGACTTTAAACGACGACCTTGTCTCACCCCAGCCACACTCGAGCACCGCTGGCTCTTTAACCTCCCCCCCTTCTCTGTACATGTGGTCAGAGGGCTTGCGTAAACCTCGCCTGCAGGGCCCTTTCTCACGAAATGACGCCGACGCTGGACTGGGTGTTGGAACCCACGGTGGGGGGGGCGTGGGGGGTGGGGTAGGGAACGGGGGGGGGGGTGAAGATTTAATCCCCTTGAGACCTAAAAAAAAAAATTATAATTGTATTGATATTTACTGGAGAAATATTATTAAATATTTTGTATTATTATTAATGAAGGGCCATATTTAATGGTCTTAAAAAATGTTCGGTCCGCAGCCCGCAGCTCCCCCCCCCCGCCTCCCTTCTCTTGTGACCCCATTCCTGACCCCCACCCCCCCGGCTTCCCCCGCTTGTGTGACTCCCAAGATCCACCTCTGGCTGGACCCGAACCGCCAGGCAGGCGGGCAGGCAGGTGGGCAGGCGGGCGGGCAGGCGGGCGGGCAGGCACGATGCATCAATGCCAATCCCAGTGACCGGTCACCCAGTGTAATGGATCTGGATGAGAGCCCCCCCCAACCCCGCCCCCCTCAACCCCCCCTCCCCACCCCCCACCTCACGCCTCTCCCCTGCCCCAGCAAAGCGACCGTTGAGACACAATGCACGACGAGGGATGGGTCTATGCATCACGCGGCGCCTCCGGCCAACGCTTAAGCGTCATGCGAATGATTACGCTGAGCGCCCTGCGTGTCACGCACAATAACACCCCGGCCCGGTTTAGTATTGCTGTGTGTGTGCGCGTGCGTGCATGTGTGCGTGCGTGTGTGCACGTGCGTGTGTGCACGTGCGTGTGTGCTTTAGTGGGGGAGCGGTAGCGCAGTGATGAGCGCGCCGCGCTGCTAACCCGGCTGCCCCGAGTTCGATTCCCGCCGACGACCGATAACTGGGGAATATTTGAACCGGTATGGGGGGCCTCCCCTAGGTCGGCTCGGCCTTAAATTAGTGTCTCGTGCAGCGTGTAAGACATCACCACTCGGGAGACAAAGGCGGCTGGGCGTGGTGCCGGCCAACTTATCCGTTCGTGTTACGTGCCGTGCCAACCTCAATAGGTGCTCGCTAACAGCACTTGCCCGAAAAGTCTGTTAAGGCTATAACGGGGCATCTTTGTCTTTGCACATCGCCACTTTGGCGGAGATAAAGGCGGCCGAGCATTGTGGCCAGCACCATGCCTGCCCGCCTTTGTCTCCCCCCAAGTGGCGTGCTTGCTAGCAACACTTGCCCCGACATTCTGGTAAGGCCATACGGGGGGGGGTGGAGATCTTTGTCTTTGTAGGAACCGTTCACGCATGCATGAACCTTCACGCTGTATATATATTTTTTTTCACTTGCGCCCGTGGCATCGGGAAACCGTATTATCGCAGAGAGGCAGTCAATTCACGTCATCCTCCTCTCCCCCGTGCGCTCTCTCTCTCTCTTTGTTTCAATGTGCATATTCAACGCGGTGCCCGAAAGGGGTTCTTTAATGCCGATTAACGCTCCCTTGCGTCCGCGGCCCCGCAGGGAGAGGAGAGCGATGCACCCGCGGTTCTCAGGGGCCGTTTGAAGCGGATCGGCCGATAGAGGCAACGGAGAGGGGAGGGGGGGGGCTCGACGGAGCTAGCAATTAGAGACAATGGCAAAGATACCCCCCCCCCCCGTACATAGCTCTGAGCAAACTGTTGGGGCAAGGGCTGTTAGCGAGTTGCAACTGTGAAGCCCGGCACGGCACACGAGGGGGCACGGTGGCCCGGCCGCCTTTGTCTCCCCCAGTTGGCGATGTTTACACATCGTGCCGTGTACTCATTCGAGGCTGAGTCGACCTAGGGGAGGCCCAGGTCCTGGTTCAGATATTCGTCGCTGGCGTTGGTGTAATTGCACACGCACACATAGACTCTATACATTGAGACCCGTAGACTCACATTGAGATCTATACGAAAGAGACATAATTGTCATCACGTGATACACTCAACTGCTGAGTGTATCACGGCTCAACCACCTGAACTTCGGTAAAACTACAGCTGTCTCTCGGCACCAAGACCACCGCCCCTGCTGCGACGAGCAGCAGTAGATCACGGGATGGTGAGAGATGGCGACGGCTTTTAGAGGGAGGCCTTCATCCAGCAGTGGATAGATCAGGGCTGATGATGATGATGATGATTAGTAGGGTGAAGGGCGGAGTGGAGGGTGAGGGATTGTGAGCTAAGCGCGTTTTAATCCTTTTCAGAGAAAAAAAAACATCTTCAAAACAACACAGATAAGTCGACCTAGGGAAGGCCCAGGTTCGGTTCAGATATTCGTCGCTGTAATTAGACCAATGGCAGACTCTATACGTAGACTCACATGGAGATCTATAGGAAGGAGACACCGCCATCGCCGATGACACACGCCGCTGCTGCTGACGCAGCCATCTCTGGCTCGACCCCCTCAGCGTGAACCTACAGCAGTCTCCCTGCACCGTCTTAGACGGCCCACGCCGCGCCGTCGCCACACAGGTGTCCGCTCGCTCTCGCGCAGAGAAGAGCGATTCGGAGGCACGGGGTGGGGGGAGGGGAGAACCGCGGGTGAGCGCGGGAAGGGCAGCGGCCACGCAAGCAGCCGGTGTGCCAACCATTGCCCAAGTTCTGCGGCCCTCTATATATGAAGGTGTTTTTGGCAAACTTAACGAACGCTGGGACGAAACCGGAGTGCCCGGAGATAACCCCACGCGTGCAAGGGGAGAAACGCTCGATCCCCATGCAGACGGAACATGTGGAGGAGCCCACTTGTTTTGCAGACAGTCAATATCGGGGCGACTCGCCACACTCTTTTAGAGTTCTCCTGCGACGTCGTTTTTACTCAGATGTTTTTTTTCCCTTCCGATTTTTTTTCTTGTTTCTGCTCTGATTTCTCGTTTGGTTTTTTTTTGTTTCCGATTTTTCTATCTGCTTCATCGTCCTGCGTAGTTTTAATGTAATTGCCTTTGTCGTTGTGGTGACCCAGGTCCACTCACCCTTGCAAATGAGACTTTCTCCTGGTCTCTGGATTGCTCACTTGGTTTCAACGTATTTACGTATTTCGGAACTTATTTCGTGCCGTACGTCACCGACCGTGCGAATCAGAGGTGCGAGGAGGGGGGGAAGGTCAACAAACCAACACACAGAAAGCAGTTCTAAAGAAATGGGTGTTTGTCAGTCGAGATGATGTAAAAGCTGAATAGCTCCCAGTGCCTTCCTAATATCGTAAGGAAGGGTGCGTTCCAGACGGCCGCAGAAGCGCCGCATCTGAAAGCGCCATGCGATGTGGGTGCCACCGTCTTTGTTCGATGGCTGAGCAAAAAATTCGTCGCTGCTGCTGCGAGGATGACCGGAGTTCACGTGACGATGGCTTTACGCTCCTTGATCAGATGAGCGAAGTAGTTGTGGTTCATTTGTGGCGAGCATTTTTTGCGTGTAACTTTGAAGCTTAAACTTGAAACTTTGATCATTGGACACCCCGAGCCAGCGGTGGAAATTCCACATTCCCATGGCAGGGGCCAAGCAATGCAAGGGGGAAAATCCGGGTTACAAATGACAGCGTGGTAAATAGAGGCCTTGTTGATAGGAGTTGTCAGGGTGAGGAAGAGGAGACGGATGCATGAGAGGTGTAATTGTGAGCAGCTGAGAATCTGTTGGTGTTTCGTGTGAGGAGGTGGAGGAGGAGGAAGTGGGGACGTGAACTGTAGACCATGGTGTGTGTGTGTGTGCACGTGCGCAGAGCCAAGCGATGTATGCGTGCGTGTGTGCGGAGAGTGGTGGCGTAGTGGTTAGCGCACTGCGCGAAAAACCCGGCGACTCGAGGTTCGGTTCCCGCTCACGGCCACCAACACCGGCTGACGATGATCTGAACCGGTCCTGGTTCTCACCTCAAATGTGAGCACCTGGCGCGTTGTGCATTAAACATCAGCATTGGGGAGACAAAGGCGGCCGGGCGTGGTGCTGGTCACCCACCCCCTCGTGTGACGTGCCGGCCTTCGTAGGTGCTCACCGACAGCCCGTTAAGGCTAATTGGTATGACGGCAACATCGCTCCTGCCAAAACTTGCCAGGACCCTCCTGAGAATGAGCCTTGAGACCCTGTGAGTCTTTCCCTGGGTCAACGAGCGATAGTAAAACAGCACAACAAGGTGGCAGACCCGTTGAACAAACGGCTAACTCGACACGGTCGTCACTAACGCCGCGGCCGTGAAAATAATTTCTGAGAGGCGACGTTTCGGGGCAGTGGCCCTTCTTCAGAGCAGAAAGATGACAAGAGAACTCGCTGCTGTGATGAAGGGCGGTTCTATCGGTACTATCGGTACTATTGGTACTATCGGTTCTATCGGTTCTATCGGTACTATCGACACGGGACGATGTTGAGGTGTTGTCATCAACGCACTGGAGCATTAGCATCGGAAATCTATACAGCAGCAGCAGCGACGAACACAGATACGTAATGCGCATCACACAATAAAGGTCCCCCCCTATAGCCTTACGATTCTGGGGCAAGTGCTTGAAATTTCACAACCCAACCACCCCATTGGGAGGTTCCTATAGCCACCTCTGGTCACTGCCGCTATCACCAAATGCATTCCCTTCGCTGGTGTATGATGATCGGTATGAACGCAGGAGCAGCAAATGCTGCAGCAGCAGCAACAGCGGAAGCAGCAGTCGCAGCAGGCATCGCGAAAGCAGCAGGCAACAGAGGAAGCAGCAGCAGTAGCAGCAGCAATCGCGGCGGCAGCAGCGGCGTTATGTATTCCGCTCGTGCTTAGCGGCAGCAGCAGTAGCAACAACACAAGCGGCAGTGGCAGCAGCAGCAACTGCAGCAATGGCAACAGCAGCAGCAGCAGCGGCGTTATTTATTCCGCTCGTGCGTAGCAGCAGCAATGGCAGCAGCAGCAGCGGCGTTATTTATTCTGCTCGTGCGCAGTAACGGCGGCGGCGGCGGCGCTGCTATCGCCTTCGCTGGCAGTGAATCTGCATTCCGGGCATGCGCGGCCCTCGTGCCGGTCTCCAGACGCGGGCGGAGGGGGTCAGGGGTCGCCCCCAGATCTCGTCCCGAGAGCCGCCATTAGAGAGGCAGCTCCCCCGCCGGCGTGATTTATGACCGGGCAGCGCAGGGGAGGACACGTAGATGAGGCTCCGCGGGGGGAAGGGTGCGGTGGCGGCGGTGGCGGTGGTGGTGGAGGTGGTGGTGGCGGCGCTGACGGGGAGTTGTGGCGCAGCGGTTAGCGCGCTGTGGTGCTTTGGCCATGCGCGTTTTTTCACCGAATTAACAGCGACATCGAATATTACGCGATCCCCCGTTGGGTTACGTTCGTCGGCCACGCACGCGATTAGCACGGTTGGCCGCGTACGGTGCGAAAGAAGTTCAACGTACGTACATTCGCGAGTTCGAAGCTCGATCATTAGTTAGCGTTCTGAGATATTCGTTAATGGGTTTTGAGGTCCAAATGTTTACAGAGGTTGCAGGGGGGGCGGCTGATTCGACGGCAGCGAGCACGTTACATGAGAAGGGAGGGGAGGATACAGGGGCTGCGTAGAACAAAAGCAGTTATATTTTATGAGCATTTACTAATAAATAATAAACGTAGTAAAAAAACCCAGATCTGTGTGCAAGAAAATCTACAAAGTCACGCAAAATACCATTTACGCTTGACGCCGGTGAGAGAAACTCAAGTATGCCATTTAAAACAGCTCCGAATGTACGATTGCATTTTCCTATTTTGAACGAACAGTCTTTCCAAGAATAGCAATTTATCAAGTTCCGGTCATGATCGGCGATTTGCCGGCAGGAGGGAGTTGAGAACGTGCCTGGTTCAAGATGTCAGCAGCGATAAGTGGGGCCTGGGCGAGACAACACACGCTCCTAGAAGCAGGGGGACGGGGGAGGGGTGGTCATGGCCAAGGATCAAGACTAGCAACGGAGCGGGAGCCAAAGACTGCAACGCATGCTCAGTTGGTACGGTCAAGATCTGTTGGAGGGGTGATTAAATCCGCACCTTTGGTTAGCACAGGTGACTATGTACGGTGCGAAAGAAGTTCAACCACATACATACGGTGGCGAGATGTTAACTACCTCGTGTGCGAGAGGCCGTGCGTTCGATCCCCGACCCTGACTTCTGTACACTTGGAGTTTGCATGTTCTCTCTCGCTCTGTCTCTCCGTGGTCGTGTGGATTTTTCTCCGGGTCCCCCGGTTTTTCCCCTCCACATTTCGAATCAACGTGCGCTTAGAGTATTTGGCTGCTATACATTTCCACGTAATAAGCCACTTAGTCGGGATATAATTTTGTGGTCTGCTTCTGAAAAAGAACTACATAGCACAAAGTGGGCCTTACCTGGTAAAATATTTTTTTTTGTTTAAAAATAGTTGATAGTTTTAAAATCGGCACAGGAGCTGGACGGATGTTTGCATCACAGGTCAGTGAGAGGTGATGACAGCTGGGGGGGGGGGGGGTGTTGGCCTTCATCCAGCAATGGATTGAGCATGACTACGACGATGGCGATTTATGAAGTGTGGGCTGTAGAAAGCCGAAACTGGGAAAACGAGTGTGCCCGATCTTCCAGGCTAGTGCTGCCACGAAAACCCACCACCGACCACGTTGTACGAGATTTCACTTGAAGTGCGTGTCGTAAAGATCCAAACCCTCACCTTCCTTCGGGCGCTTTACCACGCGGTTGGAGTGCCGCTCACCGCCGTGCATGCATCTCTCTCTCTGAACAAGAACACCACGAGAGATATACTGTATTGTGGTTCTGTAAAACCCCGCTAAAAAGCAAACGCTCAGAGAATTGATGTTAGAAAACCTGCTCCAAAAATGTCCAGGATATACGATCCGAATTTTTATGTCCAGCTGAGGTGAGCACCTCGCGAATGCCTCTACTCTGTGTGCCGCACACAAATGCGAAAGATCCACATGCGCAGGCGGTGCGGGCAAGTGTTGTTAGCGAGCAGCATCTATGAAGCCATAACAGAGGTTTCTTTGGGTCAGATCGCGTAAATACAAATATGTTGTTAAACCCGCCACCGCCCGACAGCCAATTAGTAAGGTTTGTCACGTAAACAAAATGTGCCAATTTTTAACGACTTCAGAACACCGGTGTGTTGGAGAGTCATCACCGCAACGTTTACAATTTCGAGTGCAATGTTTCGCCCGTAATTACAACCAGCCTCATCAGGCGACAGCCAGAGTTGTGGAGAAATCCTCCTCCTGTCACTTGTGTGGCCAATCAGGTGCGAAGACCTATGAAGGTCGGCACGGCACACGGAGGGGGTGGGTGGCCTTTAGTCTGCCGGAGTGGCGACGTTTTACATTTTCCCACCGGGGTACTCATTTGAGGCCGAGTCGACTTAGGGGAGACCCACTCTGGGCCCGTTTAGCCCCCCCCGCCCTTTCTATCCGGTCAATTTCCATATGGCGCACACGCACACGCACGCTCATCTGGCAGCCATAAAACACATCATTTCCGTTTATTTGCGTAATTGACGGGCCAGCCTTTGCATAATGCAATCCCATTTGAGATGTATAATTAGCAGCAACGTCTCATGTCCCCACGAAGGCCGTTAATTTTCCTAACACGCCTCGTGTCTTGTGGGGGGGGTTGGGTTTTTTTTCTTCCTAAGTAATTGTAGCAGTTTGCTTAACCGCGGCAGCGTAATATATTACGGTGTAATTCTATTTACCGTGCAGTTAAACGTAATGTGTGGTATTTATAGGCTAATGTTGCCTTACATTGGCCCAGGACGCTAGTTTCCTTGAAGAGTTTATTCATTTTGTGCACGTTTCCTGGAATTTGACGTCGCGCCTATCGAGGAGTCATTCAAATGAAATGTCTACATGTGATGTTAATAGTTCTTCACAGGCCATCATCATCAATTATCGTCATTATCCTTGTTCAATCCACTGCTGAGTACACTCCTCATCCCCCACCACCCCCAAGCCCGATTCGTCGCTGTTTCACCCGTTGGCTCTCGCGATGCAACGAGCGATATGGTTGCTGCGCACGAACTGATTCCATCGCTCCGTCTCCACGGCGGTCGTCCTCTTGGGCTGCCACTTCGACTGACTGCGGCCTTAACAATTTCCCGTTCCGATGATGACAAACGTGTACGTCATCATACTCTTTGGTTCTTTCGGTAAAGTCACGTAGTTCGAAATAAAATAAAACAAATCACGACGTTTCGATCGCAACACAAGCGGTCGTCATCAGGCCACAACACAAGCGGTCAAAACGTCGTGATTTGTTTTATTTTATTTCTCACTACGTGACTTTACCTAAAGAACCAAAGAGTATGGATTCCTGCAGTCACGAAAGCTTCAAATCAACATTGTGCACGTCATCAGTTTTCGAATAATAATTTATTGAAAGCAAAAATAATACACGGACGTCATCGGAACGGAATGGAAAGAAAAACTTAAGTAAAATAACTTTATCGGTACCGAGGTTCACACAAGGCCATGAGGAAAGAGGGCGCGGGGCACAGTTTGGTGCCAGCTATCATAGAGTACGGCGGTCGTGTCGCTGCAGTTCTCTGCGGTGAGTACGGTGTCTTTAAAAACAACGGCGCTGCTGCACATCTCTAAATAAAATGAACGCTGAGCCACTCACGCGTTCCGAGATTCGGCGGTGAACGGGACACCACCCACCCTGTAACTTGCAGACGTCTTGGAATGGGAAAGGGTTTTTTAAAAAAGATGTACAGGTAGCCCTCGGATTTACGAACGTTCGGTTTATGAAATTTCGCCTGAACGCAATTGGCAAATTGTGGACGCGTTTCGATGAATCGAATCGAAATTTCCGCGTTCACGAAATCTCACGACGGCCACGCGCCGCGAGATCAAACAAGAAGCCATCCGGGAGGCTGCGCCATCCGTCTGCTACTGCACATCTAGTGGTAAAGAGCTTCATAGCTCATCAGATTTCTCCTCCAGTCTTAATAAAGATTCCGAATCTGGTCCATGACAGTGTCACGTCATGCCTACAGTGCAACAGGAACGCCTCCACATCATCACCTATCCAGGCAGTCCAACATGCAGCAGATCTTTTGGTGAGTTCCCTGAAAAGGTTAATTATTTTTAACTTTAAATTCATTATTATTCAATCGTTTTATTATGATGGAGTGGGTGATAAAAAATAATAATAATTAGAGTTCAGACCATGGGTGCCTGATGAGAATTACATTTCAAAAAAATGTTCTCACGACTAGTTTTTTTTAATGTTCCAAAGTAATTATTCAGTCACAATAGTCACTATAGAGAATGCATCACCACCTTAATGTCACTTCTAGTCACGAGTCATGATTCAAGCTTAGACACTGGTCTCGAATCACACTTTATATTGCTAGTCACTTGAATAAGTCACAATTAAAGTCTTGAGCAACTGCGCAGTAAATCGCCACTCTTTCCATGAGTTTTGGTTATTAGTTCAGCCACTTGTTTACAAGTGGCCTCACAAATTTTTTTCTGATGACCCAGTTTTTGAATCGGCGTATGAACATTCACGCACCGATCGAATCGGTGGAGCTTGGGCAGGAGAAACGCGTAAACCCACTCAATTCGGTGCCCTTGTCAATACTTTTTTCCTGCGGTGAGTAGTTGCGATGAACCTGCTGGGATGGGCACGCGTGTGGAAGACTGGACTCCAGCCAAAAAGAGAAAAACTCCACCGGAGCCTTGAAATTATTTCAGATGTGCACACGTACACCCACCCCCCCCTCACTTCGTATACATTTTTTTTAATTATAATCCACAACTTAGCTAATTTTTGTTATTCACGCAATTATTATAGCAGCCTGCTGTAGTTTTACAGTGGGGGGGGGAGTGGGGGGGGCGATGTTTATGTGGTGGATTCCCGATTGAGTAATTTGCGTGGTTCAAGCGTGACGCTGGCGGTGGCACGTCACGTGGGTCTTTACGCTGAACCTGCAGCAGCAAGCGGTCATCGTGCTCCCAGTAAATGTTGCAACGTCGGGCTCGCAACGTTGCTGGCTTGAACGTTGGTTCGACGTTGGCTCTACGTTTTCACGTTCGCTTGGCCTAACCGCTGGGCCGTGTCACTGCGTCGGTGACATGTCAATCGGCTGCTGGACGAGTGCCTCGCCAAGCTGTGCGGGTCGTGGCGGATGTTTGGCTATACTTCACCACACTGGTCAGGGTGGAGGGTGGGCGGGGGGGCATAGATGTGTTCGAATATAATTGCAGTACAGTACAACAAATGTTTTTTGTACTGGTAGGAACCACCTGGTTCCACCAGCCCACAGGAAATTATTGTGTCCGTCCGTCGTGCATCCAAAAATGGGTGGGGAGGGACTGGGTGGGAAGGGGAGGGTGGGGCTGGGTGGGGGTGGGAGGGGTGGGAGGGGTGGTGCCCGTCACTCCGTGGTGCCCTTATAAAACTCAATGTTTAACCTACTCACACCGGCTTGTGCCCGCCCTCAGTCGGGCATATTTGCGGAATACACCACGCCGCCGTTGACCCTGGCCATTGACTGAGCAACCCAACGTTCCTACCAGCTCCCTCCACAGGAATGTGTTTTGTGCTGTAACGTCACAATGTGTTTTGTGCTGTAACGTCACAATGTGTTTTGTTGTTGCACTGCCCTTTGCTGCCCAGCACGGGGCACTGCCCCACAAAAGATGGGAACTGAAGTTTAAAAAAAATGTTAAACATTGAATATGGTTCGTGGTGAGAAAATGCAATTGCCGTACTCTCCGTATTATAAGGACACGTCTTTGAAAGCAAATGTTGGGGGGTGCGTCTTGGTGAGGTGTGCCTAACCAGATTTGCGTGTGTGTGTTAAACCAGATTTGCGTAACTTTGTTGACGCTGGGTCACCTCTGTAAAGTCAGTCACTAGCCACTCTAGCCAGTCGTGGTTGTAGCAGTTGGTCTCACCACGTCACCTCTGTAAGTCACTAGTCAGTCACAACCCTTGTCAGTCACTATCCACTAGCCAGTCGTGGCTGTAGCAGTGAGGAGGCAGGAGCAGGAGGGGTAGTCATGCCACCAATAAATCACTCAAGTCTAGGCAGTCACTATCCACTCCAGCCAGCAGTAGTGAGGAGGAGGGCTGGATTCGCCACGTCGCCTCTGCAGCCACACTAGCAGAGTAGGGGCGCTCAAACCCAGGAGTTGGTGGCTGTAGCAGCGAGGGAGGAGGCAGAGTGGGGGCGCTGATCTCACCAAGTCACCTATTCAGTCACTCCAGCCAGTCACTATCCACTCAAACCCAAGAGTTGGTGGCTGTAGCAGCGAGGGAGGAGGAGGCAGAGGTAGAGTCGGGGCGCTGATCTCACCAAATCACCTATTCAGTCACCCCAGACAGTCACTATCCACTCAAACCCAGGAGTTGGTGGCTGTAGCAGCGAGGGAGGAGGAGGCAGAGGGGCACTGATCTCGCCAAGTCACCTAATCAGTCACTCCAGCCAGTCACTATCCATACTCTTAGGTTTTTTCGGTGAAGTCACACAGGTAAAAAATTAATAATAAAAATAAATAATAATATATTACTTTATTTCTATATTTTTTTCTAATATTTTTTAGTATTTTCTGTATTTATTTTTTTACCTACGTGACTTTACCGAAAAACCCGAAGAGTATGAATTCTTGCAGTCACGAAAGCTTCAAATCTAGTCACTATCAACCAGAGGTGTGGACTCGAGTCATGCGACTTGGACTCGAGTCAGACTCGAGTCACGATTTTGATGACTTCAGACTCGACTTGGACTTGCCTCATCTTTGACTCGACTTGACTCGGGACTCGAGAGCAAAGACTTGAGACTTACTTGTGACTTGCACAACAATGACTTTGTCCCACCTCAGAGGTGTGGACTCGAGTCATGCGACTTGGACTCGAGTCAGACTCGAGTCACGATTTTGATGACTTCAGACTCGACTTGGACTTGCCTCGTCTTTGACTCGACTTGACTCGGGACTCGAGAGCAAAGACTTGAGACTTACTTGTGACTTGCACAACAATGACTTTGTCCCACCTCAGAGGTGTGGACTCGAGTCATGCGACTTGGACTCGAGTCACGATTTTGATGACTTCAGACTCGACTTGGACTTGCCTCATCTTTGACTCGACTTGACTCGGGACTCGAGAGCAAAGACTTGAGACTTACTTGTGACTTGCATAACAATGACTTTGTCCCACCTCTGCTATCAACTCAAACCCAGTAAGTTGGTGGCTGTAGCAGAGGAGGGAGGAGGGGGGAGGAGGAGTCAGAGGCAGAGGAGGAGGAGGGCGGGGCACTGGTCTCGCCGTGTCACCTCTGTAAGTCACTCTAAGTCAGTCATTAGCCACTTTAGCCAGTCGTGGTTGTAGCAGTGGGCAAGGGGGAGGGCTGGTGTCGCCTTGCCACCTATTCAGTCACTCCAGCCAGTCACTATCCATACTTTTAGGTTTTTTCGGTAAAGTCAAGTAGGTAAAAAATAAATAATAATAATGGAAATAAAATTATAAATATTTGTATATTTTTTATTATAAAATAATAAATAATATTATTTTATATCTATTAATAATAAATAATATTATAGTATTTTTATTATTTTTCTATTTTATTATAATATTATTTTATTATTTATTTTTTACCTACGTGACTTTACCGATAAAACTGAAGAGTATGAATTCTCGCAGTCACGAAAGCTTCAAATCTAGTCACTATCCACCAGAGGTGGGACAAAGTCATTGTTATGCAAGTCCAAGTCGAGTCGCAAGTCATCAAATTCATGACTCGAGTCTGACTCGAGTCCAAGTCACATGACTCGAGTCCACATCTCATAGGTGGGACAAAGTCATTGTTATGCAAGTCCAAGTCGAGTCGCAAGTCATCAAATTCATGACTCGAGTCTGACTCGAGTCCAAGTCACATGACTCGAGTCCACATCTCTGCTATCCACTCAACCCCAGTAGAGTTGGTTGGTGGCTGTAACAGAAGGAGGGAGGAGTCGGAGGCATAGGAGGAGGAGGGAGGGGCGCCGGTCTCGCCGTGTCACCTCTGCAGTCTGTCCAGCCACTCACGACCCACTCCAGCCAGTCGTGGCTGTAGCAGCAGCAGCAGCGTGGAGGAGGAGGAGAGAGGGAGGGAGGAGAAGGAGGAGGGGCGGATCTCGTCAATGTCCCTGTGGCCACCGAGCTTGCTGCGTTCGCTGCTCGCTCGCTCCTCTCTTTGCACTTTAACGCCCCATGAGGTGAGTGGAGCTCCCCGCTCGGCTGCTCGTTCGCTCGGCTGCCCTCTCGACTGCCCTCTCGGCTGCCCGCTAAGTCGCTAGGCCGCCCGCCCGCCCGCCTCGGCTTACAGCACCCCCCCAACCCACCCCGACCGCTGCTGCTACCGCCGCCGCCGCAAAGAGAAACGCGTGACAGCGAACGTTGACGTCGGTTGTCGAAGGTTATTCTCTTAAACACCGAGGCGTTGTTATTATTATTTGTTTGTTTGATTGTTTAAACGTCGTCGGTGCGTTTCAGCGGGCGACGTCGTCCGTCTCTGTGGGAGTCGCAAGGCCCCCCCCCCTCCCGACTCGGGGTTTCTTGCAGCGAGGCAAAGTTTATTTCATTATTTTTGTGTTTTTTATTTCTCGCTCTGCCTTTCGTCGCTTTAGCTACGCAGCGTTTTAGATGGCTGCGTGTTTTTGTACAGTGTGGGAATTAAAGAGAGAGGGTTTTAATTGCGGTTCGACGTCGTTTGGTGGAATTGATTTCGACGCTTTGAGACGCCACGGCTGCCGATTTTGCAAGAAGCCTGAGGCCTTGGGCCCTCCCCCACTCAGGTTTCAGGAACGCGCACGGCAGCGTTTGCAGCAAATGTTACGGCGTTTTATTTCGCTAAACTCAATAGACGAGCGGCGATGGTTTTTTTAAATTTAATTTGTATAAAAAAATTTCGACGTTTGCTTAAGGAGATTATTAAGCGATTCGCAAACGCGCGAGATGGCGTCGTTGGGTGGGGGGGGAGGAGGAGGCCTTAATCTAGCAGTGGATCGATCATTACCGATGATAACTTAAACACATTTAGAGTTTTGTCGAGGGAAATTAGACGATTATAACGTGTGTGTGGTTATAAAGGTCTATTTTTGTTGTTGTAAAGCATCGCATTATCATACAGTGCATTATAAAGCGGTTATTTAATTCCGAGTTCGGCCGTGCTACCCACTTTAAATCGCGTCGTAATTATGACTGGTTTATGTATCTCGCTATTGTAATTAAAGTTTGTAAAGTGCACGAATAACTACGCTAGCCGACGACGTGCATCGTCTCGGGGAGATGATGGAGTCAGCTCCGTCCATCCAGCAGTGGATGTAGCTCGCCGACGATTGCCACGATGATGGTTAACCTTAAATAACATTGACATGCGGTGTGCATTCGAGTGGTTGTTCTTTGTGGTTATCAAAGGTTGTGTGGTTTTTTTGTTCTTCCCCTCCCCCCGATCATAAGATTCTTATGGTGTGTGTACTGTACATTGTGTAATGTAATATCGGTGCAGTAGTGACTGACGGACACATCGCTACTTTAAATCGAATTGTGTATTTCGCTGTTGTATTAAAACGTCAAAGTGTTTTCAGTGATTATCACGTATATCGAGAGGAGATGGAGCCAGGTTCTGGGCGGATTCTAACATCGCAGAATGTTTGGTGTTAGCGGGAGGGGGGGGCTTCATCCAGCAGTTGATTGACCATGGCTGAACATTATGATGATATATATTTGATGCGCTTTTTGGGAAGAAAAATAACAATGATTTGGTTATACAATTGTTTTAATCGGACTCTTATGCAGTACATTATTCAGTGGTTGTTTAATGCCGGTGCGGTAATATTTTGACTTTAATCGCATGATTATTACTCAATGTTTTGTTTACCTAGCCGCTGCAATTAAAGATAATGTGCATAAATACGTCTGTAGGGGAGATGGAGCGATAACTATTGTAGAGCAGGTGATGCTCTCTGCACGGACAGCAGTGGATAGAAAATGGGGTGGCTGTTAAATGCACTGCAGGAATTGAAGGGATTTTTATTTATTTTTGGGTGCTCCGTTGCGTTGGTGGAAACTCCACGTTCTTATGGCAGGAGACTAGATTACAATTATCATCAGCCGTGGCCAATCAGCTGCTGGATGAATGCCTCCCCATTGCCATCTTTCACGCTCCTGTAATTGCAATGCAATTTGGATTGACAGTGTCTCAATGCAACCACATCTTAACAATTCGACGAATGGTGGGATTTGTCACGTTATTTAATGCTATAATCTAATACTTTACGCCATAAGACTCGCCAACAATTCAGCAGTGGATTGACAATGGGGTTATTGGTCTATTTTTGGTAATGTAAATTAATCTATGTGCTGCAGTCTGCATTTAAATTATGGAATGATAGAATTATTTGATATAAACCGATGACATAACGCCTTGACTGTGTTCAGTACTTTTCTCGTTGGTATTCTGTACTTCGAGTAACCTGTCCACTGCTGGCTTACGAGCAGTCATCCGAGCTAGTTATAATTGTACATGATTAAGTACTGTACAGTACTATAATCCAGCATCGATGTAAAATATATCATGCGTTATTACACGACAACACATTTTGTTTTTAGTGAAATTGTAACAACTTTGATTTCTTACAATGCATTATATATTATTCTATTGATCACCGTGGCCCTGATTTCAATAATGTAATACCTTAAAAGTCGATAATACATTCAATTGAATGGCTCTTATTGTTGTGGCAAGCCGAGGGCGAACCAGTGCGTCGAAGTACGGTCAGATAACCGCCCTCCCCCCGTGACCCACAACTCCATGGGTAAGCGTTCATCCAGCAGTGGGTTGACAAAACGGCTGCCTAATAATATACCGTGCGTGATACTGTCCCTTTGGCTGCCTTTTGAGCAGTACTGCCCTGGTGATGACCGCACCGTCTATCAATCCCTTCGTGCCGAAACATAGAAGCCTCTGCACCCACTCTGCTCTGGATCGTAGTCGCATTAGACCTTTGCAGTGCCAAACAATTGTGCTGCCAAATCTAGTCAAGCTAATGGCATCGGTGTCCATTATCACATCCAAATGTTGCTAGTTGCCTCTGACAGCTTGCATAAGATAAGCAGCAGGCATTAGTGCATCACTTGGGTTGCGATATATATTTTTAAAAAATCGCCCAGTACAGCCGGAGGGCAAATACATTTTACATTTTAAACAGAGAGCACCCGACACGTTTCGACACGGATTAAGTCTTGCATATGAAGTTTCTTGAAGTGGGCTTCTCATCACGTGCAAGTTTATAGCAGCCAAATACTCTGAAATGCGTGACGTTGATTCTAAATTTGGAGGTAAAAACCGGAGGACCCGGAGAAAAATCCACGGGGAGAATATGTAAACTCAAAATATACAGGCATCAGGGTTGGGATCGAACCCACGACCTCCAGTATACCAGGCGAGTTTGTTGACATCTTGCTACTGTGGTGCCCCAGTTGGGGAGCGATGCATTGTGGGGAATTGCTTACCCTTCTAGATCGCAGAGTTTGCTAGCACCGTTTTCAGAATTAAAATCTTGCATATTGCCCCTGGCAACGAGACTTGAGTGTGTGGTGGGGCACACACTTTTGGGTGACTGCACGGTTTTTTCTAAAAGGGGCTGGAAAAAAAAACCCAATTACGGGTTGCTACCCTGACCTGCTGTGCGTATGAGTGCAAATACATTAAGTTCAATCACACGTAATGTGGGCGCACGTGCTGCAATTAGGAGCTAATTTGACGTGAATTTCGTACAGATAAATAAAAGTAATGACATTAGGGTGATGCTTGTTAAGAATTCATTCATGTGGCATTAGCATTATAGTTGTCTCTTTTTTTTAACTAAACGTGACCACTCAATTGGTTAAACCAGCACAGGGGCCTGCGTTTCATAACGACACTAACATTTGATCGTATTTGCGAGGCAATGCATTAAATGTCTACAGAGGCCCCCGGAGGCATTGTGCCAAAGTCGTCAACTCTCAATAGCAAATGCATTCTGTCCGGGGTCGACTCAGCCCATCATACCCGGAGTAGAATAGAAACGTGAAATTACCACGACTCTGGGCTGGGAGTTGAAATGAGCAATGTCTTGCACTGGCTTGAGGATGTAGACCAGTGTTCTTCACTGATTTTCAGATGGGGGGGGGGGGGTGGGGCATTTTCGCCAATGAGAAATCACTGCGAGGGCCACCCACACATTTGTAACCGTTGGGGTTTTAAAGCACGATGGCGGTATTTTCAATTTGTGTGTTGTCAGGGGCCACACGAAATGCCACCAGAAGTCTTGCGGGCCTTGCAATGAAGAACACTGGCATAGACACTTGGACTCGAGCCATCTCCACACTTGAGCCATGAGTTGCAGAACCGAATCGCTCTCGAAATCTCGCACCTCAAATCATCCCCTGCAACTGCTTTGTCCACATCTGAGTACGTAGTTGCTCAAAAAGGAAATTCAATGGCGTTTTCAGGATCCTAGGTCGCACATGTGCACGAAATGAAGCGCGTCACTGCAAATCGCCGAAAGCAGAGTCCCTCTAAGTAACCGGTTGCGCAGTTATTCACAACTGGTTGCAGAGTGTCCACATTTAAGCGACGCAGTTGCATGCAATCAATCGCACAGGTATGGACCCCATCTATTCACGAGTGTGTATGGCTGCGGCGGATTGAAGTGGACCGTGATGAAGACTACTTAAAAGCGCATCCTGCTTGTTTGAGTAAACTGCACTGGAACTCGGCATCTGTGCAAACAGCTGCCGCCACCTTTCCTGTTTGACACAGTTTGCGGCTTGTTGTTACTCTTGCAAACTTTTCCTCCTTCTTCCCCACCCCTCGACAAACTAAATACGGCATTGTTATAGCTACGCGATGTTATTGCTTGTGAAATTCCGGATCCGTTAGCCACAGATCTCGCTTGTGTGCGAGTAGCACCTTGAGGTTTTTTTCTTCTGCTTCTTGAGTCTGAAAAGAATGTGAATAATGTACTGATATTCTACCTCTGTCAAGAATGTCGGTATCTTACCGACATTCTTTACAGTGGTCGGGGGCACCCGTTGCCATCCTGAATTGTAAGCATTTAGTTGAGAATTGTCGGCATGTAGCATTAGCTACATGCCTACAATTCAAGGAGCCCACAAGTGACGAAATCGCATCTATCCCCCCTATTTAAGAAAGAAACAGGAGGATTTCTTAACAGATATGGCTGTCGCCTGATGATGCTGGTTGTAATTACTGGAGAAAAATTGTATTGAGATTGTAAATGTGGATTTACTCCAACACACCGTTGCTGTACTAGTAACGAATTGGCACCTTCTGTTTAGGTGACAAACCTTACTAATTGACTTTTGGGTGGTGGCAGGTTTAACGACACGTTTATATTTATGCGATCTAATCCAAAAAAAACTGTGTTATGGATGTAACGTTAGCTTTTGTTTCGTGTGATCTGCGTTCTGCCTCTTACTTTCTATTGGCCTAAAGGTGACAACTCGGCATGATTTTGTAAATAATTCTCAAACGCAGGATTCAATACATGCACGTAGCGCGGATGTGAAAATATAATTTGCGTTGAGCAGCCATCAAAATATCTCCCTGTTCAAACGAGTGTTATGCGAGGTCTATCTTCATTTGGTCCTCAAGCAGAGTTGGAATTTGTGCACCAGGTAGGCTGCCTTTCCATAAGACAGCCACTGTAAACGTTCATCAATCCTGGAGAGGGAAGTGAAGATGAGTTCGCCCAAGTATCTGTTGAAATTCAAGCTCGCAGCCTTCGCATTAGCTTAGCACTCTGCTTACATGGCCACCCGGCAAGATAACACATCACATTTGTTAATAAACAAATTTTCTTGTATTAAACAATCCTCGTAAGTTGAGCTGTGGGCAAATCACCAACTTTTCACTTTCTGCACGGTGAGAATGGGAAACATTAAAAAGTGCTGCGTGATGATTATGCCTCCCTTAATGCCTCTTTTCAGCGCTAATCCCTTTAAACTATTTGGTCTGACATTGCATAGTTATTTGTGCTGTGGTGAGGTGTCAACTCTCTCGCCTGGGATGCAGGAGGTCGTGGGTTCGATCCCGACCCTGACGCCTGCTGCTGTATATTTTGGAGTTTGCGTATCTCTCTCCCTGTGGTCGCTTGGATTTTTCTCCAGGTCCTCTGGTTTTTTCCCCCTCCACATTTCGAATCAACACGCGTTTAGAGTTTTTGCCTGCTATATATTTACGAGCAATAAGCCGTTTCGTTTAGCTATCATTTGTTGGCCAGGTCGCTTTTGAAAAAAGAGCCGATAACTCAGTGGGTCGTACTTGGTAAAATCAAAAGGTTAGTTTTAGTTTGATCCGTGCCGTGCTCTTCACCTCTTCTCTTCTGTCCTCTTCCTGTCGCCACTGTCCCCCTGCCCGCGCTTGAATGACTTCCGACAGGGACAGGGAGGAGGCGGACTGGAGAGGTGAGGAGCAGCAGTTGATGGATGATAAGAAAAAGAAGAAAGATGACAAGAAGAAGAAAGAAGCCCCCATGAAAAAGGTACATAACACACACACGGGAGAGAGATTTGGTGCCGAGATATGCGCGAACCCATACCTTTCACGTGTAAAAATGGCGAAATTCTTTACATCTGGTTTTAAAACAGCGTCGCGTATCCGACCGTCACATGTCCGCCCCGACCGCCAGCGCCTCGGCGCAGTATGTCAGCGTTGTGGCTGTCGTTTTTCCATGGATGTTCACAAAATCCGAAGGCTTCACACGCAGTAATGTGGCCTTCGTCTCGCATACATCGCAAACTGTCGCACGTGTCCACGGCGATGTAATGCGATGTTGTTCTATGTCGATTATTTACGATATTAATTTTTAAAAAAATTATATTGATGAACTGTTGTCAAAAGTCTGGCTAACCGTGCTTAACATTTTGCGTGGGTGTCTGTGTGTCTTTGTTAGGCAACGGAACAAAAACCAAAAGGTAAATATACCAGGGCAGCATTTGCACCAAAACATTTTCAAGTTACTAATTTGTCATCTTTATGCAATTATTGCTAAGTGGCAGCTTTAGTCAAGAGGGAACCATTTTTCTCGATTCTGCACAGTAGCATATCCTGTATGCAATGGATTTCATCTCTGCTGTTCATTTCTCTTAATAAAGTAATTGCAACCAATTTGAAAACATTCTCTCCCTCTGCGCACGAACATATATTGCACATACACACACAACCAGTGGGCAATCAACCAAGGTACTTTGCGTCAGCATATTTAGTACAGTGTAGTTATTGCAAACGGGCCAATTTGGCACCGTGTCAGATGCACAGTAGTAGCCTGCCATTGCTAATGATGTTGCAATGTCGTCATGCCTTTAGCGAAAGAAAACAAAGCTTGCTCGTGTGCTGTCACATTTGTGGGGGGTGGGGGGCGAGCGGCAGGCGACGCGGGGGGAGCTTAGAGAAGGGTTCTTAATGAGATTCCTGAAAAATATGGCCATTGCTTTATCCATTCATTCATCAATCCACTCTGGACACTTCACATATTTTCCCAGGAAAATTATATAACCGCCCCAAAACCGCTTACTACGAAACGTACGACACAGCTCTCTTAAGACCCGATACCCACATCTCTATTTTCCTTGGGGGGGTAAGGGGGCGAGATTATTGCCAACGAAGGACTTTATTAAGCAAAGGTTTAAAAAAAAATGATTAGAATTGTGCTGCGCACAAATGCACGTTCGATGAAGCGCGTGCGTCCATTTGTACGTATGTTTCTTTGTACAGTTGAATACCCTTTACAAAATGGAGGCTCCTTTAATGGATTGGCTTTTTTGGCAGCTTGTGGTCTTTTTCCACTCCACTTAACGTTTCGAGTGTTTGTAGCGGAATGCGGCCGTTCTCTCCATTTTTACGGCCATGCGCTGCTTCGTTTTCATCATCGCAAACGCTCATGATACTGATGTCCCATAAAATCTTGTTTCATTTCTATTAATTGCAATAATGGAGTGCGCGTTTTTAACTGCCCGAACGGCGTTCCGAAAACGCCAGTGTTTCTGCGCTTGGCAGTTTCATCATAGCATAGTCTTGTGTTGCGAAGTCATCCCCCACCCCACCCCCACCCCGGGGCCCCTCTCCTTGCTTACCGTTACATACAAACCCACTTAAATGTCATGTGCTATGAAGGAGGGCCATTGGTGGAATTGTTGCCTATTTTTTATATATATTTTCATTATAAGGCACCGCTGACGAATGTGAGTTTTGCAGCGAAGACGGACGTCTGCGCGCTGTTATGCATTAAGAGTTGCAGTGCTGATTTCAATTCATAAATTACAATCAATGGCATTGATTTTTCCCACTGGGCGAAATGGAGCGGTGCCTGATCTGAATGCCGTAAATCTTTTTTAACGGTGTGACCAATCTTCAGCAAAAAAAAAACACGTCACGGATGGTTCATGACCCACCAATTTCGCCCGAGATTTTATGTTTAATGTGGAAAGGTCACGGGGGCCGAAGCTATAATACGCCCCAACACCTGCCACTCACGTGTGTTTGCCTTTCATTGCCCTCACCATTGGACACGTTTACGTGGTCCTGACACGTTTTTTGTGCATTGTCCATGACTTGCCAGGGGCTTATTTTTGGTTCAGAGGTCGGATGTAATGGGTTAACAAATTTGTGCTAAAAAGAGCCCCGGTGAATTCCCTCTGCTTTTGTAACCACGATACACGGTGGCTTTTTGAACCGTGTGTTTTTTTTTTTTAAAGAGACGTTTGGCACATTGCGGCTTTTAATTAGCTTATGTCACTAGACTGTTTAAGCTCATAAAGGCGTTTCTGGTCAGCGTTTCATCAAATATCGCTTTTAAAAAGTAGACAGAGCTTTTAGCATCGTGAGCTCTTAGGGACAACGGTCTTCAATAAGCCATTGTAGTAATTGTTTAGCATATCAACAGCTTGGCATGTAACAATTTACCCTCCAATGATTGGAAAAAGCTCAACTCGTTCATCAATAACACTGCCTTAAAAAGTAACTATGTAATAATTATAGGCTATATTTTTTTCAGGCAGTAGTCCAACGATTGGATCAAGTGCCCTGATTTGAATCACGAATCAATCTTTCGTCTTGTTTTTGAATTGTCTCGTTCGTATTTGCCACTCTCATGCTTTCTGTGTTTGTGATTTGTTCGGTGAATTAGCCGACAGGTGCATTGGTATATAATTGGCTATAAACTTTATAAACAATTAATTATTGGACTCAATAATCAATGTATGCCTAACAACAACTGTGATGATGAATACAAATCTATTGTGGCTATTACAGCATCTCGATGTGCAGTTGGTATTTAGACGCTATATAAATCGAATTTGTAATGTTTGTAATGCTGCTTTGGCATTGGTGCACAAAAACAACGCGTGAGGCCAGGGTCGAGCCTGGTTAGTGCTTGAATGGACAAATGTGTTGTTTTTTTGTTATTGCTATTAATAGATAATTTGAACGTACATTGTTTTTGCTGTCTGTGTCTCTGTCTGCCGTCACGTAAAGTGCCAGAACCGACCAAATCCGGTGCACAGCAGCCTGCTGGCAATCACGCCAGCCACAGCACTTCCTGCACTAGCAACAACAGCACTAGAGGCAGCACTAGCGGAGCCAGCAACAACAACAGCAGCAGCAGCAACAACAACAATTCCACCAGCAACACGGGCAAACGCTCGGCGCTCGCCGGCAACGGAGCTCAGCAGCAGCGGCAGCAGCAGTCGCAGCAGCAGCAGCAGCAGTCGGTGCAGCAGCAGCTGCAGGCATTGGCAGGGCAGCCACAGCAGCAACAGGGGCAGCAGCAACAACAGGGGCAGCAGCAACAGCGTGGGTTTCCTACGCGAGAAGTGCCGCCGAGATTCCGCATGCAGGAGCAAAAGCAGCTTCTGAAGCGTGGACAGATTCTGCCTGGCGCTGGCACTTCGGCGCAAGCCGTCATTTCTACAGGCAGTGCCATGGCGGTGCAGGTAAGCAGCAGCAGAACCTTGTGTTGTAGATAGAATTGAAGGGGTGGGGGAGCTGCTTTCTGATTGTCAATTTGGTGCTCTGCCACAGCGCCGACTGGCCACATTTGTGCGGGACGTTAACAATCGTAAGTTGCGATTAAAAGGGGGGGGTGTTGAAGAAAAAAAGGGTTATTGCTACCCAAATCACCCAGAATGCGCCCAGTCTTGTCGCATCTCGAAAACTTGAGCCTGGATATTGCTTTGACGGGTGACCACTATGGGATGTGTAAAGCAGGTTTTGTTGGCTGCTGCAGGGATCAATAAAAAGGGTCCTGTCACCGAATCGGCCGGAAATGCGTCCGGTCGTGTCAGACCTCTGGTGCTAAGCAGGGTTGAGCCTGGGTGGTGCTTGTGATGGCTCTTCTTTTAGAAGCATAACACACAACTCATAGAGGCGAGTAGGAAGGGTTTCGCAGTGGTGAGATGTTAACTGCCTTGCCTCGTATACAGGAGGTCGTGGGTTCGATCCCAACCCTGACGCCTGCTGTATATTTGGAGTTTGCGTGTCTCATTGCCCGTGGTCGTGTGGATTTTCTCCGGGTCCTCTGGTTTTTTCCCCTCCACATTTAGAAATATAAGTTTATATTTGGCTGCTATGATTTTCAACACAAGGCACTTTGTTGAGCTGTGATATGTGGTAGCCAGGTCGCTTCTGAAAAAGAGCTATATAGCCTTGCCTGGTAAAATATTTGTATTTTATTTTCATTAGCAATGGATCGATTGTGTGTTTGGTAAAAAAAAAAACAATAATAGAGCACATTTATTGTTTGGATTGCGTCTTTAAAATTTGGTGAGGAATTTTGCCGGAAAATTGAGGGTTTAAGATAAAAAATGAGATGTGCTCCTGCTTTGTAAAATTTGTTCCGTATCGCTCTGCGCACGATTTGATGGTTTCGGTTTGATTTAGAAAAAGGTGGACGGTTTGCTTGTGGTAGAATAAATTCATTTCATTGTCGGGTCATGTCGCTCCGTTGCCGAGCGTACATTTGTTACGTAACCACAGCGTGCTCTGTTGAGATCACAGCATTCATTTCTGTTGGTGCTTGATATTTTCAGGCCATCATCATTCCTCTACGGTCACTGTAATAATAATGTTTAGTGTAAATATCGCGTCATTCATGCAAATTATATATCCCAATCTATCCCAATCACCGGGGAGCCCACGGACAAGCCGGAAGGCAGTAAACCAGGCGACGGGCCGGCACCACCAATTGCCCACATTCTTTATTCATAAAGATGTTTTCAGCCAATTAATGAATGTATGAAACATTATAACATAATTACCATCTTGTATGCCAGCGTATAGTCATCACACAGACAAAATACATAAGCAGGCAAATACGCCTCCCTCTTTCCTACATCTTGTTTCTCCAGGTAAAAAAAAGTGTTTTGTTTACACGGCAGTCGGTCAAACTGCGTACATGCCACAATTACGTGGACATTTCACCGCTGGGCCTCGGAGCTGCCAATGGACCTAGGAGCTGCCAATGGACCTATTCCGCGCCCCACGCTGGGTTGAGCGGCGGGGATGCGCCGGCTTTTGACGAGACTATTTTTAACGCTCAAATATTTTCATTGTCAAGACGTGAAAGGGCGTAATGCAGCGCTCCGTGGTGGGGGGGGCCTCTTGCACTGCGTGTGTGCATCGCATATAGATGGATTTGACTTGTGTCCGAGTGACCTCCCTATCCACATGGTGCCGGTTCAGTGATGATTCATGCGCAGGGCCCCCTCCCCTCCTTCGAATGCCTTGTTACAAATTGAATAAAAGCGAAGAGGAAATGCAGTTATGCAGTGAATGGGCCAGGCTTCCAGGGTTTAGGACATTTAATGTTGTGATTATTGTGTTGGATAGTGAAGACGAGACTTAGCAACTCCTAGTGCGTTGTTGAAATGATGCATTGACATTGTTGCAATGTTAATGGGAAGTATATCGTCTTGGTCCTTACTTGGCCATCTTAAGAATGTACAATTGCAATCACCCTCTCCGGCAACAACACTGCATTGTATTTATGTGGGTGAGTCCCGTTTGCACCTGTTCAGTTTTTAATGCTTTACAACTACTGTTAAATGCCTTAATGTCGTATCTCTGTCAGTTTGTCTGCAGCAGGCTTGGGCTTCAAAATAATGCAATTGGAAGTAAACTTCCGTTTCAAGCGGTGTTGCTATTCGCGACTCACCAGCCAAATGAACTTTTTAAGAGTTCCCCAAATCCTGATGATATTCATTAAACTAAAACAAATGCTTCCGGGGACGAATGCTCGTTGTAAAGCTTTACAGAAATGATGCGCGTGCATGATTGTTCTTCCTTGCTTGACAGGGAGCTGCTGCGTCCAATGCCGGCATCTGTTCCAATTCGCCCTCTTCCTCCTCTGGTGTCAACAGTCAGCATTCTTCAGCACATCCCCTCTCCCAAGGTGGTGGCAGAGGCACCAGCGGCTTAGGTAGGTGGTAGACCCTCACAGCATTGTTCTTGGTCATCACAAATATGTTTTGTATTGTGTCACATACGCCGTGTTTCCCTCCCCCCCCGCCACTGTCGTTTACCTGTTCGTTAATTGTAACGTAACCACGTGACATGGGTGGTGACGTGGTCTAGCGGGGTAACGCATTCACGGAGGGTGCACGGTTATACTGGTAGGAACCTCCTGGTTACACCAGCCCACAGGGGATTATTGTGTCCGTCCGTCGTGCAGGGAGGGGCTGGGTGGGGAGGGTAGGCTGGGTGGGGAGGGGGGCATGGGAGGGGTGGGGCTGGGTGGGGAGGGGCTGGTCACCCCGTGGTGCCCTTATAAAACTCAACGTTTAACCTACTCACGCCGGCTTGTGCCCGCCCTCACAGTCGGGCATATTTGCGGAATACACCACGCCGCCGTTGACGCTGGCCGTTGACCGAGCAACCCAACGTTCCTACCAGCTCCCTCCGCAGAAATGTGTTAATCCAGCAGGCACGCTGATTAATACCTCGGGGTGTATCAACCCTAAATATTACTACGCGCCATCTCCTTCACAGTGGACGTTTGAAAGGCCACGTGATGTCAAACGCTAGAACGGGCCATCGTGTTCCGACGTCATGGTCCCAAATGTAACAAATTTGAAAAATTGGCCACGAATTGCTCAGTTCGGATTGCACGTGGCAATCATCGCCCCCACCCTGCTGCGAAAACCAAGCAGGGGGACCCTCCTGAAAAAGAGTCCGTGAAACTCGGTGAGGCTTTGCTGGGTAAACGGGCGTAGTATACTAATAATAATGGTCCACCAAATCTCATTGCGAAGAGAGATGCACGCGCCGCGCAATTTGTCCGTACACTTTTTAAGATGGCGTTCCGACCATAATTGTCATGTTATTGTATTGTTGATGCCCTGCAATTGCTTGGTTATACCACTGCTGGCAGAATGGCCCTCAATAGAGGGAGTTCCACAGAGGCCATTGAGGTTATTTGGCCTACTCTTCCACGCTGGCCAGACGTCTTAATATCCGCATTTTTATACGTTATCACAGGCGTATCCATAATGTTCGTACTTAAAAAATATTGTTTTTGCTGCATAACTTGAGACACTATATCATAAACAATATTTTAGAAGTATTTTTGAGATTCTGCTTGCAGGGCAGAAGCAGAGGGGGGGGGGGAGACTTGAGGGTGACATGGAAGGATGGGGTGGGAGGAGATTTGAGGATAGTGGATGTGATGAGAGACCCGGAGTAGCAGCATGTGGAGAAATATTTTAGTTTTTAGCAACCAACCCCATGCAATAATCGGGTCTTTGTGTTCAAAGAAAAATACCTGTGGAACGATAGCGCGCGAGGCATGCTAATTGGATTGCCGCCTTCCCAAGTAAGGATTTAACGATTTATTTGATTGAAATTTATTAATTGGACTCCTAATGTTATGCGTAGGGTCGTGGATCCAAAAGTTAATTATCTCTGATTCATGTATCTTGTATGACATTGATTCACAGCAGCGTTTCGGAGAACCGAGCCGCTGCATGCATTACAATCACAAAAACAAACTTTGAATCGTCACTCCAAATCCAGGGTGGCGAATTGTTACATCTCTACAACTTGGGGTGTTGTTATTTGGCTGGGTATAGTGGCTGGCCGTACGCCTGGTAATCGAGCGCTTTGGAGGTGAGGTTGGTGAAACGCACACTGATATGTTTGAGACACCGGGCTTTCAAGGCACCCACGCCAATTAGGTTTGCTAACCTATCCTCAGGAAATTTTGAGCGTCATTTTATGAAATGTTTCAGCAAAAATGCTCAAGTTAATGGGCCAAAAAAAAGCGATCTCCTACTCGAATGAGTTTTGGTTTACAGCCCCGAGACAGTGGTGGAAATTCCACGTTCCTGTGGCCGGACCATAGAATGCGGAGCGACGATGGGCTGAGTCCAACCCCCTAGGAGGATTTGAACTCGGTGTTCTGATTGCCAGCTCTTCGCCCTCTACCGCTGAGCCACCTGGCTAGTGAAGGGCATTAATATTTATGGCGGCAGGGTGACGGACGCTGTGGAAACACTTTTGCCTTACAGCAGGAAAGACCTGGGTTCGATTCCTCACCAACTCGGGCCCAAATTTGTGTGGAGTTTGTATGTTCTCCCCCTGTTCTGCGTGGGGTTTCTTCTGTATTCTCCAGTGTATTACTCCTGTCGCTGAAATCATGCAGTATAATTGTTTTTGCCCAAACATCCTAATGAGGGAGAGGCCTCCTTAAACAGGACTCAGTCGGGCCTTTCCTGGCTAAGTAAGTAATTATGATATTTGTTTTTAAGATATCAATTTCTTGTTAGAACAAACATGTCTGTGGCCCGCTGGGATTGATTCATAATACAAATACAACAATAAAATTTTGTGAACAAAAAAAAGCCCATTCGACCTTTGTGCATCGTGCAAAAAATGCCATCGGCAGCAGTTTCTGAAGATGCGCATTGTGATCCTCTTAACGTGACTTTGAGCCAATGCGACCGACAGCAGCGATTGATAGACAACTGTAGATCAATTTTCGTCCTTAATAGGGCTCATTGGTACAGTAGTGTGGGTTTACCAATGCTCACCGCCGCAAAGTCCACCGGGATTGAAAATTTTTCTCGACGAGAACCAACGGGACAGGTGTAAATGGCGCGGTGATAATGGTCGGCCGCGATCCACCACCGTTTTTTTTTCATTTTTTACGCGAGCACTGCCCGTGCAAGCGGTGTACGCGGATTGTTAATGCAAAACCGCCAGCCGCCGTGCTCTTACGTGGCTTGTGCCCCTTTTTTTTGTGTTGTTGCCCAAAATGAAGACAGATGGGAGAATGGCTATGGGGGCCATATCGGGACACTGCGGAAAATCTGACAGGCCATACAAGTTCACGTTTCGCTTTTGTTGCGTTTGTTTTGTTTGGCCGGCATCCAAGAGACCGGGTCGGGGAGGTTGGTGGTGGTGCGGGGAGGGGGTTAGGTGGGAATGGAGTTGGAGAGGGGAGGGGTTGTTAGGTCGGTAAGGGGGGGTGGGTATTGGTTTGGTCGTTGGTAGTTGGGGGAGGAGGAGTGGTCGTGGTGGTGGTGGTGGTTGTAGAGTAGGTTGTGTGGTTTCATTTATCTAAACGTTTCAAACTGCTTGCGCGTGTTTGCCAGGAATTTGAGCCGGTGCCGAAAACCATTGTTTATTTTTTTTCTTGACACTGCATTTACTGCGTAATCAATAGAAGGTTTGGGACATGCCAGAGCAAAATGTAGCGTTCTGAATTTACGCGCACAAAAAACAGCATGATAGCCTGTCTGTGAAAAGCTGTCCTCTTAATAAATGGTCAACAGTTTATTAAACAACTACTACACCAGACGGCACAAATCAGAGACTCGCCACACTAACTGTTTATTGTGTTGAATAGAGATTACTCAATCAGCACAATCGCAGTGAAATGTACAGGGTGATCCCTGTAAGGATACCCTGCTAAAACAAGAGGAATTCATTGCAGAAAACAATTTTACATGTTTCCCACCGATCTCATTACACCTTTTAATATTCTCCCAATATGCTTTGTTCAACATAGGCCGTCTGAGTTGCTTTCAACCGCCAATGTGAAGAGTGACGATTATCATTAGAAATCGGTGGGGTATCTATAAATGGGTCTCCCTGTATAAATAGGCTTATGTATGCTCAAAATTAGGCATCCTCTAATGATTCAGCCCCTTGGTGGCCACGTCAATTTTCACAAACCCGGTCGTGATTCGGTTGATTAATTGATTTATTTCTCACCGGTTCTACCATCTCGCTTGTAATTGCTTCTCAAATTTTTTTTGTTTTTCTCTCCGCACTGTGCAGTTTCTTTGCTTGCTCCGTTAGCGTTTGCATATATATAGTTTACAAATGTTGCAGATAATTCATTTTCATGCGTACGATTGTGTCGTTGCATAACCGATTATTACAGACATATAATTGGCTGTTGTGTGGACGTTTGTACCTTATTCACACTCCTACAGCTCTGAAGAAACGCGTTCGCCTGAATTGCTCGCCCCATTATGTATTTGTTTTAAGGCAGTGTTTGCGTTGAATGTCCCAAGTCTCTTTGATTTGCAGTTTGGTACAACTGCCGGACGTAGACCTCTCACAGTCGTTTATTTTACACTAGCACCGTGTTTTATGTTATTATCCTGAAGCAACGCATACGGCTGCTGCGGCTGCTGCTGCACTGTACCAATGGACATCATTATGGGTGTAATTTGAGCCTGCTCTCGGTTGCAATAGGCCTTTAAAGGAACTCTGTCTACTCTGTGTTAGTATCCCAAGCAGCAAGTCCGGCTCGGCTCGTAAGCCGTTGAGAGTATAAGGTTTTCGGATAATGTTTTTTTCCCTTTGCTCCAATTTATAATCCAATTGAGTTATGGGCATCATGGTAAGAGAGGGGGATAGCTTCCACGTAGAACTCTATTAACAGTTCATCACCCCCCACCCCCCATGTGAGTGAATGGCTACCGGAAGATGATGTAACAGGTCTACATAGAAGATTCTTCTTTTTGCCTCTTTTTCACACTCAAGGGATGCTGCCACAGTGTATAATGGTTAGCAGCTCACTGGACTTGCAATGCAGAGGTTGAAACAAAGGGAAAAGTAGTTTTTTTTATCCGCCTAAGCCTAATCCCCAGCCGCTTATGTCCACCTTGCGGTATGAATGGTGCCCCACACTTCGTCGAGCGAGAGGTCATGTGTCTAATTTTGTTGCCAGAAAAAAGGGGAAAATCCCTATTAGTATATTTTGGTACTGGCAAAGGAGGTCCCATGATGAAAAAGGTCATGTGTCGTTGGCTAAATTGTGTATATGCACCCGCGACTTCCAACTTGTCTTTGCCAGCGTGGAAGAGTAGGCCAAAACACCCCTTCTCGAGCTCGTTTTAGTGGAGGCCCATTGTCAGCAGTGGACGTTGAGGCAAGCAACGGCAGGGGAGCACCTCGATCTTTTTTTGTTTTTGTACAACCTCGGCCATGTGTGCGCCTTCTCTAACACGCTCTGCTGCAGAGGTATTTGGAACATACCGAGGAAACCAAAACGTTTTAGCTCTCGTGCCGAATTATGTCAAATTGAGCAAACGCCCACATTTAATGAAGGTTTTTTGTGGGTTAGATCGCGTAAATATTGAAGTGTCGTAAGTGTAAATGTCTCCGACACAAGTGTTCTGAAGTCGTTAAAAATTGGCACGTTTTGTTTACGTGACAAACCTTACTAATTGACTGTGTTGGCTTGTGGCGGGTTTAACGACACATTTATATTTACAAGATCTAACCCAAAAAAAAACCTTTATTATGGATGATATTGGTCACAAAAGCCTACGTATTAAACTTCCCACGTTTAACGTGACTTGTCTATCTGTGCGGTCGTTGTTTGACCAGGCCGGCTCCGTCAACCCACTTCACTTGAATCCGGTTAAAATCACCGATTCGCACCCAGGATTTCACCCATGCTGGCTCGATGTTCTGACACAGTATGAACCCTCCTCCCCAAGCCACCCAGCCACCTCTGGTTTGACTGATGTTTTTCAACAGCCCATCACTCCAGTATTAACTGGACAGAACAGCAGCGGCAATGTGTGCTGTCATTGTGAGAGGAGGGCAAATGAGGCAAGGTTGTGGTTGGGGTGGGTGGGGGGGTGGAGCTGTTGTGGAAAAGATTGTAAGATGGTGTAGCACGTACATCAGGATTGTAGCTCCGCTCCATTGTCCTTCGTCATCCGACTGAGTGCTCGCTCCGTAAAATGCTCGAACCCCCGACAATAAAGAAAAGAGCCGTAACGGAGAGACTGCCTTGTAAACGTGTGTGTAGGCGCCGCGGTTGTGAGATGTTAACTACCTCGCCTTGGATGCAGGAGGTCGTAGGTTCAATCCCGACCCTGACGCCTGTATAATTGGAGTTTGCATGTCTCTCTCCCCCTGTGGTCGTGTGGATTTTTCTCCAGGTCCTCTGGTTTTTCCCTCCATCTTTAGAATCTGACGTGCTTTTAGAGTATTTGGCTGCTATAAATTTGCGCGCGACAAACCACTTAGTTGAGCTGTCATTTGTGGCCAGATCTCTTTGGAAAAGAGCTATACAGACTCAGTGGGCCTTACCTGGTAAAATAAAACGTATAGTTTATACTAAGTGTAGGCATTTTAACTCGGGTGAGGTATGGTGGTGCATGCCAGTTATCCAGCAATTCGAACGCAGCGGTTTATGGATCATTTTGAATCGTAGAATAGGTGGAGCCCTGCAAATGCTTGTTCGTGCCACTGCTGGAGAAATAGCCTGCATGCTCGAGGGAGCTCTGTAGAGCACCCCTCGAGGGTAATTTGTTGGCCTACTTTGCCAGGCTGGTAAAACGTTTTGGAAGACGAAAATGTAAAAACGATATCATAGCTTACAGTTCTTTTGTCAATCGACTGCTGGATGAAGGCCGCCCGCATGCCCTGTCAGTAGTCGGGGTTGTTTGACCATACGACTACACACTGGGCATCATTGCGGGCTGGTGAAGATGGGGGATGCTCTCCCAGACTGGTTCAGATACTGGGTTCCTAGAGCAGTGAGATAACTACTTTCCACCGTCACCACATTGCATCTTACACAGTTTGTTAACCTGACAAACCAAACGGGGCTGCTAAATATTCATACCAATGATCTGTCTAGGAGTTAAAGGCAAATGGCCAGATGTAAGTTAACATCACACAGCAGTCCACAAAATGGGTTTAAGAATCAAATGAAAGTCTAGCAATGAAAAGCAGGCAACAACAGACACTGCTGTAACACATCAGAGCTGTAAATATTTGTCATTGATCCGTCTGCTATGGAAGATGGAGCCATTATCCATAACGTTGCCCATTTTATATATATATATTTTTAGCGCAGTGTTCTTGACCAATGTGTGAGCGAGTCTTTCCCCCCCCCTCCCCATTTGTACGGCAGGGTTGTTGGTTTTTTTTTGCGCATGCGGATAGGGCGGATGCTGCGCGATACGCATTTTGTTCTTGTATATCGCGAAGCTGCGCATTGTGTGAGCTTGAAGCATCTCCGTGGTGGTGGTGGTGGTGTTACATGCGCCGGCACGGCACGGCAGCGCCTTTTATATCGGTCGCGGTGTTGGGTTTCGCAGCCTCTCGGGCCCCCCCCCCCCACGACGCCCCCCAGTCATGCGAGTACAATTTGATGAGCTTTGCCACGCAGTTAACCTGTTCCAGGTGGTTCTCGCTTAGAACGGGATGTTTAATTCCCGGCTAATTGGCCATATGGGCCGTAATTAGCCTGCAAGCACAAAAATGAGGAAAGCCCCGGCATTTAGCGTGGGGGGGGGGGGCTAATGGTGATTATGACGTGGTAGAGTTTGGCCCGTCATGTGCTCAGATTTGCATACAATTTGTCAAAAGCCGTGACACATGGCATGTGTTTAGGGCTACGTGCGACGCAAGGGCAAACAGGATTTTGGCTTAATTTAAGATGCAGCTTCGAAGACGTGTTTGAAACGGTGTAATTAATTTGACACACGCAAGCGTGGAGGTAAAACCACAAGCAACCGGGCCCACAAATTTTCGGACACCAAAGTGGCTTATCACGTGGACATTTATAGCAGCAAAATAATCTGAATAATCTAAATGCATGTTTCGAAATGTAGAGGGGGAAACGCCGAAGGACGCAGATAAATAAATCCACGCGACCACGGAGAGAACAGGCAAATTCTAAATACACAGGTGTCAGGATCGAACCCCCACCAACCTCCTGTGCATACCAGCGAGGATGATAACATCACAGCACCGTGGCGCCCCTGAAAAAAAAAATAACAACCCCATTTAAGCAGGTTGGTGAACCTCTCTGAGTAGAACTTTAATTATTATTCTCGTTATTCCCTTGTATGTGTGGGTTATTCTCCAAGTACTTCAGTTGTTTTTTGTTCTTGCACGTGAAGGAATTGGCCAAACATCTCAATGCAAGGATCCCTCCTGCAAAAAAAAAGTCTTGATACTCACCGGGGGAAATAAATGGCATTCATTTTAAAACAAGATGTATAAATAAAACAAGAAATGTACACTTGACACCTCGTGGATTATACCCACTTTCATGCCAATGTGGGCTCTTCCACTTATAAACATCAAGCTTTACATTGCACCACAGTATAGCACTGCATTTCCATATGTTTAAAAATATATATTTTAACACCCACTAATTATAATTGATAAATGATCAATTAGAACTCCTTAAAAAAAGGAACTCCTGAAAACAGTCCAGTGCATGACCCTCCAGAGGTGTTCTACTGAATACTCATTGATTTTTTTGCAAGATAAATACAGGACCGTTTTTTTTATAATCGTCTGATCAGATATCTTACGTGTGTGTTTATGCTACTGGATTACTGGAGGAGAGGGTTTTTTTTTTACAAATACCATGCAGGTGCCAAGAAATATTGCTGGATAACAGATTTGTTTCGGTTCGCATGTTTCCTTAACAAAGCTCTATTCTGCTTTTTCGCTAAGGACTGCTGCTGTGTATTGTTCAGCTTGTGGCTTGTGCATGTGTGCAGGGAACAGCTGTTTGGTTATTGCCAGTCCATTAGGTGTGCACGTATTGGTATCGATCGAAGCACATTTTGTGTTCGGGGGTTCCAAAGTGCATATATTTTTTCTACATTCGTCAATTTGGAACGTCTCAACGGCGCTGTGCAACTGGCGACCTTTTACTAAGCACCCACGGTAGTGTAGCATTGCTTTTTCCCCCACATATTTTTATTATTAACACCCACCCGATGGGTTTGCTCCGTAGCTTTTTATCCTCTGTGCGCGTTGCTAACTCCTAGGAAAATTAACCAGAGCGTAGTAGCGTATCCATCCGAACGACGGCCAAACCGTCTGGATTTAAAAATGTAAAAATAAATCTCGCGTGGCTTTTAGCAGCCCGTGCTGGTCTGGCCATCCCATCCGCTCGATTGTACATGCTTTTTTTGCCAAGCCGTTAAGCGCGCTCGTGTCTAGGTCAGTGGAAGGCTAACGCGACCCGTCGTCCCCCCACCGGCCACTACCAACCTCCTGCCCCCCTTCAAGGCCGGTGCCACATTAAACGGCTCCGGTCCATTTTGCAGGTGGTGAAAACTCCTCCGTCTCTCCTTACGTAACCCCAGAGCGTTTAGAATAAATACTGTATGCAGCGTCGTACCTGCGGGGCTTGACTAAACAAATAAAAATGTTGGTCCAGAGATGCTGCTCGCAGAGGAAAGCTTTTTCAAGACACCAACCCCTGTCGCCATCAGACAAATGAAATGCACATTTTATAATTACTATTATTCGTGTGCGCTTCGCATATTGTGGATCGATGTTAACCCAGTACTTTCCATATTCGTGTTTTTTTAAAGTAGTGAGTGGTTACTCTATCAATGTTACTTCTGTAACATTTTTAGTAAGCTTATTTTGAAGGCCTGTCGGCCGAATGTTTTTTTTTCTTTTCAGTGCAGCACAGCCCAGTGCCGGATTATCCTAGTAGCACAAGTAGCATATTCGACGGGCCCCGCACTTTCAAGCTATCAATTCTGGTTCAGTGGCACTTGCTCTATTACCCTAGTACTATACTGCCTTCAACTTTTATGAACGACTGGGTGTTTAAGGTTAGCGATTCGTCGTATTATCTGGCTGTGTTGCAAAAAAATTGTGTTTTAATATTGATGCTGCAGGTCCCGCACTTGCTTAGTCCAGCACTGAGCACAGCTGTTCCTTTCTACCCAAAATGCACTCTCCACGAAAGTCTTCATTCTGACAGTGACGTTCCCTCGCGGTGGCACGTTCCCCATTTGTCGCTTTAGTGGCCACCCTGGTTATTACTGCGAGTGTATTAACCATTATTACATGAATGGCGTAATGGGCAGGTGGGGGGGGGGGGGCTGCGAGGTGGATGGGAGGGCCTTCATCTAGTAGTGGATTGACCCAAAAATGGGGCTTCGAATTCCGATGAGTGCAATACCAAATTGTGCCTCTCCAATAGCATCTCGTTGGAATGCGATTTGCACGTGCAGAAAACGTCAGTTGGGTGTCGTGGTTATAAATTCTGAGGTTTATTTTTTAACGGGTGTGTACAGTAGGACTCGCAACCGACCGCCATGGTAAATAACCACAGTACAGGTTTGGCAGCCCCGGTGACAAGCTGGTGACCAAGAGAGAGAGAAAGGCACGGCATTGTCTCACCTTCACAGTCACCTTCACGCTTGCACGTGTGTGTGTGTGAAGTCAGTTCCTCGTGCGCCGCGCGCTGTGCGTGTGGCGCAGTGTGTACACAGAGCTCCAGGAATAGGCAGGAGCAGGCAAATAGCTTTGTTTAATTTTTTTTTCGCTTTTAGGGGTTCCTCACATGACGTGATTTGTGATGTAATTGTATTCTTTCTAAGGCACACGCTCCGCCATTGTGTTGGTAACGCGAGCGCCCGTTTTTGCCGACGCGATAATTCTCTTAGAAATTGACGCATAATGCACTGCATTATGCAATATTCACAGTTGTGTTTTGAAAGTGGCAGTAGTCATAATCTCAGTAGTTCTGGTTATTATTAATATTTTAAGTGTGGAACATCACAATTGACATTTTTCATTTGTCCTTGTTGAGTGATTTTTACAGCACAGTTAATTTACATTCACTCTCTGCACTGACATACGTTTTTTATTAATACCCTGCTGCAGCACTGGTTTTTTTTTTGCAAGCATTTTATTTAAATTTCCACAAGAACGATACGTCAGCATTTAACCTTCAAAATCTGCATTTGATACAGAAAACTGACCTGGCGTTTGGCGGAACTGAAAGCAAATGGAATTCTCAACGCTCTGCAACAGAGCCACACCACGTTGATCGCCCCACAGTCACTTGATGCCACGTTCACAAAAAGAAATCTTATCTGACATGACAAAATAAGGATGGGTCTTGGTTTAAAATCCGATTGAATTGTCTGAGCAAATGAGCACACTGCACCAACGATAGCTGCTGCGGTAGGAGGCTTATGTGGATGATGATGATGCTCTGATGCTCCATCCACAGCCATCCCCCACCCCCCGCCCAATATGGTTATGTAATGACTTTGGCAGGCTAAACCGCCTGTGAATTGCACACCAAGTACTGTCAGGGCTTGTCGGCTTGCCGCAGTCATTATGGGGATGTGCTTCTGCGCTGGATTTTGGTGGGGTAACGTGCACTGTAAAGCAGCTGTGAAAGCAGGACTTGCAGGGCCCACAGTTTGTCATTAAAACAGGGCAGTCCTTTGCTAGCCCTCACGCTGTGACATCGCCAAAGTGTGGCCGTGAAGGGTGCTTATGAGACAAGAAACCCTTGTATTCATACCACCTGCCGGTCAAGGTTTTTTTTTCAGACACGACTGGTCAGGCCAATAGATCCATAAATACATTTGCAACCCAGAAAGAATAAGAGGTGGAGAGCCCAGTGTTCGGAATGTGTCGTTGGCTGAAGGAAGTGGCCTCTGAAGCTGTTAGAGCCTCCATTAGGAGCTACTGACATCCTGCAGGGACTTGATCGTTTCTGATGATGACGGGAGGCTAGATATAGATGGTTTCGGCTTCTATTGTTGACAAGTGATAATGAAAATGCATTTGTTAGGGGCGCCACGGTGGCAAGATGTTAACTACCTTGCCTGGCATACAGGAGGTCGTGGATTCCATTTTGACCCTGAAGCCTTTATTGGGAGTTTGCATATTCTTCCTGTCCTGTGGTCGTGTGGATTTTTCTCTGGTTCCTCTATCCACATTTAGAAACGTGCATTTAGAGCATTTGGCTGCTATACATTTCCACACGATATGCCACTTAATTTTGGCTATCATTTGCGGCCAGGTCGCTTCTGAAAAAGAGCTATGTAGCTTTACCTGGTAAAATTAACATTGAAGGGCTATGGAGACACACAGAATCGCAGATCTTGAGACTTTGCACAGAGACACCTAAACTCGCATAGAGACCCACAGATTAGAGGGGCTATGGACATGCCACCGATGCATGGCAGGAGGAGTAGAGGGAGTGAAGGTTAGAGGATGCGGTGGAATCGTATATGAGCAGAGTGGATAGGACTTGGGGAAAAGACAGACTATGAGCACATAGAGAAAGAAATTCAAGAGTAGTTAACCCCGTGCAATATTGTGGACTTTGCTTAGAAGAAGAATGTAGCTGTACTCTTGTAAATGCATACCCAGGCTGTTTTTCCTGGACTGTCTTGACACCAGTTTAAAGCTCTGTTAATGGCAACAAAACTTGTAAATTACTGTCAGGCACTCCCATTATGACACTGCAGTGATATAACTTTACATAATTTCCAAGTGTGTGTTTGTTGAAATTCTTTCGCACCGTATGTAGCCAACCGTGCTTATCGGAGGTGCGGGGGAAGGACAACAAACTAAACACAAAAAGCAGTTCTATAGAAAAGTTTGCAATCTAGATTTAAAATTGCATAGCTGCAGTGGCTTCCTTATATAGGAAGGAAGAGCGTTCCAGACGGCCGCAGAAGCACATCTGAAAGCACGCGATGGGATTGTCCGTCTTTGTTCCATGGCCAGCCAATGCTTTGACTGCACTTTGACGTTAGCACTCGACTTTGATTTAAAAAGGGTTCATCATTCAAGATGTATATTTGTATCGGGACAGCTTAGCTAAGTACATGTTTACACCAGATGTGAAAAAAAAATGTGATTGCTACTTATTTGTGGGCTGCGATGTCAGCACAGGGGCAGTGTCAATTATATCACGAGTAAATTTTGATTTAAAGCTTTCGTGACTGCAGGGATTCATATTCTTGGTTCTTTCGGTAAAGTCACTTTACCGAAAGAACCAAGAATATATATCACGAGTGTTAAAGGCCATGTGTAGTGTGTTTCCACGGAGACACGCACTTGAACTTGGAGGCAACACGTTCATTTCATCAAACCAACAGGGTTCCTACATCAACGTACACTATTTCGATTTAAAGCTTTCGTGACTGCAGGGATTCATCTTCTTGGTTCTTTCGGTAAAGTCACGTAGAATGGAAATAATAAAATAATAAAAATCAAACATAATACAATTAAATTCTCACGACGTTTCGGCCACAACGCAAGTAGCCGTCCTCAGGTGGAGAACAGGACGGCTACTTGCGTTGTGGCCGAAATGTCGTGAGAATTATTTTATTATGTTTTATTATTTTATTATTTCCATTCTACGTGACTTTACCGAAAGAACCATGAAGATGAAACGTACACTAGTTAACTGGGCCCCGACAGGGTAACTACATCAACGGGTCAGGTCAGCAACACACTGCCTGACCCACGATGCCGAGGGTGACGACCGAAGAGACGGAGCCCCGAGAGTCCCATTCCAGCAGACAGCCGCGATCGCTCTCGTGACTTCCCTTTTATGCTCGCGAGCGTGGCCTCACTCCGCCTTCGACCACGCCCACTTCTGGCTCTTACCAGAAGGTTCTCTATTAAGTATCACGTGTCCCTCGAGATTGGCCCCCTCGCGACCCTGTCCCGGTCACGTGCCCTCTCGGGTTCGCCCAGACTGTCATGTCCTTACTTGCCCTCTCTCAGACCGTCACCAGAACCATGCCCCCTAGGGCGCGCTGCCATGCCATACTTACTCTGGTGCCAGAGATGTACACTTCCAGTCTGGTGACAGTAGCTGGCGCTAAACACCATAGTGACTCCATTTACGTCACTACACATGTACGCGATCGCTATTTTAATGGCATACTGCTTTTTTTTACCAGTGTATGCAATATCTGACTACGTTGTGGGTGGCGGAGGGCAGTGCTGCAAACTTTCAATGTCCGCGATCCCCCACCACCAACGCACACTCACCGGCGTGGTGAATTATGGTCGAATAACCCCCACAACCCGCACGTGCCAGTGCTTGTTGAGCTTCTGAGATGTGACGAGACAATCGTAAACATAGGGCTGTTATATGCAGTGAAGTGAACGAAATACTATCGAATAATCATGTTCTTCGATTGCACGTAAAAATACCAAATGTGGGATTACGTTATATATATTTATTTATTCTAAAACCGCAAGTATTTAGTAATCGGAGAGATTATTTTGCAAAAGGAACCATAAGCCTACAGTGGAAACTATTGAGTAATTTATTCGGATGCCCCCCAGCCCCAGCAACAGCTGATTTGTGCAGTTTGCAATACCCATTCTTGTCTCATTTCACCATTGGTGCGAGAGTTGAAGCGCTTTCTGTGAACAACAAAACTGAAAAGCTAATAAAAAAGTACAAAGGAGAGACCCTGGCAACACACCAGAGAGAGATGGGGTAATGTTTGTGAGGTCAGTGAGTACTGAGTTAGTACTCCTGGTTGACTGGTTAGCACGTTGGTTAGGGGGTAGTACGTTTCAGGTGGAGGACTATTGTTAGTTTGACACGTAGGCATTCGCGACCAATATTATCTCCATATATATAAAAGGCAAAGTTGTGATTATGTGTCTGTTCAAAATGTTTGGCCTACTTCCTGACATGCAACAAACTTGAAATTTGCCATGTGGGTACTTTCCAGACTGCACACCATGCAAACATTATTAAAAAAATATTTTTTTTGGGGGGGGGGGTGGGGCTCAATAATGCATATACTTTTTTGCAGGGCAAGTGAGCTGTGACGTCAAATCTGTCATGTGACCCGCGCATGTGGAAGCGTAACGCATTGTAGTGTAGCGGGTAGCGCGCTGCGCTACGAACCCGGCGACCCGAGTTCGATTCCCGCTTACGGCCACCACCGGTGACGATTATTTTAACCGGTCCCGGGCCTCCCCTAAGTCGACTCGGCCTCAAAGGAGTAACTGCTGTGCTGTGAACATCGCCACTGGGGGGACAAAGGTGGCCGGGCGTGGTGAATCCAAGTCCCGGGCGAAGCCGGGTAGTACCGCTAGTACCTAATGAAGTTTTTTTTGTGAGATGGCACAATTCTGGCAAAATCGCCTGATGATGCTGGATGTAATTACCATCGAAACGTCACGGTACTAGCATTGTCAATGTTGTGGATTTACTTTCTATCGCACCGGTGGGCTGAACTAGAAACCAATTGGCACGTTTTGTTTAAGTGACAAACCTTTATTTTGTTGGCTGTGTCGGGTGGTGGCGGGGTAACGACACATTTATACTCGCGCTATCTAACCCAAAAACATTTATTATGAGTATTATCAGTTAGTTGGATAGGGTTATGATCAGGTGGAGGACCGGGGTAAGACTAATGTTTAGTGGGAATGCTATTACTGTTGGCTGATTGATTGATTGATTAGGGGGTAGGGGTTAATGGGTAGTTGACGGGCTAACGTTTGTTACTGTGAAGGCAATATTCTTCTCTCGTACGGCCGATATAGATGCAGAGCAACTACAATTTCACATTCGGGTGGTCAGTCCAGATAACCGCGGCAGGAGCAGCAGTGTTATCGCTGTAATGTCTCCTTCGTATTTGTGGATTGGGCATTGCGTCGTTTTATGTCGTATGGATCACAGTCACAATTATTATTGGCTGGTTGGTTATAGTTTGTGAGTAGGGTCAATAAGAAGACTAGTACCAATGGATGGTTGGATTGTTGTAGTTTAAGGAGGATAAGCGTTAGTTGGCTAGTATGCTCTGCCCCTAAATTGTATGAATGTGTGTTTATGGGTTTTACCGCACGTTGTTTGGGATGATGTCCGACGTTTCGCTATACGGACAGAATTCAGTTATTGAAGGTAGTTTGATCCTGCGTAATCTGTTGATTACCAAAGGCAGATCAGCCTCAGCGAGGCCTGTGGTATCCATAACCACGGGGAAAGGAGTCTCTACAGCCAGGCAGGTGTCATGTTCCGTCAACCAACCACAACCAACACCAGTGGCATCAACAGCTGCTGACCATGGTGACATCTCGATCTTGCCAAGAAAGGTGTCTCTGCTTTTATACACACACACACACGCCTTGACAAACGTTGATCAAGTCAAACGATCCCAAACACGTTCATCCGTCGAGCGTCGTGCCGTGCTCTGGCTTGACGGGTAGTCAATACGCCCCCACAGTGCATTGTGATGGCGAGCAGGGAAGGGGTTAATTAAGTGAGAGAGGAGAGGGGGGGGGACGATCGCAAAGGCTTCTGGCTGTCGCCTCGGCTGACCTTGTCTTGGCGGTTGGGTGGGCGGGCTGGCGGGGGCAGGCGCCGATAACAAAGGGTGGCGGGGGGTTGGTTTCTTAGCGCCACCGGAGCAGGCTTGACACAACTTGCCCCGTCGTCTCGCTCGCTCTCCGAGTGTAAAGCTGTCCGCTAATAAGACTGAGAAATAAGCTCCTAAAAGGGATTTCAAGTGAAGTGGGTCGGTTATCTGTGTCATTCTTAATTAGGTTTCCCCGCCTCGTAATCTCGAACCCCCTTCTCCGTTGCTTCACAATGGAATGGGGGGGGGGGAGATTTAATTAAATGCGAAAGAGCTGATTGTGGTGGTGCTGCTGCTTATTTTTAACCTTCACCGTTTCCTAGATTCCTTTTGTGAGCAATTGAGCATTTGGGGGCAGCGAGCGGTGAAAAACACGCGAGCGCGCGTCCTATACTCGAAGTGCATTCAACATTTTCCGCGGAGCGCGTGGTTATTGTAAATAGAGCTGTGCGATTGTGTTCGCTGCATGTATGTGTTTTGCGTTTGCGTGTGTGTGTGTATTTTGAGAGGCGACAGTGGTTGGCATACTGTGCCGACTGTGCGAATTCGGTGACCCGGAGTTGTTTAAACCCGCTGTGAGAGCCTACTCTCTAGGCCTTCCCTGAGTCAACTGCGTTCGTGATGGTTTTGTGCGTATTCCCAGTGCTGATGCGCCGGGGTGAGACAGAGCAACCAGGCTTAGTTGCCACAACAACACCCCCCAATGTACTCTGCGCCAATTTAAACAAGTGCTTAGTATTACAACATTCACGCAAACAGTTTATAAGGTTTCATTGGAACGGTGTCGGGGGATGGGGGGTTATTTGTAGTTTTGTTGTTTTTTCTTGCGTGTGATTGGTGTTTGGGGAGCGGTGGCATAGTGGTTAGCACAATGTGCTAATAACCCAGTGTCCTGGTTTTGAATCCCAACCATGGACAACATCAGTGCCGAGTTGTATCTGAACTCGTTCTGGACCCTCCCCTACGTCAACTCGGCCTCACACGAGTGTAAGCATCAACACTGGGGAGATAAAGGCTGCTGGAGGTGGTATTGGCCACTTCGCCCCATCGTTCACCACCGCTGGCTTTGACAGGTGCTCGCTAAACCCCGCGGCCTGTGCAGGCGATACCGGAGGTCTTTGTGTGGTGCGCGCGTGTGTGTGTGTGTTTGAATGCGTTCTGTCGTGTGTTAGCATGTGCTGCGTGCGGGTACGTGTCGGCGCACAACATATGTGAAAACAATGCCTGTGTAATGAGGCCTCGGCACTGTGTCCCCCAGTCTGTTTGCATAATGAAGTCACTTTCTTTCTCGCAGAAATGAATAGACCACGGCAGTTGTGATTGCACATTCTTAAATCATTCATGAGCGCATTAGCCCGCAGTGACAGCACCCTCCATACACAGCGGCTCGCGCAGAGAATTTCATTTTGGTGGGAGCCGTGCATAATTTTTCTGGAGGCGCAGCAACGCCTCTCTGGAGCCGTCTCTCTCTCTCTTAATCCAGCGCTTTGGGAGGCGAGGGGACCGGTGGATAAGGCACGGACGTGCGGGGCCCTTGTGGCAATGTTTCGCCTGATGAGGCCCCCCGCCCTCACGCCACGCGGGCAGTGGCGGTTATTGGCCATGCTGCTCCACGTTAGTTAGTGCTGGGCATTTTTCCACACTGCCCTCTGTTGCCCACGGTCGAGTAAAGAAATGGATGCCACGGTGGTGGGATGTTAACTACCTCGCCTGGTATACAGGAGAGTCCTAGGTTCGATCACCACCCTGACACTTGTATATTTGGAGTTTGCACGTTCTCCACGTGGTCGTGTAGATTTTTCTACGGCTCCTTGGGGTTTTCCCTCATTTAGAAACATGTGTTTAGAGTATTTAGCGGCTCTAAATGTCCACACAATAAGCCACTTCGTTGAGCTATCATTTGTTCCCAGCTTCTGAAAAAGAGCTTTATTGCTCAGTGGGCCTTACATGGTAAAATAAAAAATAAATGTTTACAGGTAGGAGGGATGGCCTTAGTTTCTGGAGTAGAGCGCACGAACCAGAAAGCGCACAGCAGCCCACAAATGTTTTGTGCGTGTTAAAATCTCGCATTCAAGCACTGTTCAGGCTCAACGCTGCTTAACCTTGGAGATCTAATGAGATCGGGGGCATTTCTGGGGCGATTTGGTCAGAGGCGATGGATAACTCAGATTTGTGAATATTCAAAACTTTCCTAGTTGCAATGTTTTTGTTAGGAAATGGCACTACAACAAGGATGTTCTTGGTCCTCTCTTGCAGACCTTTCAATGCTCCCATCTTGTCCTGCATCCTAGGTTTTCTTGAGGTGATGCACTTTTCCTAGTTCTGCATCCTGGGTTTTCTTGAGGTGATGCACTTTTCCTAAAGTGAATGGTCACAAGGTCTGCAAATAAATGTAAAATATTATCCCTGTAACATCTGTACTGGAGAAAATCCAGTTTCCTTCTTTGACCCCCCCCCACCACCACATTCCGCACGGCACTGGAGTGAAAACCTTGACTATCTATAATAGGAAGTGGAGGTGAGGAAATGAAGAAGTGGAGGTTGGTTTAATGAGCCCAGCAGTCTTTGCTGATTGTACCCTGCAAGCAAAACCTCATTGTTTGTGAACGATGCACAGACTGCGACGCTTAATGCATCATTGTCTCGGTCGTGGCGAGTAGAACCGCATTTCATTGTTTGGTGGCTCCGACCCTAAACTATTTTTACACGCTTTCTTTTAACTCGCTCTGTCGTTGTTGTATCCTCAAATCTTGTAACTCAATTTTAACTCGCTTCCCAATGTGGTATCGACTGCAAACTTTGTATTCTTATGTCATACTGATGACGATACTATATTCTATCATAAAAAATAAAATATATTGTCCACGGTAAACTGACGTTGGCTGTAATTGGCCACGGCCCCTTACGTTATGGCAAGCTTCGGGGCCACTTCCTGGAGTCGTGGAGTTCTGCCATTACTAGTACATTTCATAAAAGCGTGTTTTTAAAAAAAAAGTTTTTTTTAATATTGCTTATTCTACGTTAATCCGGACATCCGCACGAGTCTTCACATTTATTACGCTGACCATAATCCCGCGGCGCCACGTAACTGTTGCAGAGTTAGTCGGCTTTTGGAGGAGGGCATTGGGTGCCCCCCTCCCGCAGCAGCACCTGCCACCTTGACTTACCCCCCCCCCACCCTCTACCCACAAATACAGAGTCCCATCCAGTGCTTGTGGAAAAGTTGAGCTCGGTCGTGGAATTGAAACGTGCATTCGATATGAGACTGATGGCACGTGCCATTTAAAAAAAATGTGTTTTTAGCCGAGTGCACTTTTCATAGTAGAACTGCATACCATATCAGAATCAGAATCTTTATTATGACTGGAGGAATCCGATGAGCTATGAAGCTCTGTTTCACGGATGTCCAGTCGGGGTGGGTCAGCAAGTTACAACAACACTATTTATATAAATCTTGACTTAAAGCTTTCGTGACTGCAGGAATTAATATACTTTGGGTCTTTCCAAAGAATACTACATATATAATTATCCACATTTGATTTTGGGTTGGGCCACGGAATATACCATATAAGTTATACATTTAAAGTGTGTGTGTGTAGACGCATCGCATATTTGCTATGCATGTGACAATTGACACCCTCTACACACGAGTTGTTGCATCTCAGGTGAAATATAAAATGTAAAAAAAATTGCCTGTCAAAGAAAATGTGCAGTCTGAAAACACAATCTGTATGGACCAGAATCAACAGTGACAAAGCAAATATAAAACAGAAACCTGAAAAGTGCTCAAAGAAACTGCTGTGATTGCCAGCTGCTCTTCACAGCATCGCATCATGTTGTGTGTGTATGCAGACGCTAACAGCACTTGCCCCTACGGTCTATTTGTGGATGTATGTTGAACTTCTTTCGCACCGTATGTAGCCAACCATCCGTGCTAAGAAATTAGGTTTCAATCTAGATTTACAAGTGCATAGCTCCAGTGGCTTCTCAATATCGGAAGAAAGAGTGTTGCAGACGGCCGCAGAAGCGCATCTCAAAGCGCGCGATGCAGTGGGGACCGTCTTTGTTGGATGCTTATCCAAAAGCCGCCGCTGCTGCTGCGAGGATGAGGTCTGCAAATGCTATACCGAGGATCTTTTGTCTTCACGCAGACGTGAGCCAGCAGAGCATGGCGAGCGCCAGGAGCGGTGAAGCGTGGCCTGGCGGTGACGGGGATACCACCGCGAGGCCCCAGGGCGCAGACGCCACGAGCGCCGCGACCGCCGCCAATGCGAACGAGGGTGGCACCGGTGAGCGTTCACGTTGCCACCTTTTCACATTCTTAGATTTTTTTTGGGTAAAGTCACGTAGGTAAAAAATTATTAAAATTAATAAAAATCACGACGTTTCGGAGGCAACACAAGCTTCCGTCTTCAGGTGGAACCGTCACAGCACGCTCGCTGTATCAAGTGAATGAGAAATTCCAAGAGATCCGACCTTGTGTATATATTGGTTGAGGGGGGAGGAGCCAGGGTAGGCCCCTGGATAGGAGTTTTTTTATTATTATGATAAGGTTGGTGCGGCTGAAGCTACGGATCTCTTGAAATTTCTCATTTACTTGATACAGCAATCGTGCTGTGACGGTTCCACCTGAAGACGGAAGCTTGTGTTGCCTCCGAAACGTCGTGATTTTTATTTTACTTTTATTAATTTTAATAATTTTTTACCTACGTGACTTTACGGAAAAAAACTAAGAATATGAATCCTTGCAGTCACGAAAGCTTCAAATCTACCTTTTCACAAGTCGGGAGGTGCGGAGCGGTGGGGGGGGGTGTGGGTAGGGTCGAGCTGGCAGGGCCTAAGAGAGTAGAGGTGGTGGGAGTAGAGTCTCGTTTCTTCGTAACTTGAATTCGAATCGGTTGTTTAGATGTGGGCGGGGTGGATCGGAGGTTACAGCGCCCTGCCCCGGCACCTCTTGAGATATTGGGTCCACCGCCTGTCCCGCACCTCGGCTGCGTACAATGCGAAAGAAGTTCAACGTAATACATAAACCGTGCCCTCAAGTGTCGCGAGTTGATGGTCTTAGCCCGGTCATCGATGAATGCACAACTCAATGACCACATTAAACTTAGTTGTTCACTTAATTTGGTTGAATTCCTGCTCTGAGAATGAAAATATCGGATTGGCTTTCATGTAACAAGTATTACTCTGATGTGGCAGGGCTAGTGGTAAAATACTGCCCCCCCCCTCCCCCACTGTTGTGAGGGTTATTTGATAATACTTCACACTGGTCTCAGTGCGGGTTGCTTGAAGGTGGTGAGCCTAGGGGCCAATTTAAATGAGTACCAATTTGTAGGAAATCCAAACGGTGCTTGTCCTGTCAATCGGCTGTCTCCCCCCACAATAGGAATATGGAATTTCCATCGCAGCGTGTGTTTCTTGCAAAGGAATATGTGTACCACGATTTGCTCATTTTTGCCTCGACATACTTTGTGTGACCTTATATGACTGCACTGTGGTTAGCGTGTAATTATGTTATTATGTCGGGGACGCCATCTCACCTATTATCACATTAAGTAAATTGTCTCTACCTGTAAGAACCCCATTTTTATTGTCTGTTTTAAGCTCAATGCTAATTTACATGTTAACGTTGCCTAGAGTGTGATTAATTCTACGTTAAAACAATGCCATCATAAAACTATTTAAACGAACAGCGAAAGTGGCAAAGTACAAATTAAACTGGCTATTCTTTTTCATCTCCTAGGTGACGATGGAAGCCGTAAAAATGGTGCTATGAACGCAGGAGCGTTGGTCCAAGGCGTTTCATCCAGGCACAGCGACTCATCCAGTGGCGACACCTGGACGTTACCAAACCCAGACTCCGGAAACGGCAATTGCAGCGTATCCGGCAAAGAGGGGGCCAAAGAGGGCACGGCGTGGCAAGGCGGTGGCGGCGGCGGCGGCTGGGGTTCCAAGCACGTGCAGTGGAAGGACTGCCCTGTCACTCCAGGCCAGCATTCGAGCAGCGGGGCCTCTGCGGCCGCGGCCGGCGGCTCTCAGCAAGGACCCTCCATGGCGGACGCCCAGAAGCCTGGCAACGGCGGCGGCGGCGGCGGCCTTTGGTGCAACGGCGCACCGCACGGCGACAAAGAAAGCTCTTCCAAGCCAACGGCACAAAACGGACCTCTCAACGGCCTTCACAAGGCCGGGGCCATCGGGCAGCATGGGCCCAATGGCCACGGCGGTGGCAGCTACGACGCGGACACTGTTTCTGTGAATTCTTCTGCACCTTCGATGAACAGACTTCCAGCAGGCTGGGGTGGTGACAAAAAGCAGGGTGTTTTGAACTCCCCGACCCAGCCTCATCAGGGAGCTGCCAACTCCTCTGGGCCAGTGGGGGGTGGTGGCAACTTGGGTTGTGCCATTTCAGGGAGGGGTGGGGCGGGCGTGCCCGACGGGAACAATGCGGTCGGCGCCGCGGCTTCCGACAAAGGTTGGGACAACGGCAATGACGGCGCGACGAGCTTCGGCTCAAAGGCGGCCAACGGTACTGTGAACGGTGGCAGTGTCGGTGGTTCAAAGCCTTCCGACGGCAATGATGCGGTTGGAAGCAAAAAAGAGACTCAGGGCCAGGGGAAAAGCCGCAATGGCTTTTGGGGTAGCGGCGACACAGAGCGGAACTCGACTTGGGAAAGCAGCCATAGTTTTCACAACAGCAGTGAGAACGGCAAAGACGATGGCATGAACGGGGATGGCTGGGGCTCCAAACCCACGGGACAGCATCAGCAGGGCGGCAATGGTAAGGGGTCGATGAGCACTTGGGAAGCACTTGGTGGGTCCGCCAGTGGCGGCGAGACGAACGGAGCGGGATGGGGGAAAATCTCGGGGGGCGGTGGCGGCGGCGGTGGCGGCGGCGGCGGCGGTGGTGGCGGCGGCGGAGGCAGCAGCGCCAACGTCATTGTTGGCGGCGGTGCCGCCACCACCACCACCACGAGCGGCAGTGTCGGTAGCAACGAGGGCAGCGGCGGCAGCCACAGCGGTGGCCACGGCGGCGGTCGCGGTCGGAACGGCGGCAGCGGCTACGGAGGAGGGCGGGAGCACCGACGCGTCGCAAAGTTGGACTCGCAGACGGTCATCCAGAGCGTGATGAGCCGTAAGGACCTGGACCCCCGTGTGCTCTCCAACACCGGCTGGGGACAGACGCCCGTGCAACAGCACACGTCGTGGGACGTGGAGTCGGCGGCCGCGGCGGCGGTTGCGCCGGTGCCGCCGCCGCCAAACCGCACCGCGCTGCATCCTCGACAGCAGGCCAACGGGAGCTCTGGCGACAGCTCCTGGAATTCCGGAGCGGGTTCTGCAGGCGCTCCGGTCTCCGGGTGGGGAGACGGTGGCAGGCCGCCTCCACCTTCTGGCGCAGGTCTGTCAGTGGGGAGGTGGGGAGATCCCGGGTCTGGCCGTGGAGATGGCCGGCCGGGTGGACCGCCGCCCTCCTCCGAACGGGGGTTCGGGGAACCTTCGGCAAACTCCTGGGCCGGTAACAAAGAGCAGCATCAGCAAGGCAAGTCGCCCGGCGCGATACCCTCTTGGGGCGAGCACGCCGCGTCGAAGCAGGCGCCGTCGGGTTGGGGCGGGCACGGTTGGGAGGGCAACGGCGGGCAGAAGCCGTCGTCGGGCTGGGAGGACGATCGCAGCGAAAGCTCCCCGGGCTGGGGCGATGCTCCCCGAGGGAGGAGCGGCAGCGTCAAGTCGAGCGGCGAGTGGGGCGGACCCGAGCCCAAAGCGGCCCCCGACGAATCGGCTCAGCCAAAGTCGGCACGAGGGTGCCGGGAGCCTCCCGCACCAATGAACGACTCGTGGGGCGCTCAACCAAATAAGCCGAACTATAACCAAAGCGGGGGCGATCACGCCAAACGCGCCGCAGCCTCGGCGGGCTGGGGCGATTCTGATTACAGCCGCGGGGCTCTGCCGCAAAAGTCCGCGAGGGCCGGCGGCGGTGGCGGCGGGCCCCAGGGGGGGTGGGGTGACGAGCCGGGCGGCGGCTGCAAAGAGATGCCGCAAGGCTGGGGAGACGCCTCCAAGCAGAGCGACGGTTTAGGAAATTGGGGCGGCGCCCCGGTTGGAGGTGGGAGGGATAGCTCGTGGGTCGCCGGTAACGCAGGGGGAGGAGGAGGAGGGCAGACTGCGGGCAAAATATTGCCGGACGGCTCGGGTTCTGGCTCGGGCTGGGGAGATTCCTCAAAGACGCCCACGTCGAGAGACTGGGATGATGGCAAAGATGGGCCCAGAGGCTGTGCGGATGGCTGGGACGGCAGAAACGGTGCCACCAAAGTCGGAGACAAAGCAGGGGGTTGGGGCGAGGAGCATCCGGCAGGCGAGACTGGCGAGCGCTGGCGCAACCAGCACGGTGATGGCAATCCCGCCAATTCCTGGGGCCAGAATGGCAACGCGGGGCCCAATTCTAACAAGCAGGTTGGAGGAGGTATTGGTGGTGGTGGTGGTAGTGGTGGTAGTGGTGGTAGTGGTGGTGGTGGTGGAGGTGGTGGAGGTGGTGGTGCTGGAGGTTGGGTTGGGGGTCCGATCCCAGCGATCCCCAAAGACGTGGAGCCCACTGGCTGGGAGGAGCCGGCGGCGCAAGCGGGCCGGCGTAAGGGGGACGTTGACGACGGCACGGCGGCCTGGGGCGACCCCAGCGCCTACAACACGCGCGGCGTCAACATGTGGGAGGGCAAGCAAGGCGGCGGGGGCGACGGCTTCTCGCGGGACGGCAAGCAGCAAGGCCGGAACGACGGACGCGTCCAAGGCTCCCCGAGCGTCGCTCCAGGTGAGACTGGAGTTGGCGTACCAGAGGTCGCAACCGGGTACCCGATACCCGTACCCTACCCGATACCCGGCTACCCGTACCCGGCCGGGTACGGGTACCCGTTTGTGACCCTGGTGCGGCCGGGTACGGGTAGACCGTGAGTCACTGGTGAGTAACCGTTTGTCACTCATTTCCCAACGTCTTGTCTCTTCTCACAATTCAAGTTCCTAGAATCAACCCACCCGTGCCTGCAACATGGCTTCTTCCCAGAGGTCGCAATCAGGTACCCGATACCCGTACCCTACCCGTACCCGGCTGGGTACGGCCGGGTACGGGTACCCGTTTGCGACCCTGGTGCGGCCGGGTACGGGTAAGGAATCAAAACCCGTTTGCGACCTCTGTGGCGTACCCAGAGAACGGTGGACGATAGACAGCCCCGCTGATGTGTTTTTGGGTTGTACGTTGGTTCAATTTGATATCGCGTTAGTGGTACGTATGTATCCTTGCACCGTACGCCGCCAACCGTGCTAATTGGAGGTGCAGGGGAAGGACAAATTAATTACAGAAAGCAAGATCTAGATTTAAAAGTGCATAGCTCCAGTTGCTTCCTAATCTCGGAAGGAATAGCGTTTCCAGGTGGCTGCAGAAGCGCATCTGAAAGTGCGAGTGCTACAATCCAATATTGCGTGTGTGTGCTGCACTTAGGGCCTGGCATGCCTGTGGATAACGGCACGTCCATGTGGGGCAAGGGGGTGAGCGGTGGGCCCTCTTGGGGAGAGGGGCGTGACGGCGGGATGGGCCACGCTGGGCCGTCTCGCTGGGCCAACACCCCAGCAGCCGCATCGATTCCGAACCGCTCCGGTGAGTCTCTTTTCCCAGTTTTGATTGCACTGCAGCATGGAATTGTCGTGGGGGAGTATACCATGTCCCGTGTAGAGTCGTTGATTTCCTGCTCAAGCCCGCATTGAGACGGTGTTCATCTTCAGTCTACTGTTCTGAACCAGTGGTGAGGACAAGTCTGCATTTACAACCAACAACCACTGAACCCCCAGTATCCTTCAGATAGCGAGCCACTCACGCTGCCACTGCGCCACCTGGTCCTGTGTATGATAAGAATTTATTATTTTTTGGATAGCATCGTTTATGCACATCGCATCTCACAATCGCTGAGAAACCACAGACAAGATGGCAGGCAGCGAGATGGTGAGCCGGTGCTAACAAATTGCCCGAGTTCTGCAGTTTGCTATATATTAATATGTTTTCAGCCGATTAATGAGTATCCATGTGGTAGGAAACCGAAGCACCCAAATAAAAACGAATGCGTGCGAGGGTATAACAACACTCTATCCCGCACAGAAGGGGACATGTGATACAAGTCCGCACTTTGCTGCACCGCCTTCTCCTGGCAAGCCAGGGTATGGCACCTCTTGATGCCCACGGGAAGCAGTTTCACAACATTTCTGTGATCCACCAACACTTGCGCAACTTTCACAGTGCTGCGTTGCAGATGTGTGCCAGCACTGTCCACCTTTTTATTATTTTTTCGGCACTCGGTAAAGAAGAAGGCTACCCACCCTGGTTAACAACGACCATCCCCATAAATTTAACTCGATGCATACAAACTACGAACGTGGCAATGATCAACCCTTACTGACTGGTAAGCAACCGCTTGCTCCTTGTGCCCACAGACAACTGCCACTGCAGGGGGGGGGAGTTGCGCTGTACTGTAAAGCGCTCTGAGAGGGTGCTATATAAAGAAAATAACTTGAAGTGTGAGATGGTGCTGACCAATTGCAATGAATTATAACCCCTCGTCGTAATTTCGCCGGCAGGTAAAGGCATGTCGGACAGGTGGGCCGCTGGTGGAGGAGGGCACCTCGAGAACGGTGGCACAGGCGGCGGCGGCGGTGGCGGCGGGGCACGCCCCGGCTGGCGTCAGCTGTGTGGCGGCGACGATGACGCGATGGCTGACGACGGAGGTGATGACGAGGACGAGGAGGAGGTGGGAGAGCCCGGCGGCTGGAACGCCTGCGCCACTGCGTCGCAGGACAGCGCCTCCTCCCACGGCTCGGCCGGAGGGTGGGGGCGTGGGGGCCGACGGGGCCCAGCAGGCCCACCGGGCCCACATAAGGTGGGTCCCCACCCGCGGCCCCCTTGTGCCTTCCCTCCATATCCAGCTCCCGTTCCTTCTCCGCTCCCCCCCGCCCGCCACCTCCCTCCCCCACCCCCTTCCCACCCCTCTCTTCGGTCTACCGCTACACAGTGGTTGATCTTCGTGTCAAACGTTACCAATGTCACGAATCGTAATTGATTTTCAGGTTCATCTTGGCGTTTTAGTTGTGCAATGTGTGTCATGTGATCTAATCCAAAAACAAAAATCCGATGATGAATCTCTCCATCCTGTCCCTTGGTTTCATACCAGACCACAATACCAGTCACAAGCGTTGTCCAAAACCTTGAGGGGGGCCAGGCTCCCCCAAAGTGAAACGCTCTTAAATGACTACCCGGCGGTGCACAGCATTAACAGCAGCCTTGCAGAGACTAAAATCGGCTCCAGGAATGTTGCTGGCCACACCGCCCACTCGTGTTATGTGCTGACCTTGAAAGATTCTCGTTAGCAGTGGCAGTCTATAAGACGATGCACACGTGACCTGTGTGTGTGCACGTTGCGTGCGTGTGTCTGTGTGTGTCTGTGTGTGTCTGTGTGTGTCTGTGTGTGCGTGTAGTGTAGCGGTTAGCGCGCTGCGCTATTAAGCTGACGACCCGGGTTCGATTCCCGCTCACGGCTAACACCAGTGACGATTATCTGAACCGGTCTTGGGCCTCCCCTAGGTCGGCTCAGCCTGAAACGAGTACCTGGTGCGGTGTGTAAATATCGCCACTGGGGAGACAAAGGCGGTCGGGCGTGGTGCTAGCCACCCACCCCCTCGTTCGTGTACCGTTCCGGCCTTCATAGGTGCTCGCTAACAGCACTTGCCCCTACAGTCTGTTAAGGCTATACAGGGGATCTTTATCTTTGTGTGTGCGTGTCTGTGTGTGCGTGTGTGCGCTATCTCAGGGAATGGGAAAAGTGCCAAACAGGCAGGAGGAGCTGATATGCAGACTTCTCAAGCAGCTCACAGACATGGGCTTTGCAGTAAGTAAGCGGGTACCTACGTTATTTCTCACAATTGCAGCGAGACCCACCAAGGCCTTCGCGAGAGATTTTCATTTATTTTCGCAGCTCGGGAGAGGAATTGATGCGTCTCTCTTCGGGGACGGCACCCGAGAAGTTGTGCTTTTTGAAGCTTCAGAGCGGCTCGGCAGCCTCTTAATTGCGGTACCCAGAGATACTGAAAGCCGGGTGACCGCTACCCATCGGGTTCGACGAGCCTCTCAAGCGTGGGGAACTTCTGACCTGCACACCAAACAAACCGTGTCAAATGTTATTTTCATTCCCGTGCAACTCGCACTCATCGCAGGACATTATGCAGAGTGTTCTCTCATCACTCTGGGTGCGTAAGAGGCTTACTTACCAAAGGGAACACCGTGAGCAATTTTGCGGGTTGTAATCTGCGAGCCGCAAACTCGCGATGCTTTGGTCGTCCCGCGAGAGGGAGAGGAGCTCGCGCCCACTGCTTGCGCCCCCCCCCCTCCCCCCACCGACTCTCGTTCCCTTCTCCGATCCCCCACAGCGCGAGGTGGCCGAGGAAGCGCTGAGAGGCAGCAACCTCAACGTAGATCTTGCTCTTGGTGAGTGGGTTGGCGGATGCCACGTGCGGAGCTCGCTTCTCTGCGTCCATTGAAAGCCGCCAAGTGGTCGCGTCCGTTACGTTCGAAAGATGATTTTTCTTTGAATGTTAGTCTTTACAACTTTCACTATTTTTTAATCCTTTATATTAAGTTCGCTTGCTTGCGCGCTTACGACCGTGCAAATCTTTCGGTCGTTTTTTAACCCACTTCCCCTGATCCAATCGAGCTGACATTTTGCACACATACTCGTTGTGCGTGACAATTTATTTTCGTGAAAATTTTTTCCATAACTTTACACTTTTTAGGAATTTTTTTTTTATATTTAATTACCAATTGCTCAATGGTGGCAGGCAATCATCTGACCCATAGGTGGCAGCCATCTCAAGCCAGAGGACGAGAGGGCTCTAGCCGCCACACATATAAAGGATTTATAGTGAAAAACTTAGTTTTTACGGGTTAATTTTTTGTTGAACATGAAAAACTGAATTATCACCATCTGAACAAACGTACAAAACGTTTTGCGGCGTGACGCCGTAGTTTGGGGGGGGGGCACAATCGAGATAAAAAATATTATTGTGGGAAAACATCTATTTTAAAAATACTTCTGTAACACCCTGTGTAACTTAAACGTTCAGAACGTGTCGACGGAGTGACTTCATGTTTGTTGACAACCTTATTAGAGACCCTAAAATAAATATTAACCTTAAGTGTAATAAAGCAATAGATTTTTTTCAGCAAGCCAGGGTTGTTGGGCATGAAGGTCACGTTTCCGTTGTAAAAGCTGGTTCAACATTAACCGTGTTTCACAAGACCATTGAATTTGTTTTCGTGTTCACTTTCTGTAGAAAAGAGTGTCCTTGGTGCTGAATAAAGCACAGCTATTTTAAGTACAGACTGTCCATTACATCGGTTTAGTTGAGTTTTTTAATATACATTAATCGTATTCTAAAAAAAACACGAAATATTTTAAACACGTCAATATAACCGCTTGTTTGTCTCCAGTCCATAAATGTTTTTGCGGCAGAGTTGAACAATTTTTAAGTGCTCATTTCTGTTATTTATGGTATTACCATGTCGCCTTGCATGCAGGCCGTGTGTGTAATTACTGTCACAACGGTGGAAATGCCATCCAGAGGTCACCGTTGGGTTAGATCCTCCCGGCACGGCAGTTGAAACAACAGACAATGTTATTAAATCCACCGCCTGCCTCTGTCCACGCATCAGTTTTAACTGGGTACGCCCCAGTGGTTTGTCGATCGGCATGTGAGTAGTCCCACCTCTGTCAAGAAATCTAGCCAGTGTGGAAAAGTAGACCAACTGGCCTCTGGGGGGTGGGGGGGCGGGGGGCTCTAGGGTTAGTTGGCAGTGACGTGAGCAAGCAGTTATAACGGGGGTGCATGTTCATCTGTTACCTAAAGTTGCTTTTCTTTTGTGTGAACGGGACGAACAAACAAAGGAATACTGCAAAAGGCCGAACTGGACAGACGTTCTCTGGACTACAGCAGCCTGCTGTGCCGGAATCAAGTGCAGCGAGACTCCTCCACAGACCGCGCCCCGTATTTCGACAAGGTGCGTGCCCCCCCACGTCTTCTGCAATGCCGATCGACCGTGATCCCAGCGGTAGCGCGTTCGTTGCTTGTTGGCAGAGGTTCCCGGTTTGACTCCGGCAGGCCGCCCTGGTTATTGCGCGCTGCCTGCTTCACAGTGGTCGTTAAAATCACGCCACGCCTTGTGGATCACAGCAGCCTCACTCCACGCCACAATTACAAATGAAGGCGAGAGATGGAAGCAATTCCGGACTGCGGCCGACATCAATAATAAACATCTCATACAGGAATTCTAGATTCGAAGCTTTCGTGACTGCAAGGATTCATATTCTTAGGTTTTTACCTACGTGACTTTACCGAAAAAACCTAAGAATATCTCATACAGGACCCTACCATCGAACCTCCCGGTTTCTCCTGGTCGACCATCAACCAAATCGGGACCGGGCACAGCCGATGCGGCCACCTTGACGCGCAAATGGCACGTCAAAGATTCGGCGGCCTGCGTGTGCGACCACAAATCTCAAGCCACTGACCACATTGTAAACATCTGCTGCCTTTCACTCCTTTAAAGGAGGAATGGTCGAGATCCACTCCGCTTCTGAACAGACAATTGAGTGGATAACAAATCTAAAATTACATAGTTAATCTGCTGCTATTAATCCATACAAAGAAAAAAAATAGTCGTTAGAGGATCACCAGACGTCATTTGCTCGCGTCATGATCCATATTCGCCAAAATTAGAAAAATAACCACCGCAGGCTACTCTCAATTGGTACATCACCTCGCAATCATCACTCCCCTACTGGCAGACTTTTAATGCCTGTGTGGCACTCCAGGTTCTGAGTCACTGTGTGCTGCACAGGGGGGGGACCACTATCACCAGGATGCCCTTCCGAGTGTTTTACTTGAGATGTGATGCGAGTCGCTTATCGCTTGCAATTTATCATTAGATCACACACGTGTACGCTGTAGCTTTTTACGGAAAAGGGGGTCCTAACAAACAACAGCCGAGTGTCTGGCAGGGAATATAATTTCAGAAGGAAAAAAATCTACACGGAAATATGAAACATTTCCAGACTGTGAAAATAAATCTGAAGTGTGTTCCCATGGTGGACACTGCCCATGGTGGATACTGGTAGCACATGCCACCACAGATCGTACCGACCAACCCTCCTCGGCTCCTGGGTTAACATCCCCCACCATCTCTCTGATCAACTTAATCAGTAGGAGGCCAAAGGTCGTTTGTGAGGGTCGTGGGGGGGTGGTGTTGTAAAGGTGCGGAGTGAAACTCTGCCCTTTGTCCCATCACACGCAACTTTATCTTACCACAGCAATTTGTTATTTTCTTGCGTGGAGGAAAAAAAAGGACTACACGTTTGCTGTGAGAGTTGCACCAGCTTGACAGTTAACATCTTTACCGAAAAAACTTTACTTGACTTTACCGAAAAAAAACAAAGAGTAGTTAACATCTTGCCACGGGGGTGACATTTCAACCCCCTCGCCTGGTTTTCAGGATGTCTTAGGTTCGATCCCGACCTTGACGCCTGTATATTTGGAGTTTGCGTGTCTCTCTCCCTTTGGTTGTGTGGCATTTTCTCTGGGTCCTCCGGTTTTTCCCTCCACGTTTAGAAATATGTGTTTAGAGCATTTGGCCGCTCTAAATTTCTGACGCGTTAAGCCACTTTGTTGAGCTGTCATTTGTGGCCAGGTCGCTTCTGAAAATGACCTTACCTTGTAAAATATCGTTGTTTTTTTTTACCGCATACGACCGATTTTAAAAAAGACGCACGCCGAGAATATTGACTACTGAGGGCTGCGTCTCTTGCGCCCCCACCGCCAACGAGAGTATTTAAAACCTCGCTAATGAGAAGGGTGACTTGAAATGTACGGTGGAGCACGCGACGTGACACTCCCGTACGCTTTAACGAACCGTGGTAGCGCAGTGACGTCAGCGGATTGGCAATGTGCAGCACGCGCCGCTTAAAGTCGGCACTTTGCAAAGACCGATTTGCCCTCCCCTTGCCGCTTCTCACTGCTGCTTTCCCTGCAGAGCCGAGCACATTTCGCTTTTTTTCGATTTAAAGCTTTCGTGACTGCAGGGATTAATCTTCTTGGTTATTTCGGTAAAGTCACGTAGAATGTAAATAATAAAATAGTAAAAATAAAACATACTAAAATAATTCTCACGACGTTTCGGCCACAACACAAGTAGCCGTCCTCAGGTGGAGAACAGGTCTGTCGAGACAGCGTCTGAAATGTCTCCTCGACAGACCTGTTCTCCACCTGAGGACGGCTGCTTGCGTTGTGGCCGAAACGTCGTGAGAATTATTTTATTATGTTTTATTTTTATTATTTTATTATTTACATTCTACGTGACTTTACCGAAAGAACCAAGAAGACACATTTCGCTTGTTTCTCACACCCCTCACCGCCTCTGCCACCAATTTGCCTTAGCCGACACAACTCGCCATTAAATTTGACTCGAGCATGGCTGGCTTAATTTTTTTTCTCCCTTCCTCCTTTCTGTCCTCCCTGTTTTTGTTCTTTCATTGTTTTCTTTTAAATGTTTTTTTACATACCTCTTGCTTTCGACGTGCTTTGCGGGGTGTGAATTTTTACTTGTCTCTGTTCTTGGGTGGTGCTTTTTCTTTTGGACTGAGGGGGGCCCTCCCCTCCGCCCCCCCACCTCCTCGTCCCCTCGGCTTTTCTGCTTTGGCGGGCACCCCCACCACCTCCGCCCCCTCGCTCCGTCCACCCCCCCCCCTTCCTCGCCCCCCCCCCCCACCTTGCTCGCTTGCAGCTCACACTGTCGCTGGGTAGCCAGGACTCAGGGCTCGCAGACGAGCCTCCTGGTTCTCCGTGCCCGCCCTCCCCGCCCACAAAGCTTTGCTTTGCTGCTGCGGGCGCTGCTCAAGGTCCCCGGCCCACCCCTCCCCATAACCCCAGCCCAGCCTCCCAGCAGGTGAGTAAGTGAGAGAACAGGGCCAGTTGTAAGTGAGAACAGGGCCACGTGCTGCCCGGCTGGGGCAGGAGAGACGATGCAACATCGATTCGACCGTCGTACCCTTTGCTTCCCCCCACTGCCTTCCTCCTCTGCTATTCATTGTGTGTGCCCTCTTGCCTCCGGGGTGCCACAGTGCCGACTTTTGACTTGCTAGCTCCCCTCTCCCCCCATGCGCTTTCGGGTTGTTCCCCGTTTTGTTCGGCACAATTCGCGATGCTTCGCTCCATGTGCTTCTCCAAGAACTGTAATGGGCAGCTCCACTTCATAGTCGAGGCTGAAGAGTGGACCGGCTTGGTTCACTTTGTGAAAAAATACGTTAAAAAAAAACCTCCCAGGACATGGAGAGAAACGTTCGACATGGCGAGGAACGTTGTTGTTGTACATCGCACAACACCCGGTTACAGTTTGACCCCCCCCCCCCTTACGGAGGATTTGGACTATCAACTTTCTGATGTTGCGTTAAGCGCTCGAACCACGGTGCTGCTGGACTGGATATCAAAGCGAAGTTGTTTCTAGCACGTTTAATATTTTTGTTCTTTATTTTAAAAGTGAGACCTTGTGTTTCAGGCATCCTAGTTTTTGTTAAACATTGTAGCATTTGAGTCGAACTGACTCCCTACAGTTTAATCTGAATCGCCATCAGCTGTGACGTTGATTGGTGTAACCAGAGCAAGCTTTGACCTGGATGACCAAACTGACAAAAGCTAAAGAATTTAAATAACTCGCAGCAATGAAGCAGATACAAATCAAACCAAAAAAAAAAACCTGTCGCCAGAAATATCAGAAATATTGTACAAAGTGAATCAATTGTAAATAATAAATCCCTCTAGCGCAAGTTGGCTCGAGCAGATACATTTTTTTGACCGATGCAAGTCCTGTTAATCCATTAATTTACGAGCAGCGGTGGAAGGCTGAAGAGATATTCGCCGATGAGATTTGTTTTATTTGTAAAACTTTTTTTTTTAATTAAGAGCCGAGTGACACCGCAGGGGAACGACCGATGCGTCAAAAGGCACGCGTTCGCCTCATTTCATATCATAGATGAGTACGCGGCTTTAGAATTCACTCGTAGGAACATGCGCGGCAACTGTTCATTACATTGGTCGGGGTTAGCGACTTACAATTCCCGTCCTCGATAAGCGCATCTCGAATTTACATAGGCACATCGCAACCTCCCCCCACCCCCTTTCATCGCGATCGGACGATTTATCACGTTTCAAGGTCACAATTCGGTTCATGGATATATTCATTTATTCATCCCGTTTTGTATCATCGGGTTTCTTTGTATTTTTCCTTCCCGCCTTCGTTTTTGTTGGCCTTAAATGTAACGTTAACCTTGTAATTTGCTTCTAATGAACGTAAATAATTGATTCTCGCAGGCGGGGTCTTCATGCACGCGCCGCAACCGCGAGCATGTGGCACCGACGAGTGCGTCGTTACATGCATACTAATGCTGCAGGTGGTAGGCTGTGCACATCAGGGCTGTTCCCACAGTCCGCCCGTCACCGCCGGGATATGGTGTGTTTAGTCTCTTAAACAATTAACTGACCCAACGCAATTTTACGTGCGCGTGTAGAGCGCTTATTGGGCATGCACGTTGACGAGTAAAGAAAAAAAAGGAGTAACTTATAATAAGCATTGACCGCCTTCGCTCTCCAGCGATGTATTAAAAGATAACGGCATTAATCGGTGGCGGCGTGGCTATCAAGTGTGCAGGCAGTGCAATTGCACCAGCGTCCACAGGCCAGGCCAGAGAAGCCCAGATGCCCAGCTTCTGAGGGGTGGGGGAGGCGATTCGGGGGGGGGGGGGAGATGAGAATAGAACGGGGAGCCCCAATTCTCTCCCTGCACCAGGGCTCATGCCACCACGCGCCACTACACCACCGGCAGCAATCGATGTACCGTTGCCTCTACAGAGCGCTGTGGTCACGTGCCTGAAGGTCACTTTAAACTTGTTTTTCTCATTAGCAAAGCTTCAATCTCACGTCGGCAGAGCCTAGGATTTACAGCCCAAGCAAGTGCTTGTATACAACAAAGGCATTTTATTTGGGGTGGGGGTGGGATTGCAGCTTCCTTTTAAAACGGTCGCGCATTCCACTGCGAATATATTTTGCTTGCATTGCTGTAGAGGTGTAACGATTGATTGATTAATATCGATCCGCACACTCCCGACACCTGCGTGTGTAATCACGTAAGCTAGCCGCAATTATTTCCACATCATCTATTTTATTACCCCCATATACACATATATATATCCATACTCGCACCAAAAGCAGTTGCACGTTTATGTCGGTTATTATAATTATAGTGGGCAATGATTACACCACTGCGATGACACGCTCTGCACGGGGGGCAGGGCTGATGAGGGGGGTGGGCAGCCAGTGAGTCCTGGTCAGAGGTCGCAATCGGGTACCCGATACCCGGCCGGGTACAGGTACGGGTACCCGATTGCGACCCTGGTGCGACCGGGTATGGGTAGACCGTGAGTCACTGGTGAGTAACCGTTTGTCACTCATTTCCCAACGTCTTGTCTCTTCTCACAATTCAAGTTCCTAGAATCAACCCACCCGCGCCTGCAACATGGCTTCATCCCAGAGGTCGCAATCGGGTACCCGTAACCTCCCCGATACCCGGCCAGGTACGGGTAGCCGGGTATCGGGTAGGGTACGGGTACCCGTTTTCGACCTTGGTACGGCCGGGTACGGGTAAGGAATCAAAACCCATTTGCGACCTCTGGTGCACCGTGGAGGAGAGATAGCACGTCCCGTTGTGGCTAGTCGACGACTTGCCCGGAAGGATTTGCAGGCGGGGTCGACGCTAAATACAGTGTTCGTGTTTTTCCCCCCCCCCACCTTCCCCCGTTGCTTGCCGTGCAGAATGGCAACCCCAGCCTGTTGGGCAGGAACCTGCATCACCAGCCCTCCGGCCACCAGCAGCTGCCCTCGCCAGGCCAGCCCTTCCCATTGTCGCCCTCGGGCCTTCGCTCACAAGTGCCTCCTCACTTCCTCACCCCTCAGGTGAAGAAGGGGGGGAGTGGCTCATTGACCCGGCCCCTCGACTCGATGTCTGCGAGGGGAAAAAGAGGATTCGCAGCTCGTCGGGATTCTTCCGGGATAAATAAAATGAATAGAGATTCTGATGCTCTAAAATATTCTGCTTCCGTCAGTTTTGGATGTATATGTTTACGTAACGTTGAACTTGTTTCACACCGTACGTAGCCAACCGTGCTCATCGGAGGCGCGGATATTTGTCCTTTCCCATACGTTTTTCTTTATTGCCAATCGTCAGGCGGGCAGCGGGAAGGGGGAGGTGGGGCGGGTAAAGATTAAAAAGTGACTCTGGCCACTGAAGTTGAGGTTTTGTGTGAATCTTCTTGGTTCTTTCGGTAAAGTCACGTAGAAGGAAAATAATAAAATAATTAAAATAAAACACAATAAAATAATTCTCACGACGTTTCGGCCACAACGCAAGCAGCCGTCTTCAGGTGGAGAACAGATCTGTCAAGTAGACAAGTGTCAAGTAGACAGTCTGAAATTTTTCAGACTGTCTACTTGACAGACCTGTTCTCCACCTGAAGACGGCTGCTTGCGTTGTGGCCGAAACGTCGTGAGAATTATTTTATTATGTTTTATTATTTCCCTTCTACGTGACTTTACCGAAAGAACCAAGAAGATGAATCCTTGCAGTCACGAAAGCTTTAAATCGAAAGTTCCGTGTGAACTTTGTTAAAAAAAAATTTTTAAGTGCCCTAAACTGAATTGAATCTGAAAACAGATTCGGATTTGTCCCGTTCCTAGCTCTTGTACAAACCAGTTGGTGCGGCTGATGAAATCCAGCTTAGCGAGTTGGATCTCGACTTCTCTCTTGGGCACGTGGTGGCTTTCAGCAAGTCTTTTGGTCTGTCCATGTCGATGATGCAGAGTTTGCCCCAAGCTTGCAAATTTAAATGAAACGGGTGCAGTTGGGGGCCTCCCTTGCCACGCTGCCAGTGGGGATTCGAGCCACCGGGCGTTTATATTAGCACGTAAATTTACTTAATTTATGTATGTGGGGCACAACCGTTAACGTTAAAATTAATACCATTAAGCGATGTTTTATCATTTAGATTTTTGTCCACCTTCAATAATTTGCCCTGTAAATTGTGTTATATACTGCAATTCGTTAATAAAGTTATTACCTTGAAAAATAAATAAATTAAAATCAATATATTAGCTGAAGATGGAATGATGTCCTTTAAGGAAAATGATGGGGAGTTTTTTTGTTATTAAAGAAAACGGATATATTGGGTCAACGTACCCCTGAATTAGCCCGATATATTGAAGACACTGCAACATATGGCGCTTTCTACTCTTTTTTCCGGTAAAGTCACGTAGGTAAAAAAATCAAACAAATGAAAAAAACTAAATTAAATTGTGATCTAAATTAGATTGTGATTTAATTTAGTTGTTTTCATTTATTTTATTAGATTTTTTACCCACATGACTTCACCGAAAACAAAAAAAAAGAGTGAAATCCTTGCAAGTCACGAAAGCTTCAAATCTAGAATATGGCGCTTTGGCTGTTTTCAGGTGGCCCCTGCACAGCTGCTGCAGTACGCAGCAAAGGCTGGCGCCCTCAACCCTGCGTTGCTGCTGCAGCATCCCCTGGCTAACCCACAGATGGCTGTGTTCAGCCAGCTGGCCCAAGCACAGCTACAGCTGGTGAGTCCATCATCACCACGGCTGCCACCCCACCGATATCGACGCTCGCATTGCCGCCACCATCATAATCTCAACGTCACCCGTAACCATCATCACCCTCGCAAATATCAACACTGGCGTTGCCATCATCGCTGCTGCCAATGATAATACCAGCATGGCCGGCACCAATATCGACGCTAACACAGCCACCACCACAATGTCAACACCAGCATAGCCACCACCAGCATAGCCACCACCATTGCCAAGCCACAATCACCACCAACGTCAACAATAATATAACTATCATTATCACCACCACCACTGCCAACATGAATACCAGCATAGACGCCATTGACAACATAAACACCATCACAGCCACTGCCACCAACATAGCCACTATCACCACCACCGCTAATATCACTATAATACCGCCACCACCATTTCGCAACAACGACAACTGTTTTGTTGCCGGATTAAAGGGGAAAAACCTATTCTCATATTTTGGTACTGGCAAAGGAGGTCCCATGATGTAGATGCTCACCACCGAGCTCTCATTACTCTGACAGTGCGTTGTCTTTGGGCTGTACACCTTTTGGCTTCCTCTGGTTTAACACCATTTGAGACGAGGCTCAAAAGAAAGCTGTCTCTGGTGTGGACCAATCAGTTTCAAAGACAATGCATATAATATCAGTGTTTTTTTATTGCATTTCGACTACAAGTATTGTGGTTAATGTAGACATGATTCCTTGTAAAATGTTTCAGTTTGGTGTTTTAACATCTTAACACCTGTATTGTTGCCAGAAAAAAAGGGGAAAATCCTATTCTCAACTGTGGTTTCTTGAAATGCTCATTCTCACACATCGGTCACGTATTTGTACACGTACAGCCCTCTTTGTCAATCCACTGCTGCATGAGCACGCTGCCTACGCCGCGCGGGTCGTGGGACCTATTTGACCATACTTCACCACTGACCAGTGCGGATTGATAGAGGCGGCGGCAGGGGGGGAGCCCCTAGACCAGGGGTGGGGAGCGTCCGGCACGCGGGCCGTATGAGGCCCGCAAAATCATTTGGGTCTGGCCCTGCCAAGGCAACCGCAGGCGGGACTCGAAATTCAATAAATCTAGGAGCAAACCTGGAAAAGCAGTTGCGAGTAGCAACATCGTCAATACCGGCTGCCTCGCCAAAGAGAAGCAGTTCCAGCCCATCACATTAGGGGTGAGTTAATTAAATGTTTGACCAAATATAACAGGCTAATTTTTAAGTTGATCATTTTGTATGGCCCGCGAATGATGTTTTAATATCCAAATGGCCCTTGGCAGAAAAAAGGTTCCCCACCCCCCCTGCCCTCGACGTTGGAGCATGCTGCGCTGCCCTCTGCTGGCAATGTGTAGCCCTTTTTTTTTAGTAACGTCAGTCACATCGTGAGACATGTCACCTATTATATATTATTTCGTTTTGAGCCACAGTGTTATTGGTGAATGTTGTTGAGTGATTTTTATTTTTTGGGGACGATATTTGAGGATGCAAAATTTTTTTTATGGGCGAGACATCGAGAGGTAGAATGCTACGGGGCAGAGAGGGAACACATAATCCTGGAACATTATAGGGGGGCAAACGTAACAGGCTGTGAATGCATGCTACAGTGGCAGGGAGTTCCAAGCAACGGGTGCAGTGACCAAGCAAACTCCCATTGAGCAGAGACACCACGGTGGCGTGTTGTTAATTGCCTCACCTGATATGCAGGAGGTGTAGTGGGTTTGATCCCGACCCTGACGCCTTTGCGTGTTCTTACCGTGGCCGCGTGGATTTTCTCTGGGTCCTTCGGTTTTTCCCTCCACATTTAGACTCGACATGCGTTTACAGTATTTGACCGCCATAGATGTCCACATGCTAAGCCACTTTGTTGAGCTCTCATTTGTGGCCAGGTCGCTTCTGAAACAGAGCTGTGTAGCTCAGTGGCCCTTACCTGGTAAAATACAAAAAAATGTTTCCAGGTGGGAGGAGGGCCTTAGTTTCTGGAGTAGAGCGCACGAACAAGAAAGTAGAGCAAAATGAGCAAGGGGAGAGGCTGGTCAAACTGTGTCAGTGCTCGACGCATACATGCAACACTCCGTTTAATTTAGGTTAAGAGCCCACTGCAGTTGGCGGTGACTGCTTTGGCTCTTCTCCCTTTGCGTAGCCGTCAACATTTGCAATGAACTTTGAATGAAAATAAATTCGTCGACTCGTATATATATCAGCCATCCGGTATACACATTACGGTAAAATATAAATACAAAATGCCAGCCACCCCCACCACACAGCTGCAGAGGCTCTCGGCAAAAGCTGGCCAGTTAACAGAGCTTCAACATATTACAATCGTTGGGGAACATTTTCATTTGGCTTGCAGTGTTGACCCCTTAACGTGTAAACCATTGTTCGCAGATATTGTATCGGATGTGTCTTAAAACGTAGGTTTTGGCGGTCACCCTGTACAACTCTTTGTTGCGGTGTTCAAGGTGTAGCGTGACAAATTGGGTCTGATCATTACGTGGCGAAAACCCCTGAATTAAATTTTGAATGGCATTAAACCTTTTTTTGTTAGACCATGGACTTTTCTTTTTTATCACGTTGTCTTGTGCTTTGAGCTATACGAGGGGTTGGCCACCTGCGGCTCTTTGGCTACCCCCAAAGTGGCTCTTTGGCTGCCCCCTAAGCGGCTTTTTGGCAGCTGTGTACCTTAGTGGAGGTTTTTGGGTGAGATCGCGTGAATATGGCGATTTGTCGTCTGGCTGTGTCCGCTTAAAGATGCTGCTGGTTGTAATTCCTGGTGAAACGTCGTACCTCGATTGTAAATGTCGTGGGTTTACTCTCCAACACACCGTGTGACGAATTGGCACGTTTTATTTACGTGACAAACCTTACTAATTGGCTGTGTCGGGTGGTGGTGGTGGGTTTAACGACACACATCTATGCGATCTAACCCAAAAACATCTCATGGTTCTTATTGGTCACGGCAGCCTCCGTGTTAAACTGCTGTATAACCGCTATGTGTGTGTACATGTAGTCCTGCTTGTGATGCGACTCTCGAAAATATTTTGGTCAAAGTAAAAAATATAGAAAAAACAATATTCTTTGAAAGGTTGCCGACCCCTGACCTATACCATCCCCTTACCCAATCCCACCCCACCTCCCTCCCCGTACCTCTACCCCACTATCGCTCACCCGACCAGACTTAAGTGTAGCGCGGCAACGCCGCCGCGGCTACGTTTCACGCGTGCAACCTCTGCCCCGTGGCAAAGTTGAGTCAGTTGGGAACCGTGCGGCTGCATCTTGTCCTCTGCCCGCCGATTTTTCCCCCAATCTGTCCCTAGGCCCAGCAGAGGCTGCTTCTGCAGCAGCAGCTGTCCCAGCAGACCCAGAGAAACTCATTCAAACAACAGCGGGAGCAGCAGGTGAGCGAGCCTTTCCAGATCCTAGCGCTGGTTGGTGATGACGACGCAGACGACTGTGACCGTAATTCAATAACACTGGTCAACAACAACAAAAAACATTTTTTTCTGGCCTGGACTTTTGCAGCTGTTTTAGACTAATTTCAGGGTGTTGATTCCAAATCTGATCTCAGATTTGCTCCATCACATCTCATTTTTATGCTATCGGCATACCCCATTTTCATTGATTTTACCCGAAATTAACTCTTGTCACTTATGATTGCAAGTTGTTGCGAGTCGGTGACTGCTTTAGTGTTAAATATGGTGCTGTATTTTTAGGATAGTGTGTTTATAATATCATTTTATGTAGATATCCACATTTATTTAATATTTTTCTTCTGCAGTTTTTATTGAAAATGCAATATTTGATATCTCAAAAACCTGATGTGATAGACAAAAACTGCCAGATTTGGAATCAGCACCCCAAAATGACCTTAAAACCGTTGGAATACCTTATGCCAGAAAAGTGTGTTGACCAGTGTAAGTAGCAGCCATGCTAATTGCTTGCTCACGCCGCCGCCGTAAATGCTTCGACTGGAAAGGTCTGGAGAGGGTGTTTTTGGCCTCTTCCAAGCCGGCCAAGCGGGAGTACCCACCCGCACTTTGCCCCACGAAGATGCAAGCTGCTGTGTACTGCTGGATGGAGAGAGGCAGGGGAGGATTTAAGAAACGTGCATCATTATTTCAGCAGCCGCGCCGGGAGATGGGGTCGATCTTGCGACCTCTGGATTGCGAGCAGAGTGTGCTACCACTAACCGTTTCCCTTTGATAAGAATATTCTTTATAAAGCCAGGAAAACCTCGCTACCGAGTCTCGGTATATGCATGTCATTAAGTGCTATGTTCACACATTAGGAGCGGTAGTGGGACGACCCGAAATCGATTCCAGCTCACGGCCAACGTGAGCCGGTCGTGGGCCTCCCCTAAGTCGACTCGGACTGAAATGAGTACCCGTTGCGGTGTGTAAACATCGGCACTGGGGAGACAAAGGCGGTCGGGCGGGGTGCTGGCCACACACCCCCTCGTGTGCCGTGTCGGCCTTCATAGGTGCTCGCTAACAGCACTTGCCCCCAACAGTATGCTAAGGCTATACGGGGGGGGGGGGGTCTTTGTCTTTTGTTGACACCAAGGGACACCCTTGCAAAGGTGATGTTCCTCCCCGAGGGATTTTCCAGGTGGGATGCACTTGGAAGAAGAAAACACAAAATGAAACGCTATCCTTTTTTAGTAGGGTCCCGCATTGGTGATGGTTTCGCCGGTTCTGTTAACGATTGGCAGCAGTGTCATTTTGAGGAAGACGGCCATCCAAAAAAACCTAAACAGCAATTCTACACCAAACGCACACACCTAGTGCTGTGTGTCCAATGTCACTGAAACGTTGACGGTGAGATGCAGAGACTAAATCAGAGCGACTTGCGGGGACGTACTCTGGTGACATCGCTGTATACCTGACGAATGTGCTTTTCAATGTCACTCAAGCGCTGCAGCAAAACCACTAGATCTTTATTAAGTCTCCGCTTAAAACTCACACGTGTCAGCTCAGGATACACAGCCCCCCCCTCCCCCAGGTATGTGTTTGTCTGCCAGAAACCATCCTGTAGATCAGAGCCTTGTTGGATTTGTGCGACGCAAGAAAAAAAACGCGCGGCTCTGCGTTCGGCTCAATAAGCACTCGTCGGTAACATGCGGCGTCTCCGCTGCGGGATTTTACTCTCGCCCGCGCTTTCGTTCAGGTTACAGCAAGCCGACACAGCAAATGTAAAGAATGCATTTCTGTGTCGCGTTTGCAAGCCCCCTTTGTTAGCGGTTAGGCGCGCGAGCAGGTGCGTCCGTGTCCGCGCGCGCATGCGCTTGATATCGCGACGCTGCAGCCGCCGCCGCTTCATACAAAAAAAAAATCCACGTAAGCGACCCACTTGGTAAAAAAAACTGCTCGAGTCTTTTTTGCCTTTGTGCCTACACGCGCCACCCCCGGTGTCAGCGGTCAACCGTGTGTGTGTGCGCGTTCCTCCCCACCCCATCCTGTCCTTTGTTCACATAGATGGCTCGGACAATCGGAAGCTTGCAGCATCAGCAGTCGCACAATCAACAGCAGCAGCAGCAACAACAGCAGCAGCAGCAGCGCATGCCGCCCTTTGCGCCTGGCAAACCTCAGCATGGCTTGGGACCCAACCCCGGCCCAATCATCGCTTCTGGTCGCCCGGACCTGCACGCCAAAGACATGAACCCACTGCACTCCTATTCCAGCTTCCTGGGTGAGCCCTGCATCTTCATGCCGAACAGTTTGAAACATAAACGATAAAAACTTAATTGAACTTTTGTTTTATTTTACCAGATGTAAGGCCCGGAGGCTGTGTAGCTCTTTTTCAGAAACGATCTGGCCACCACAAACGAGATGGCTCATTCAAGTGGCATATCATGTGGAAATTTATTGCAGCCAAATACTCTAAATGCATGTTTCTAAATGCGGAGGGAAAAGCTAGAGGAGCTGGAAAAAATTCGCTTTGAGTGTGATTGTTGGAAATGTTTGGCGTTTAAACCCGACGGCCGCCCCGGTTAATACTGCCGGTATAATGAACCGGTAAAATACGCACTGGCTGCTTTCACAGTGGACGTTGAAGATCCAATGACGTTATTCCAGCCAGCACACATGTGGGGCCACGTGTGTGCCGTCGTCATCGTCCAAATCTACCATCTTCTTGGTTCTTTCGGTAAAGCCACGTAGAAGGGAAATAATAAAATAAAAATAAAACATAATAAAATACAATTCTCACGACGTTTCGGCCACAACGCAAGCAGCCGTCCTCAGGTGAAAAACAGGTCTGTCGGAAAGACGGCATCTGAAGTTGTATTTTATTATGTTTTGTTTTTATTATTTCCCTTCTACGTGACTTTACCGAAAGAACCAAGAAGATGAATCCCTGCAGTCACGAAAGCTTTAAATCGAAATTCAAATCTACCATATCTGCTAAATTGCTCACAAATGACTGAATTGGGAAGCTACGTTGCAACATCGCCCCCTGCCAGTGGCCTCAATGCCCACCTGCTGGCTGGTGCTGCATTTACTTTGTGCCTCACAGAGACAGCTGCCACTGGGGGGGGTCTCTTCCCCCCCCCCCCCTAGTTCGGCATGGCTATGTTGAACTTCTTCCGCACTGTTCTTAGCCAACCGTGTTAATCAAAGGAAAGACGACAAACTAAACTCAAAAAGCAGTTCTAAAGAAATGAGTTTTCAATCTATATTTAAAAGTGCATAGCTCCGGTGGCTTCCTAATTTCGGAAGAGCGTTCCAGACGGCCGCAGAAACGCATCTTGAACGCGCGCGTTGCAGTGAACTGTCTTTGTTCGATGGCTCGCCATAAGGCGCTGCGAGATTGTTCGCAGTTCTATTGATGGTTTATGTTCCTTGATGAGATCAGCAAGGTATCGTGGTTCATTTGTGGCAAGCACTTTTGAGTGCGGTATAATTAAGTTGGGCAGATGATTTTGCCGACGTTTTGCCGAATCCTCATCTCGTCACCCCCTCCCTCCTGCGCCTACCCACGTGCCCAGCGCCAGCCTTGGGAGACAGCGTGGCAGATTTCGGCAGCCTCGGACTAAAGGAGCCCACCCAGTCACGGCTCAGTCAGTGGACCGTAAGCTCCGGGATGGACTCTCTGCCCGGCGGAATGCACTCCTTGGACCAGGGGCACGGCAAGTCAGGTCAATTCCTTGTTTGCACGACAACTCCGGGTTTTCCCCAAAAGGATCCAGCCAGCCATGCTCACTGCACTCGGCCTCACCACACACACACACACCCTGACCGTCACCCGCACAAACTCTCACATGCCCTCGCTCGCTTGCTCACTCACTCACTCACCCAAACCCGCTCGCACCACCAGTTTTCAGTTTCATTTATTAGGTATAGCCCTGTGAGCCATTCGGCTCTTGAATCGGGTGCAACCGCAACAAACAAAAAACAAAAACATGAACAAGAAAACATCTTAAAGTGACTATGCGCAAACAGTAAAATCCAGGAAAAAACTACTACATTCAGTGCAAAAGAAGTTCAAAATACAGGGACTCCTATACTTACGAACGGGTTAGGTTCCAGAGGTCTCATCATAAGTGGATTTTTTCGGTACGGCATGTACACTAAACACGGGGAATGGCTTTTAAAAGTTGTATCATCTCTTGTAGATGTAGATGCCACTGGTTCTTCACGTTCTGGTCCTTCACGTTCGGCAGATGTAGATGCCACCACCGCCATCTGTTGTGTGGCAATTGAACTTACGAATCTCGGTCCGAACAGGCAACTGGCCATACAGACAAGTTTGTTCGTATCTCTGAAAGTTCGTAAGTCAAATGTTTGTAAGTAGAGGAGTCTTTGTACTTAATAATCCTGGTTCACACTTTCCCTTAAACACTCGGTCTGCACGCTCTCTCGGACGCTCGCCCTCCAACCAACACATTCTCCTGAGCCCTGCTTCTTGCGTACCGGCTCATATGTTCTTCCCCTGCACCCTGTGGCTCGCGCGCTGTCAGCGCACACTCGACCCTGACACCCGCTAGCCCACCTGTGCACACCCATATATCTCCACCCTTTTAACAACAGCCGAAGTTGAGAACTTTTAGAAACTTGACACTGCTGTACACGACGCTGTTATTCACAAACGGTCACGCCATGCTGATGGAATGCTTTTACCGTGATGGAATACCGGCCCTGGTTCCACGCTGGCGCAAGTGCATATGTACGCAAGGATGCATCGGTTAAATAACTAGCATAGAAGGCATTCTTTTAAGGCAGGGGTGGGGAACCTTTTCCTTACCGAGTAGGTGGAACAGGACTTTGAAATACCATTGCTAGGCCACGCATTAACACACACGTACACCTCGGTGAATGACTTGCCCCGTGCTGAAATTATTAACTGTGTGTTGTTGCCAGGTCAAACATATCCCCCTCTAGTACCTGATGAGTGCAGCTAAAATGCTCCGGAGTGACGCATAAACATCATTTGTGAGACTTTCGTTTGATGTGGTAGGCCTCGTATGGCCACGGGCCATGCGAGGTGGACATGAAGTCACAGGCCCTGTAAAATTAGGTTCACAAAAGGCCATAAGTTCCCTCTCCTGATATAGGCACATCGGCTAATTATATTACACAAAGTCAGCCCATTTGTAAATAACACTATGGCTTTAAAAGGATAACATCAACACTAAGTAGGGCCATCGCCCAGAACGTGTTGTATATTTTTCCTGTTACGTTTTGTTTTAGATCACTGCGGAACAATCGAATTTGTCTAATGAATCTTGGAGTTAACTCGCCCGCCTCTCGTCTCGTCTCCTGTGTGGCCGTGCGCGCAAAGCAGTGAGCGGGCTGGCCAAGCTCTCGCTGGACGACCAGGCCTTCGGCCCTTACTCGATGCTGCAGGGCGTCGGTGACGATCCGGCAAGCCCGCTAGCGCCGCTCGCCAACGGCTGGGGCAACACCAAGCCCGGGCATCCTCCCCCGTCATCGTCATCCTCGTCTTCATCCTCCTCCGCCTCCTCTTCGTCCTCCGTGTCCGACAAGCACCCACACAGCCCCACCCCGGCACCCGTGGGCTGGCCTCCAGGTGATCGGACGGATCAAAAACAATGCGTAGACATCTATATATATAAAATCGCAAATCTGTCTGTCTGTGTGTGTGTCTGTGTGTCGCCGGACCATACGCAGTTTCATTGGACGGCGGTTGCCCCTGGCAACGGGTAGCGACGCATTCGCTGCGGGGTGGACGCCATTTTTAATTCCCGTTAAAAATATGCGCACGCATTAACATGCGACTCTGAGGTAAATTCATCCAAGTTTCACGTCCTCTTCACTCCCCCCCCACCAAAATGTGTGCAATTACTATTATAGGGTCGGTAGATAATAAAATTATAGCGATTAGACAGTATTATTGTAGCGCGGGGGTGGGGGTACCGGACCCAGTACCCAGCCTCAGCCGGGTGGGCAATTTAGGCGAGGCCGGAGGCTCTGCACGGTACTAGGCCTCGACACCCACCACGCGACTCTGAGGTAGATTCATCAAAGTTTCACGTCCTCTTCACCCCCCCCACCACCCCAATGTGTGCAATTACTATTATAGGGTCGGTAGATAATAAAATTATAGCGATTAGACAGTATTATTGTAGCGCGGGGGGGGGGGGAATGGCACCCGTACCCAGCCTCAGCCGGGTGGGCAATTTAGGCGAGGCCGGAGGCTCTGCACGGTACTAGGCCTCGACACCCCACCACACTATAGGCCGTACATATTACTGCACAGCGGCCGAGGAGATCGTGGCTGGGGGAGGGGGAGGGGTAGCAGCCCATCTGTGTATATATGTAAGGTTATTAAGAAATATATTTTTCACCCGGGCAACGCCGGGTACTTATGCTAGTAAATTATGAACACAAATGAAATTAACGATTTTGATTTAAAGCTTTCGTGACTGCAGGGATTCATCTTCTTGGTTCTTTCAGTAAAGTCACTCAGAAGGGAGATAATAAAGTAATACAAATAAAACATGTTTTAAACTTATAACAATGTTTTAAATAAAACAAATGAATGATGTCGTTATGAGTACCGTGGTAGAGTTGCCCACATCTTTCCCCCCCCCCCCCGCCGACTGACACGGATTTTCCCCCGCGCACTTTGCATGCTACCGTTCCCCACCCCCCCTTCCCCCCCATGTGTAGAGTTCCGCCCCGGTGAGCCGTGGAAAGGACTGCAGCACGGGCAAAGCGACGTGGAGTCCAACCTGACCCCTGGAGGAGGAGCCGCATTACTCAGGGACAGGGGCGCAGGCAAGAGCACGACACGTCACTCTCATACCTTTCTTGTTAAGCCCGAACGGGACCACCGTGGTTGCATTTCCGCTAGCGATTTGTTGCGCCGAGCCCGGAACCAAACGGTGATACGCGCGGGCCTTGCAAGATGTCTAAATCTAGCTTGGGTGCCAGGCAGAGCCAGCAGCGGGTTGGGGTGGCTAATGACATGTCGGTAAAACCAAAAAACCGTGTCACCCGCGCGCCATCTGCACATGACTCGACTCTCGTCCATTGTGGGGTGACGTCAGCCGTACACTGACACCGCAGCTCCCGGGGTCCTGCTAGGCTAGCTCGGGTACAGTGCCGGCACGGTGGAGGAGAGAGGGTCCGTGGTGTGAAAGATGTTTTAAGTAGACACGTGCAAGCCCACTCTCCCCCCCCCCCCCCCTTCATTAAACTCGGGAACACTGTGTTGGGGACTAAGGTCCTTGAAGTTTCTGTACCCCCCCCCGCTCCCTTCATTGCGATTTGTGCTCCGTACCGGGCTCCAATTAAAATATATTTGTTTTTAAAGTAGGCACGTGCAGATCCACCCTCCTCTCCCCACGACTCCATGAATCCGTCACAATTCTCTTGGGGTTCATGTTGAGAATCTCAAGTGGATTCTTTTTTTTTTATGTTCTCGTGGTTTGTGTCAAACGGGGTTCTTCAATTGGTGGCCCCTGGGAACGGATGTGGCTTTTCGAGGGGCCCGCCCTAGACGTGCAGATGACAGATTTTTAGATGAGAGAGAGGTGAACAAGGGAGAGAGATTAGAGCTGTAGGCACAACATGAAGGTGATCTCTTGTCCGCAGCTCTGTAGCCACAACTTTGGAAGTTGGGGCATTCCACTAACGATTGGTTCCCAAGTGGTGATTGCTTATATTACAGTGCCGCAGGGTCATAGGCGTCGCCGGTAATAGGGCCGCAGACAGTTGGCCTTCTCCTGTGCCGTAATTATATTGAATCTGCAGAACTACTGGCTACAAACTCAGCACTGCGCTGACTTTCTGTGCACTGCTGTGTTTTTAAAGGTTCCAACATCAGCACACGTGGGCCTTGATGTCACCTTGTTCAATAGATTAGAATACGGACTCGATAACACCAGGATTTTTGTCCACTTTTTTATTGGTGCCTCGTAGTCATATCTACACGTGTCTCCTAGCCACATCTACACATGTCATGGGTGTCTCCTAGTCGTGTCTAGTCACGTTGTGGTTGTCCGTACACCCCCCCGACACCCCTGGCGCCACCACTAACTCTTTATCGGCCGCTGTTTGTGCAGGGTCCATGTCGTCGTCATCTCTCAACGCCACAACGCTGCCTTCCTCCAGTGCCTGGTCCCTCGGTGCCTCTGGCCACAGCCACCGCAATGGCTTCACCCCCTCGTTCTCTGCTGCAGGTGCTGTGGGGCCTGATGCTCTCATCCCGTTTATTCTTTTAAAAAAATGTATTCACTCGCCCGAATGCGTTGCGTCGTTAGGTGCGCCCCGCCAATAACCAAATCGCCCGAAAGCTAAGCTGGGTTGAGCCGGGACTGTGCTTGGATGGGCGACCATCACCATGTCTGAAACAGGCATTTTTGGGTTGCTGTGGGGCTATGTTGCCAGCAGATGGCAGCAGTGCAGCAAGATCCGGTGTTGCCCTGTGCTCTGCTGCAACCTCTGTGCTCCCCACCCCATAAATTATCACTGGATAATGTGTGGTGAAGTATGGTCAATAAACCCTTACGGACCCACGCAGCGCCGGGTAGCTGTCATCCAGCAGTGGATTGATGAGAGGGCTGTACATGTACATCCATAGCATCCCATATATTCACACTCGGTTATGCGTTAGAACTCCCCCTTATGATTGGCCACAGCCTACCCTGTTCAGAGCTAGAATATTCACTATCCTCCTACCCACCACCAAGATTACTACAGAACTGTAATGACAATGTCTAGCGTAGCGCACGCTTAATCATCTGTCGGGTCCTTACTGCCTTGGTGCAATGGTCAAGCCACACTGGACTTATCATACAGAGGTCGCCACATAGCAGGATGAATGAGTAACATCACAGTCAATCGGTAAGGTCGTGCGTGTTGAGGACAAGTGTCGGTACCCCCACCTCTTCCAAGATATTTGGCCAGTGTGGGTGAGTAGGCCAAATACTCTCTAGAGGAGCTCTCTCCAGAGCTTCCTCTAGTGGAGAGGAGACCCTTCCGCCAGCAGTGGCGTTTGCAAGCAGTTGCAGGGCTGCACTTTTACCCCGGTGTCTTTACGTGAACTGCACCACTCACTCTGCTGTTCCTTTGCATCTGCCGTGCCCCTCATCCCCCCCCCCACAAACTCTTACAACCCACCCACAATGCCCCCCTACGCACAACCCCACCGCCGCAACCCCACCCACACAAACATCTTCCCCCACAGCCAAAATCTCAGAGGCGAAGTCGGCGTGGACTCCCGGCGCGTCCCTGAGCCACGAGTTGTGGAAGGTGCCGCTGAACGGGGGGGGCCGCGGGCTGTCCGGTGGGCCTCGGCCACCGCCAGGCCTTCCCGGGCTCCGGCAGCCGTCGCTGTGGCCCTCGGGACGCTGGGAAGGCACTGAGGCAGGTCGTCTCCCGCCGCCAGGTGAGGAGGAGGAGGAAGAAGAGGAGGAGGCGGCGCTGTAACGAGTACATTAGAAGGTCGCACTCGTTACACACAGACGTCAAGTGGCGGATTACGGTGTTCAAGTAGATCGTGTACGACTCGGTCGACCAAATCGTTCCTAAGCTTGTGGCCTTCTCCCCAATCGCTTTCAAGTCGACACGACGTCGCGAACTCCCCTTGCGTTTCTCCTCTTGCCTCCGTCTCCGAAGCGTCGAGTTGGAGCGGCGATTCCTGCGGCGGCGGTGGTGGCGGCGGCGGCGGCCTGGGTCGTTCCAGCACCTGGCTGGTACTGCGCAACCTCACCCCGCAGGTAACGAGGGAGGGGGGGTGGGGGGGGTGGGGGTCGCGCGCGGTTTCAACCACTCAACAGGAGCTTCCTCGACCTCCTGCCTTGGCCGCAAGGTTAGGGGGGGTGGGACCCTTGGCCGTGGTTGCTATCGAACGGCCCCCGGTTAAAAGCACCTCCGATGAAGTCGCCCCCGGAAGAGCAGGGTGGGGGGGGCCCCCCGCTCTTCTCAGAAACTTCAGGAGGGTCGAGCCCTGGGTACTGCCGGTATAGGCGACCACCACGCGCATGAACAGGTTGCCACGGCTCGCCGCCTCAGTGCAGCAAAATAATTGTTTTTCTCACATCGAATTTGCCTCGGGGGAGTCGAATTTCTACTTGCTCAGTGCAAGTGTCATTTATTTTAAAAAATTGGTCTTCACGTCAAATCTGTTTTTAGCCGACCTTGGGGGCTGACCAGAGGATGGAGGGCGAGGATGCAACGTCAGCGGCATCAGTCGCGACGGCTCTTTGACCTTTGCGGGTGAGCGAGGAGCCCCTTGCGAAACGCTTACCCCGTCGCCTTCCGACCGCCCCCCTCCCCCCCGTGTCGCGTTGCGCGAATTGCAGATTGACGGCTCGACGCTGCGCACGCTGTGCATGCAGCACGGCCCCCTCATCACCTTCCACCTGAGCCTGGCGCACGGCAACGCCCTCGTGTGCTACAGCTCCATCGCCGAGGCGGCAAAGGCCCAGAAGTCCTTGCACATGTGAGTACGAGGGCGTGCGTGCGTGCGCGCGTGTTAATGACTTGGGGGTGCCCGTTACTCGCTCGTGTGTTTACGCGTTTGTGAGCATGCCTGTCTGCAATGCAATGTCGTGGTGAGCTGGAGTGTAACGTTGGCGCACTGCGCTACGAAGCCAGTTGGCCAGAGTTGGATTCTTGCTCATCGCCAAAACCAATTACGAATATTTGAACCGGTCCTGGGCGTCCCCTAGGTCGACTCGGCCTCAAATGAATAGCTGTTGCGGTGTATAAATATCGCCACTGGGGACACAGGCACTTGGGCGTGGTGCTGTCCACCCACCCCCTCGTGTGCCTTGCTCGCGAACAGCACTTGCCCCAACGTTCTGTTAAGGCTATACGGGGGATCTTTGCCTCCGTTGTCTGCAATTTAAGCGTAGCCGGTTAGTGTGCCGCGCTACGAATCCGGCGACCCGAGTTCGATTCCTGCTCATGGCCAGCATCGGCGGCTGATATTTGAAACCAATCCCGGGCACCCTCCTGTGTGCGCCTGCTGCTGCGCTGTTTAGACATCGCATCCCAGCACCGTGCGGTGCATCTATAAACTAAGCCACCGTGTAGCAGCTTACCTCGCGAACACGAGCTCTTATCGTCCGCACGTCGTGGCTGCCCTCCCCCCCCCCTCCCCCCCTCCACCCACGTGGCCCAGGTGCGTGCTGGGAAACACCACCATCGTGGCGGAGTTCGCCACCGACGAGGAGATCAGCCGTTTCTTCTCTCAGCCGGGACATTCGGCCGCCCCGGGCTGGCCGCCGGCGCCCGGCCCAGCGCCGTCCTCCAACCTCGACTCGGTCAACGGCGGCCAAGGTCAAGGCCGGGGGCCCGTGTCGGCCGACAACTGGAGCGTGGGCGACGAGGGGGGCGGCACCGGCTCCCTGTGGGGCGTGCCGTCCCCGTACAATTCGGCGGCGCCGTCCGTCGGCGCCGGCATGTGGGGCGGCGGAGGCAACGGCGGCAACGACGGGACGCGTGGCAGGCTCGGCAGCCCGCCGCCACCTCCCCTGAATTCCTTCTTGCCCGGGGACCTGCTCGGAGGGGAGGCCATGTGAACGCCCCGTGTGGTTTTTGGTCGGCGGCGGCGGGGGAAGGCTTAGAAAGTTCCGCGAGGGGGGTGCCCCGGCGGGTTTGCTGGCGGTGGGGGGGTTGGTGTTGGTGGGAGGGACGGCGCGGAGAGGACTTTGGCGCCAGCTTCTTCGCGCCTCCTTCGACCGACGCCTTCCGAGACGGCGACCGCCACATCGCCGCCACCGCCATCGTTTGGTGGGGACGGGGGGGGCGACATGGAACGATGCGCAAGGAGGGACGTTTGTCCATTTCTCACGCAAATGACAAAACAACAAAAGAAAAAAAGAATTGACCTGAATCATTCTCATCACTTATAGCACTTTCTGTGGGGACAACAAAAAAAACAGATACTATGAATACTACAGTGTCATTTCAGTGACTTCATAAGCTCGATTTTCACACTCGCACTCGGCTGTGGTTGAGAGGATGCCGCAGCCCAGTCTCTTAATACCTTTTTGTAGAAAGGATTTCGTACGTGACTTTACTGGTTCGAGCGTTTACGCTTGACGTGCAAACACTATGGTTTGGAAGCCAATGGATGTGGAATGGAAAGTGAAACGAACACATTACAAACGAGGGGGAGTTGGTTGGGCCGGGAACGGGGGTTTGTATTTTACTTTTCCAATTCCTTGCGGGTGGGTGTAGTGGGGGGGGGGTGCGAGCCAAATCCACAGCTTGTAGTGAACACTCGCACACACACGCACGACACACACTCTTCCCCTGTTTGCAAAAGATAGGGAGCCAGTATATGTATTAGTACAGTACATTCCTTTCTCTGCTGCTTACGCCCCCCTCACCTTATTAAGTAGCCCCCCCCCCCCCACAGTGCCGTGGGCCACTCTGTCTGGGTCACGAGCATATACCGCACAAGTCATTCAAACGCCGTGGCAGAATCCCACAAGAAGCCGAGACGAAACAGGCCCCGGGCATCTTCCTACAATCCTACAATGCCACTGGAAACTTTCCCGCCCGCCCGCCCCTTCCTTTACCGACCCTCACTCACTGGGGCAGGTGGCAGCAGCAGTGGTGAAGTCGCAAGAATCCCGTGACCCACAAACTCCACGTCGCTAGTCCACCCCAGACTGATCACGTCCTCTGTCTCTTCTCTCCCCCTCCCCCGGGTCCGCCCCCACTCCTCGCACCTAAACTCCCCACACGTCTCTCTCTCTCTGTCCACCCGGCACTCTCGCACGCCGTCCTCTTTGCAGGTTCACCGAGTCCTCGCTACTACTGCTACTCTATGCTCCTATGCAAAAATGGCCAGAGAGGCATTGAGATTATACAAATGCCGCCGGTACGATTGCACACAAAACCCTCCCTCGCGAGTCTTCTGTGAAATTCTAGATGCTTGGAAAAAAACGTTCTCAAAAAAAAAACTTAACTTGGAGCGTGCATAGTTTACAAGACCCTGGCGTTTGAGCAACAACGGGTTGGTGCCGCGCGCGTGGCAAATCAAACTGCGGACTGTTTAGGCGGAAGCCACTAAGCCGGATTTTTGTGGTTGGGTGGGTGGGAGTGGTGACGAGGCGGCGGCGGTTGGATGCCGTGGCAGTTTGAACAGATGTCACGCCGTGCACGCCGCGTGTGGTTCATTTGACGGAAGACGCCCGACAGCAGCTTCACATTGCCTTGGACATTGCAAATTTGGTGTTCAGCTGGAGTCGTCCACTGCACTGCCACACGCCGAGAGGAGAGAGGCCTCTTCACGCACGGCAGCGAAATCCACGTGGCACTCCGGGAGGTGCCGGGTGGATGGGGGTGGGGGTGGGGGTTCAGCCGGTGTTCAGGTCACTGCGCTTGTTGACGGCACCGTTTCTTTTCTGCAAGCAATTGTGCGTCGGGGGCCACCGCGCTCTGCCGCGCCCCCCCCACCTTCCCCCCACCTCGCCCCCCACCTTCCCCCCACCTTCCCCCCACCTCGCCCCCCAGCATTGGCGGAGGGTCTCTCCGTTGCGCAGGCGCGGGGGTTGGGGTCCGTCCGTCTCATTCGCATCGTCACGTCCGTTCTCCCCTGTGCGGCTTTCTCAGTCCTACCCGCAACGGGGTTGCAAACATCTCGAATCATCTTCTCCAAAGTGCTCGCAGTTTCCAACTTAAAAAAAAAGATGAGAAATTTTTAAACAAAAAAAAAACTTTTCTGACTTTCGTTTTGCTTGTGCTTCTGTAGTGCAGTAGGCTGCTCTGGTTGTGTGTAAACGTTGCAGTATCTTGTTTGAGCTGAAGCCAATCGAGCCCTACTTTCTCTCTACAATAGCAATCATACGGGGGCCGCATTTCGCAGAATGTAAAGTTTATCGCTGGTATCTCAACAGGTTGGGCTTTGGAGTTGAGAATCAGGACACTTACGTGAGCACACTGGTGATTTTCAAAGCCTGTGGTTATGACCATCATCTTCTTGCATCCAAAACATATCGAGTCCAATACTTGAATCATTCAGGCCAAATAAAAAGTAAAAAAAAGTTTTTGGGAGGGGTTTTTTGATGTTGATGAAAACCACATGAATAGCGCTAAGCCGGGTACAGCTCGGCAAGCAGCAGAAGAAGAAAAATCCTTTAGATTCCTTAGAGGACAATTTTTTTTCGAGTAGTAATTAGTAAGTGTGTGGTGTACTTGGTTTAGGCGATGTGTCGTGGTTCTCGGCGTCGTCGGTGTCGTTGCGCTGTACAGACGCGGCGGTGACTCGCCACCGTGGGCTCGTGTTGTCGATGATCGGTTCTTGGCAATGCACTGAGTGCATCGCTGCCAAGTGATGCACGCTGAAGGAACCCTCTTCCCCTCTCCCCCTGCAAAGCGACGCTTCACGTTTAAAACGCAGTTTACTTGAGTGTTTTAATCACAATTGTTATAACTTCCCCCAGTTTCGTTTTAGTTGACAACTTAACTCGCCCCCTACCTCTCCACCCTCCCCCCCAAATTTTAGTTAATCTCCCATCACTCATGAAGGTGTTAGACCGTGAGAGCTCCAAGCTCCAAACCTAATGCTACGTTGTTTTGTTCAATTTCCCGAAGAGGAGGAAGGAAAAAACTTAAACGAAACTTTGAAAGAGGAAGAAAAAAAGTTTTACGTTACGAAAAAAAATGGGGAAAAAAAAGTTGAAAATCTAAAAAAAAAATGTAAACGCTGTCGTCGTCGTCATCATCGTCGATCGTGGTGAAGCTTTTGCACCATTCTCGTGGAGTGGCGGTGAATGAGAAGTTGGTAATCAATGTGCACTTGAGAGAGAGCGAGAGAGTAGCATTGCTACCCCTCCCCCCTGGTCAGAGAAGAATGAAAGCTTTTTTTTGAGAATTAAAAAAAAGCAAAGCAAAGCACTTGCAGAAGAGCCCTGGATGTAAGTTGGGAGGAGCCTGAAAGATTCCAGGCACCCTCTTGTTTACAGAACTTTCTTCCTGGATCTTGAGCTTTCACTCGTTACAAAAAAAATGACTTTTTAGTTAAAAAAGAGAAATTCAACAACGCCCCCCCCCCTCCACCTGTACGGCCAAGTCACCCACACGGTACACGGTTGCGGGAAGAATAAAAGAACATACGACCTTGGAAGTGTGAACTGTTGTCGAAGCCATTGGATGGGATTCCTGTCATTTGGTTTTCCACCAAAAAAAAAGCCGAGCGAGCGAAGGAAAAAAATGTTGTTGTCATTATTATTTAAGAAGAAGAAAAAGAATTCTGAAGCAAAGAGAAATAAAACTCAGGTTCCCATCAGAGAGAAGGCGCCATTCTCTGAACCCTTTATAAACCTCCCGCCATTAAAAAAAAAACAATGGTGATCCTCTGCTGCGTTGCAATGTTGCATTAACGGTAATCGCCTGCCAAAACGTGTGGAGCCCAAGTCCCCCCCCGTAGCACGCGTGCCCTCCGTGAAGGTTTTGGGTTGCATTCTATAACGGGAGGTGGCAAGCCCCCATCGGTCTCCATAAGCTTGTTTTCTCGCGACCACTACAGCCACAACTGTCGCCGAGTCGTAATAATCATTTGGTTCTTTTTCTCGCAAGTTTATTGATGGGGGGGGTGGGGTGGGGGGTTGCTTTCTTTGTTTGCTGCCATAAACGTGCGCCAAGTGTTAGTCCCGTTTTGCACATTTCGGTACAAGAAATGGGGAAAATTTCAAACAAACCTTTTCCAAACAACGCTGTGGTGGTGGTGGTGGTCGTGCAAGCTCTCTAAGTTGCCTGCAGCACTTGCGCCGCGCATGTAATAAGGGGACCGGTTGTTTTTGGCACCTCCTGCTTAGAATTAAATCTCGCTTGAACCGACCGGCTATGTGGTTGTGTGCCGACAAAAAGTGCAAAGTTTTTCAATCATGCTTTACGTGTTTGTTTATTTGATAGTATTAGTGGACAAAAATGAAGGTTTGTTACTTGTTAAAAGTGCACTGCCGACACGTTTTTTTTGTTTGGAGTTTTTATTTTATAATTATTATTATTATCATCACCAAGTTGTGGATTATTCGATGTCCCCTTCCAAGGGAATTTCGCGTTGGTGTTGAGCGCGTGTGGTTAGGTTTCATTGCCGATTTCTTTGGCTGCTGTGTGCTTATGGAAAAAAAAATAAGGCTGCTGTAGCAAACTTAGCGACTCTAGAGAGACTATGCATAATTGAAGTTCAAAAAAGGAGACGACAAAATATTTACAAATGTTTTTGCCGTTACCCTTTGTTCGCGCGACTCGTTTTCAACTCGGAAGTGTGGTCACACGAGCACGTGAGAAGGGCAACGTACGTATGGTATAGTAGAGTTATAAACAACAACAACAACAAAGTGATGACTTAATTTACACCCGGGTTTAGAGGGACAGGCGTTTGTGAGCAAGGAAAAAAAAATGATGTTTGACTTGAAACTCCATGAGGCGTCAAAGATGATGATGCTGCCTTGTCAAGAAACGAGACCTCGACTTAACGGCGCGGAGTTTGGTGCATTTAAAACGTCGATTAGGTACTTACAACAAACAGAACGTCTTTTTTTTTTTGCTGATTGAGAATGTTACCATAATGTGAAGCAGTTACAGTACTTTAAAAGAAGTTGACTCATTTTAAGAATAAATGTCTTGCTTAGCACACGTTTAGTTTCTCTGTGGCTCCTTGTATTAACGTGCCAAATTTTTGCCAGTGTACGATAATGCTTACGGCCTGTTGCGAAATAACGAGTGTTGAAAGCAGCATAAATGTGGGTACTGTGCATGCGTGTTTCTTTCTTGTGTGGCTGTGTGTGTGTGTGCTCGCGTACGCATCTGTACGTCGGAGAAGGAGGAGGCTTACCGCAGCCTTCGCTCTCGGAGGTTTGGAGAGCCGTGCGGCGCTGCAATGATGGGCGGTGGTCGCGGGTTGCTGAGGAGATGGAGTTTGCCTCAGTAGCCTGCGATCACCTCTCTAACTCCTTCAAAAAAGGAGCTTTCGGTGCCGCACCTATCACAATCATTAGGGGAAAAGAAAGGTGATCCGATCTCTGACTCCCAGGAACAGGCTTGCAGATTTGCTGAACATCTCTGTGAGGTCTTGGGGGATTGGAAATCCCTCGGCCTGGAAAACATCATTGGGCAAAGTGTGGATGATCCTGCTGAGGCTGCGGTGCCTCAAATATTGGAACAAGTAGTCACTCCCTGTGAGTGGCTGGCTGAAGTGCCATCTGTTGAAGTACAGAAGGTCATCCAGAGTCTAAGACCAGGAAAAGCACCGGGCAGAGATGATTTCCCAAGTGAAATCCTGAGGGAGGGTGGCGTTTGTGCGCAGACTGCCCTATATGACATAATAGTGAACCACGGATGGGTTTCACAGAATTGGAAGGATGCCCTGGTGGTTCCCCCTCTTTAAGAAGGGGGACCGCACAGACTGTAACAACTACAGGGGCATTTCCATCCTAAGTGTGCCAGGAAGGTCTTGGCAAGGATTCTTCAACATCGCCTTGCCAGGCACGCAGAGGAGAGGCTTGCGGAGCCCCAATGCGGTTTCAGGAAGGGGCGGTCCTACACAGATGCCATGTTTTCTGTCCGTCTGCTAGAGCAAGAGGTGTAGGGAATTCCAACAAGACCTACATCTCTGATTTATTGACCTGGTCAAGGCCTATGATACCATCAGTAGGCCTGGGCTCTGGGTTGTTCATCGTGCTTTCGGAGTTCCTGACTGCTTACAATTGTAGTGACATAAGAAGGGAGGGTCTGCTGGGGGCTCTGGGTTCCCGGGCGGGTCCAGACGCTTAAGCCTCTGGGCGCCAGGCGTTGGGTTCCCAGGCGCTTAAGCCTTTTGGCGCCGCCAACGGGGGGGGGGGGCTGTGTGTACTCTGTGGGATGTCTGGTGGCGCACACGGCCCCACCCCTCGTTGGACTAGGCATAAAAAGGGGAGCTCCCTAGACGATCGGGGCCAGTTGTAACTCAAGACCCACGACCAGCAATCTGAAGAGCCTGGGATGTTGTGAGAGCGAGTGGTGGGACTCTGGAACTCCCGACTTTACGACCTTGTGAGGGCGAGTTCCAGAGCGTAGCCAGAGTAGAGTATCTAGGCTGTGTACCTAGGCTGTGTACCTAGGCTGTGTATCTAGGCTGTGTACCTAGGCTGTGTACCTAGGCTGTGTACCTAGGCTGTGTACCTAGGCTGTGTACCTAGGCTGTGAACCTAGGCTGTGTACCTAGGCTGTGTCGCTAGGCTGTGTACCTAGGCTGTGTACCTAGGCTGTGTATCTAGGCTGTGTATCTAGGCTGTGAACCTAGGCTGTGAACCTAGGCTGTGTACCTAGGCTGTGTATCTAGGCTGTGAACCTAGGCTGTGTACCTAGGCTGTGTCGCTAGGCTGTGTACCTAGGCTGTGTACCTAGGCTGTGTCGCTAGGCTGTGAACCTAGGCTGTGTACCTAGGCTGTGTCGCTAGGCTGTGAACCTAGGCTGTGTATCTAGGCTGTGTACCTAGGCTGTGTACCTAGGCTGTGTCGCTAGGCTGTGTACCTAGGCTGTGTATCTAGGCTGTGTATCTAGGCTGTGTGCCTAGGCTGTGTGCCTAGGCTGTAACAGAGTATCAGGACTGTTGGAGTGTTGTGTTGTAATAAAGAAGTTACCTCTACAAGTGTCTCCGGAACCCGTTACACAATCATTAAGGACCTTCATGATTGTGAGCAGGCCAGAGTAAAACCACGTGACTTGGAGTCTGAACCATTCCCTGTTCACCTTGGGGGTGCGACAGGGGTGTCCTCTGGCTCCCACATTATTTAATATTTCGACCACGTAGTTCATGAAGCCTTTGATGGCTGTATCGGAGAAATTGCCATCTGGTACAGATACAATGGGAGGCTGATCGATGCCCGGGTGTGGTCAAGGGATAGCTCCCTATTGGTCAACCATGTGATACGTGCAAATGATTTGTTGATTGCTGCTCAAGAAGAATTGGAGGGCACTGCTGCTGAACCTTGAGCTTGCCACTCAAGAGGTGGGGCCTTACCATCAGCCCCACCAAAACTAAGCCCCTGCCTGGATATTTTGTGCCATCAGACACTCCACCCACACAACTCCCAATTGGTGATGGGGCAGTTATGGAGAGTTTTCCCATACCTTTGGCAGTGTGCTCATGACCGGCTCTGCTTTTACAGGAGAGGTCTCTGAATCAGTCGAGTGGCATTATTTTGTCATCGGCTGTGTAATGCTGTGTGAAAGCTACCTGGTCTGTTGTTCCACATAAAGCTTCGGGTCTTCTTGGCCACAGTTATGCCCTCTCGTCTCTGCTTGTGAAACGTGGACCCCCCCCCCCCTCCCAATGGAGCATCTTCGCCGGTTAAAAACATTTAGGCTGGCCTGCCTACGATCCATCCTAGGTTTAACCAGGCTGGATTGTGTGAAAAGCCAACAAATCCATGAAAGAACTGGACAAAGTCCAGTAGAAAAGGTCGCGTTGGCTGGGTCATGTAGCGCGCATGCGCGAACAGCTTCTGTACGGCCGGATCGAAGAGGATGTGGAGCTGAGTGGACTTGCTGGTGACGGGTACCAGCGATGTAAAGATCGGCCTTTGTGGAAGGAAGCTCATGGAGGACACTACTTGGCAGTTGGAGGCAGTCACCCTCCAGCAACAACAGCAGAAGCGTGACGTTCACAACAAAGAGTGGAGCTCTCCTGGATGGCGAAAACGCATGAAGGTGGCACAGTGGTGGTGAGTATTTTCCAGTCTTCTCGGTCTGCTCGCCCACAACCACCAGAGTCTTATCCCTCGACCGACTACCAGCGAGCCTTTGCCCCGCCCCGTATTTGGCCTCAAAGTGCACCTAGCCTGGCGCAGGCCTTGTAATGACTGCACCATCACTTGGTGGGTAGACCAGAGGGTCGGCAACTGAATTTACGAGATGTAGACATTTTATACAAATGTCGGTTGAGCGAATCAATTTCAAGAGGCCACGACGTGGCGACTCGCGGTGGCCCCTTGCAGAACGTCCCGAAGCGTTTCTTAAAAGGGCCCGCACGCAGGCTATGGAGTTCGCAGGTTTCACGCCCCCGGTGGGTAAACCCAGGAGAAGTGGCTCCTGCACAGCGCGCACGGACGGGGCAGTCGCTCCCCTTCCCCATTGCTGTGCCCCAGAGACACCGCTGGAGGGATGCGTCGTCGAGCTCGAAGGGGGTGGGAGGCCCAGGACCAGTTCCGTTCAAGCCGTGTGTCTCTCTCCCCCCCCCCCCCCCCCCCGTGGTCGCGTGGATCTTTCTCAGGGTTTTTCCCTCCACGTTCATGATTAACACGCGTTTAGCATTTGGCTGCCGATACATTGTCTACATGACGATGAACCGCCTCGTTGAGCAAGCATTTGTGGCCTGGTCGCTTCTGAAAGAAGCGCTCAACAGCTCAGTGGGCCCTACCTGGTAAAAATATAAAAAATGAACCCGTAAAAACAACGTTTTTCACTCTAAATCCTTTATATGCGTGGCGGTTAGAGTCCTCTCGTCCTCTGGCTTGAGATGGCTGCCACCTATGGGTCAGATGATTGTCTGCCAGCATTAAGCAATTGGTAATTAAATATAAAAAAAATTCCCTAAACAGTCTGTGTGGGAAATGTCAGCTCGATTGGATCACGGGAAGTGGGTTAAAAAACGACGAAAGATTTGCACGGTCGTAAGCAAGCAAGCGCGCAAGCACGGTAAAGTCACGTAAAAAGAGAAAATAATAAATAATAGCATACGACGTTTCGATTGCAACACAAGCAATCATCATCAGGTACAAATGAAAGTGAAAACAAAACCTAGTAAACTTAGAAATATAATGTTATACAACACAGTCGGCTAACATAACAGTCAGCACCCTACATGGTTGATTACGTTCTTCCAAATATTGCTAAATTTAAGAGAGAGATTAAACACAGAACAGGAGACACATAGACAGACACGTAAGCAGAGAGAGATAACACAGAGACACACAGAGAGAGACAAACACATAGGCACACAGAGAAACGATGCCTCTGTGTCGAGGCCTTAAATAGAGAGAGAGGGGGGTGAGAAATGAACGAAAGCGCCAAATCAAGTTTAAAAAGTTTACTTTAGTGATTTCTTAATTTTTGGAGCTTTCGTGACTGCAGGAATTATTATTTGGTTCTTTCGGTTAAGTCACGTCTAAAGATAAAATAATAAATTAAAATAATAGCGACGTTTCGATTGCAACACAAGCAAGGGACCGTCACAGAAACGACCCCTCTCTCTGCCGATATGTGTTCTCTCTGTGTGTCCTTGTGATGTCTGTCTGCTTGTATGTCTGTCTATAGTTTTCTAGTTAGATTGTTGTTGCTATTTCTCTTATGCCTGATGATGATTGCTTGTGTTGCAATCGAAACGTCGCTATTATTTTAATTCATTATTTTATCTTTAGACGTGACTTAACCGAAAGAACCAAAGAATACTTTAGTGATTGTTTGCCTGTGAACAATAAAATTAGTACCAAAGTAGCCCACTCCATTACTTTGTACGCGAACGTGCTCACAGCACGGCGCGCTAACCACTGCGCCACCGTTCCACCCAAATACCACCCCCTCCCTGCACTCCCCTTCTCAACCCCTTCACGGTTCATAATGCCCCCCACCCCCCACACAAACACACACACACCACCCTCCCGCCACCACTCTCACCCACGGGGCATTTGACGGGAGACAATGATGAATTGTTAAAACCTAAAAATAGAGGCGTAGGACCAATTACGTTATTTATAATCGAGGGATAATAGCCGCGCACGTGCGCGCCTCGGGACATCTCGTGTTTACGCAGTGAGGTCCATTGCTTGGAGGTTTCTATTTTTAAGCTATCCACTGGCTCTTCCCCCGGAATCATCGTCTCCTTGTCCCCTTGCGTCCAGTCGCTTCACACGGAGTCGCGTGTTTTTTTTTCCCCATTCCAAGGCGATTAGAGAGCGCTTTGATGTATTCCGACTGTGTTCGACGAAAAGTTTTGCTGGCTGGCTGGCTGGAGGGTCGGGACGGGACTGAGTGGTCACGTGCGGGATGCGAGGGCGCATTGAAATCAACTTGCTGCGATGTTTCAAACACGCGCGCAGCTCACCAACAGCAATGCTAAACCCATCACGCAGATCGCCAATGGTGATGGTGAACTCACCACGCAGATCGCCAATGATAAACTCACCACGTAGCTCACCAATGCCCTTGAAAGTGCGGGGGCCCCTAGCTACATATAGAAGCTACTACATATATAGCTACTCGTGCTACTGGGATAGTCCGACACTGGCAGTAATTCATATGTAAACCGCAGTTGCCCTATGCTCGGGCAGGTGACGTGTGGCGGGGTGGATTGTGGGTCTCTCCTCGACGTCTGCCCAGCGCGGAACAATGAGCCAAGGCACTCCCCTAAAGGGGCCCTCGCTCTCGAGAACTCCCTCCCAGCGGAGAGGCTTTTCGGCCGGCAGTGGTGCGAGCTCGCAATTGCAGGGCTGCGCTATTTATAGAGAGTACAAAGGGGGATCTCGGGTCGAGAATTTATTTGCGACGTGCCCTGCACCCCCCCCTCCCCGACTCGGATCTCGGAAGCTCAGCAGGGGTTTGAGCCTGGAGAGTGCTCAGATGTGGCGATCGCCACACACGCCAAATGAGTTGCTGGCCCACGTGTTGAAATCGTTTTTTTTTTTAAATAAAAATCTTCACTTAGACCGGAGGAGGAATCCGATGAGCGACGAAGCTCTTTTTAACAGATGTCCACCGATGTTGCGGCAGCGCGTGGCGGTTCAGCAAAAGCAAATTGTTGTAATGTATTGTAAAGAACCAAGAAGATGAATCCCTGCAGTCACCAAAGCTTTAAATCGAAAAATATTGTATTGTACTTCGTTTGCTCCCGCGTTCATGTTTACCCCCCCCCCCCCTTATGCCTTCACCAACCCGCACTGACCAGCGTGGTGAAGTATGGTCGGCGAACACCCCGACTCGTACGGCGCGTTGGAGGCGCTCGTGTCGCCCAGCAGTCGATTGACAACAACGGATGGTTGTGATCGCCTACGCATACGCGACTTTAATAGAATCGAGAGTTTAAACACATTCCTGCGGAGGGAGCTGGTAGGAACGTTGGGTTGCTCGGCCAATTGTCAGGGTCAATGGCGGCGTGGTGTATTCCGCAAATATGCCCGACTGTGAGGGCGGGCACAAGCCGGCGTGAGTAGGTTAAACGTTGAGTTTTATAAGGGCACCACGGGGTGACCAGCCCCTCCCCACCCAGCCCCACCCCTCCCACCCCCCACCCAGCCCCTCCCCACCCTCCCCACCCAGCCCCTCCCCACCCAGCCTCACCCTCCCCACCCAGCCCCTCCCTGCACGACGGACGGACACAATAATCCCCTGTGGGCTGGTGTAACCAGGAGGTTCCTACCAGTATGGATCCCCTTGCCCGAGGCTGAACTCCGGAAAATATCCCCTCAGCCTCCCCGCCGGAGGATTTGGGTTAGGCCCTGACAATTTAAAATATTGAGAAACAATCGGTTGTTTTGCCCGACCTAACAATACAACGGCAGGTGTGTGAAGATGTTCAAACAGCAAATAGAAACCTCTCGCAAGAAATCAAGTCACTGCGTTTACCACACCCACTCTACTTGTTGTGAACATGCAAACACACAGGCTCTGATAATACAAGGTGCTTCAACATTTTTGTTAACACTCATATGGGACTCGCGTTTTTAATGGAAGAAGAACGGATAATAACACTGGTCAACACACTTTTTCTGGCATGTATTCCAACAGGTTTAATGTAATTTTGGGGTGCTGATTCCAAATCTGGCATCAGTTTTTGTCTATCACATCAGGTTTTTGAGATGTCAAATATTGCATTTTCAATAAAAACTGCAGAAGAAAAATATTAAATAAATGTGGATATCTACATAAAATGATATTATAAACACACTATCCTAAAAATACAGCACCATATTTTAACACTAAAGCAGCCACTGACTCGCAACAACTTGCAATCATAAGTGACAGAGTTAATTTCGGGTAAAATCAATCAAAATGGGATATGCAGATAGCATAAAAATGAGATGTGATAGAGCAAATCTGAGACCAGATTTGGAATCGGCACCCTGAAATTAGTCTAGAACAGCTGCAAAAGTCCAGGCCAGAAAAAAATGTTTTTTTTTGTTGACCAGTGTACTACACTGTAACATGATATTTTAAAAAAGTTTAATGTTAACAGCTTCAAAAAGTCAAAGAGTCTCTCCAACTCGTTCGCCATCGTTGTCAACGCCTGCCTAGAATCATCTCCAGGTGGTCTCCAGAGGCCTGGAGACGCATTTATTGTGGTGTTGTTGCAAATTCTCCAAAGTGTTAACATTTTTCGAAGCACCTGGATATGCATTGTCTTCGAAACTGCTTGGCCTAGACCAGATACAGCATTCTTCAGTTTTAAAGAGACTACATATATTGTCAGAGCCTGTTTGTCTGCATGTTCACTACAAGTGCCTGTGTGTGGTTTATACTGGTAGGAGCCTCCTGGTTACACCAGCCCACAGGGGATTATTGTGTCCGTCGTGCAGGGAGGGGCTGGGTGGGGAGGGAGGGGCTGGGTGAGGAGGGGAGGGTGGGGAGGGGCTGGGTGGGGAGGGGCTGGGTGGGGGGTGGGAGGGGTGGGGCTGGGTGGTGGGTGGGAGGGGTGGGGCTGGGTGGGGAGGGGCTGGTCACCCCGTGGTGCCCTTATAAAACTCAACGTTTAACCTACTCACGCCGGCTTGTGCCCGCCCTCACAGTCGGGCATATTTGCGGAATACACCACGCCGCCGTTGACCCTGGCCATTGACCGAGCAACCCAACGTTCCTACCAGCTCCCTCCGCAGGAATGTGTTACATAACTTTATTCCTTTCAAAATGTTTCTATTTGGTCTTTGAACATCTTGACACCTGCTATTGTATTGCCAGAAAGGGTCAAACGTATTCTTACTTATCATACTTGGATACTGGCAAAAAAAGGTGCCATGTTAATTGTAAACATTGTAATGAGAAATGTAGCAATGATTTTAATTGAATGGAAGGAAAGTGCGAACATTGATCTTGGGGTTAGTATTTATTTGCAATGAAATCACGGACACCGTCACCACCACCACCATCATCATCATCATGACAGTTACATTTCACTGATCACACTTCACCGAATGCGCGATGCCTTCTTCACCTCTTACAGAGAGAGAGACACCAATTCGCCGCGTTAAATACGATAAATACATATTCTGGAATAATAAATACACACGTACCTACATAAATTATATTCAGATATAAGTTAAAGATAATAGATCACGACGCTTCGATCGCAACAACAAGCGGATCATCTTCAGGTGAAATAAACAGACTGCTCTAGACGAGGCCTTTCGTAGACCGATTTTTTTTATTTCTATCAAAGTTACTTTACCGAAAGAAGCAAAGAGTAAGGATCCCTACAGTCACAAAAGCCTCAAATCCAGATATAACTTAAATGGTGTTAGCATTGTTTATTTTGTACGCGAAATGCTACATTGTAAAAAAAAGTTAAATAACCACCTAACCGCACACGCAATCATGTTATATACAATATCACGTAATGGGGGGAGTGGTGGCACAGCGGTTAGCACCACTGCACTATCAAACCCGGACCGACCGCCTGAGTTCGATTCCCAGTCCACGGCTCACGCCGGTGGCGACTGAGATCTGAACCAAGTCCTGCGCCTCACCAACCACCCCCAACACCATTGACCGGCGTGGGGAAGTATGGTCAAACAACCGCCACCACCCGCACGGCGTGGAGAGGGAGGATTTGGTCCGGCAGTGGATTATTATGAGAAGCAATTTAAATTAGGAACAACAGAACGTTCGACTAGTACGTTTAAAAAAAAAAACAATCGGCATTGTTACACGATCTTAACCATAACCCGCACGAAAACGTAACGCATTATATATTAAAATACATTAACTAATAACCAACGAGTGTCACGCCTGCGGCGTAAACGATGACCGGGGTAGCAAACGCGTGTCCGTTGATTCGTCCTCATGGGCGAAAAATGCTGGAAATTCCACGTTCCTATGGCCGGACCAAGTTTGCCCTTTCCGCCATGACGCGCAACCAAACGGCGACACTTGCAAACGCAATCGACGATACGCGCACGGAACCGCTTACTTACGACCCACACGCCGCGATTTCGCGAAACCGCGATACGAGTTGCAGGCACATCAGCCGCTACTTAAAATGCTCCAACGTGGAGCGTACGACGCAAGGCAATGCGCGCGCGCGTGTTTAGATATAAACACACACGCGCACACACGAATTTAAACGGCATTTCTAATAATCATAATAATCAACATCATCATCGCGCAACAAACGCACCCGGTGGCACGCACGGTTCGACTACGTACGGTGCGAAAGAAGTTCAACCATAGTACACATTGCGTACTACAATAACAGTAAACAACAACAACAACAACCAACGGGGCAGTGTTATTTACAACAATAACAAACCTGCTTGCCGGCGCGTGGTCCGGTGGGACAATATCCCACCCACCCACGTTACACGATTCTCTCAACTCGAAAGAGTTGGTGACATTTAAGCTCAAAACAGCTTTTACTTCGGATTTATTCGTGACAACGCGACGCACGCAACCTCCCCCCTTGCGCGAGGAGGCCAGCGTCGCTCGCCACCTAGCAGATGCTGCAGCTGTTGGCCTTCTTGATACCGGGAGGCCGAGTTTCCTCGACCTTCGGAAAGGTCTCCGCTCGCTTCGGCCGCTCCTTGCTGCGTTGCTGCTGCTGCTGCTGCCGCTTCGCCTGGTTACGGAACTGCGCACGCCTCGCCTCGGCCGAGAGGCGGACGTCGCCCCCGGGACCTTTGACCATCCCCACGAGCTCCTGGAAGAGCTCCATGACGCCGCCGCCGTCTTTGGCGGACGCCTCCACGTAGCGGTGGCCCCAATCGAGCTCCGTTACGCAGGCGGCCTCCTCCTTGGCTACCGCACGGGTCGAGGTCGTCTCGCGGCTGTCGGACTTGCAGCCCACGACCAGGATACGTGGCGCAGCGCGCGGGAGCTCCCCAGCATCTCCGCCTTCTCCTGCTCCTCCTCCTCCTCCCTCGTGGTCGTTCGCCAGCCGCTCGTCGCGGAGCGTGGCTCTCTCCACGAGGATCTCGTCGCGGATTCGGGTCACCTCCTCGAACGAGTCGGGGTCGTCGACGGAGAAGGCGAGCACGAAGGCGTCGCCGCTGCGCACCGCGAGACGGCGCATGGCCGGGAACGAATAACTTCCCGCGGTGTCGAGAAGTTCCAGGATGAACTCTCCATCGCCTTTTCTTCCTCCTCCTGCTGCTGCTGCTGCTGCGTCGGTTCCACAGTTGAAGCGGTGGAGCTCCTCCACCGTGGGCTTGTAGATGGGGTCGAATGAGTCGCTGAGAAAACGGCGGATCAGCGAGGACTTCCCCGTGCCGGCTGCTCCGAAGAACACCACGCGGGCCCTCTGGGCGTGCTGCTGCTGCTGCTGCTCCTGCTCGCGATGGCTCAGCTGCTGTTTCATGGCTTTTGGTGGCTTTTTTTTTCCTCCTCCCGGAGAGAACGAAAAAACCTGCGCGCGCCGGATCGGGTTAAGAGCAGAGATCGAGTTGTTATTAATTGCTTGTCGTTGAGCTGAGCTGTTTAATCGGGTCACTTCCCGAAGCGTCGTAAGTTAGATTTTGAAGTATTTGTAAAAAAAAAAATGCGGTTAAGGCAGTCATCAGATCTGTAAATGCCGAGAAATCTTATCGTTGTTACGGAAAATCAGGGTAGTTTATTATTTCGATTGAAATCTTTCGTGACTGCAGGAATCCATATTGTTGGGATATTTCGGGGAAGTCACGTAGATAGGTTCAAAGAAAATAACAAAAAATAACAAAAAAAACGACGACGTTTCGATCGCAACACAAGCGGTCGTCATCCGGAAGAGGATGACGAACGCTTGTGTTGCGATCGAAACGTCGTAGGTTTTCTCATTTTCTATCTACGTGACTTTACCGAAAGACCCCAAAGAATATGATTATGATGAGGTTGATGAGGATGATGATGGAACGCGCCCCGGGAGAGGAGGACATTCGCCCGCGCAGATGTTCACACATCACGACCAGGTGCTCATTAAGGCCGAGTCGACCTAGGGGAGGCCCAGGACCGGTTCAGATAATCGTCACTGGTGTTGGCCATGAGCGGGAATCGAACCCGGGTCGCCGGTTTCATAGCGCAGCGCGCTAACCGCTACACTACCGCTCCCCTACACACACACGCGCACACACGCACATGCACACACACACATGCACACACGCAGTTGGTTGTAGTAGTAATAGTAGTAGACTCGTGCGCTTACCGGCTTGGCTGGCGAGACGGGACGAAGTTTTGCGAGCTTCTATTTGCGCGTGCGGTGCGTGCGGTGCGTGCGGGGTGTGCGGCGCGTGCGGTGCGTGCGGTGTGTGCGGTGCGTGCGGTGTGTGCGGTGCGTGCGGTGCGTGCGGTGCGTGCGGTGTGTGCGGTGTGTGCGGCGCGTGCGGTGCGTGCGTGCAGACGAACGAGCCGACGCGTGCGTGGATGAGACAAAGGCAAAAGTGCCCCGTGCAGCCTTCGCAGAAACCGCGCCGGGAGGGAGCAACGAACGGACGAACGAACGACTCCTCGTGGACACGCGGAGACGGAGGGAGGGCGAACAGTGGTGCCGCGTCTCCGCCGTGCCCCGCTTATAAAGAGACACCGCGCCGTGAGAAGCAGCAGCAGCAGCCAATGGTCGAGGGAGGGGAGGGGAGGGGTGGGGGGTGGGGGTGGGTGGGGTGGGGGGTGCAGCTGAAAGGGAGGGAGGGGGGGGAGAAAAGCAGACAAAGAGGACGATGGGAGGTGAGAGGGAGGGACGGGTGGGGGGGGATGAGGTGGGGGGAGGATGATGAGGTGGGGGGGAGAGAGCCGCGAGCTGTACAGAAGGAGGGGGTGGGTGGGGTGGGGGGGAGTTGGTGGGGGGGGGGGTTGGTGGGGGGAGTGCAGCGAGGTGGGAGGGAGGGGGTAATGGGTGGAGGCAGTCAAAGAGGACGATGAGAGGTGAGGGAGGGAGGAGGATGATGATGATGATGTTTGTTGAAGAATCGCGATCTGCGCAGGAGGAGGGGTTGGCGGTATGCAGGGAGCGGCCTCTTGCCTCGCGGGCAGGTAGGCAAATGAGCTGAATGTGTCGAGGCATTGGAACGCGTCCGAGAAATGGTAGGAGGGTGGAGATGGAGCAATACATCCCGGGGGTGTGCAGGTGCGCAGGTGCATCATTGCATTGCCAGGATCGCGAGGCGCGTACGTTGAATTTCTTTCGCACCGTACGTAGCCAACCGTGATAATCGGAGGAGCGGGATTGGGGGGGGGGGGTAGCAAGCTAAGGTGGAGGAGATGGTGGCGGTGTCTTGGGGAAACAAATCATCATCCAGCAATGGATTGACAGTGGTTGGTGATGATGATGACATAATTGTGTCCGCATTCTAAGACGTGCTGGAAAGTAATACGCGCTCCTCAACGTGTACCCCGGTGTCACGATGACAGCAGCCACACAAATCCAGTCACACAAAAGACAAAGATCCCCCCATCCGTATAGCCTCAACAGACTGTCGGGGCAAGTGCTGTTAGCGAGTAACACCTATAAAGGCCGGAACGGCACACGAGGGGGTGGGTGGCCCAGCAACCACGCCCGGCCGCCTTTGTCTCCCCCAGTGGCGATGTCTACACACCGCACACCAGGTACTCACTTGAGGCTGAGTCGACTTAGGGGAGGCCCGCGACCGACTCAGATAATCGTCACCAGCGTTGGCCGTGAGCGGGAATCGAACTTGGATCGCCGGGTTCGTAGCGCCTTCACAGGTGCTCGCTAACAGCACTTGCCCCTACAGTCTGTTAAGGCTACACGGGGGATCTTTGTCTTTGTTGTGAGTGCGTCGCCACACGACTAGGCGAAGAGATTTTTCATTGTACCAGGTCAGGCCCCACTGAGCTAAGTGAGAGCCCAACGGAGTGGGCTTATCACGTGGGCATTTCATAGCGGCAGGCAAACACTCTAAACGCGTGGCGATGTCGATTCGAAACGTGGAGGGGAAAATACCAGGAGGACCCCGGAGAAAAATCCACGCGACCACGGGGAGAGAGAGAGAGAGACGCAAACTCCAAATATACAGCAGCAGCAGCAGGCGTCAAAGGGTTCGGGCTCGAACCGACGACCTCCTCCTGCATAGCGGGCGATGTGGTTCACATATCGCTACCGTGACGCCCCGGATCTTGTAGCCGACTCTGCTGGCGAGGGTGGGAAGCAGAGGTCGCAACCGGGTACCCGATACCCGTACCCTACCCGATACCCGGCTACCCGTACCCGGCCGGGTACGGGTACCCGTTTGCGACCCTGGTGCTGCCGGGTACGGGTACGGGTAGACCGTGAGTCACTGGTGAGTAACCGTTTGTCACTCATTTCCCAACGTCTTGTCTCTTCTCACAATTCAAGTTCCTAGAATCAACCCACCCGCGCCTGCAACATGGCTTCATCCCAGAGGTCGCAATCAGGTACCCGATTGCGACCCTGGTGCGGCCGGGTACGGGTAAGGAATCAAAACCCGTTTGCGACCTCTGGTGGGAAGCCCGTGGGAGGATGGGTGACTGGGTCGTCGGGGCCATGCGGGGCGGAGGAGGAGGGGGAGGAGGATTAACGTCACGAATTTAGCGGCGGTCGGTGGACGCGTCCAGCGAGTTGGGTGACGCGGCATCGATGCGAATAGAATTCGAGAAATCGCCATCGACGCGTCCAAGGCTGAAATTGTGTGCGCGTGCATGCGGCACGCACAGGATGTGGGGGAGCGGTGGCGCAGCGGTTAGCGCGCTTGCGCTGTGAATGCCGGGCGACCCGATCTTCCATTCCCACTCGTGGCCAACGCCAGTGGCGATTATCTGAATCGGGCATGGGCCTCCCCTAGGTCGACTCAGCCAACAAATGAGTACTTGGTGCGGTGTGTGAACATCGCCGCTGGGGAGACAAAGGCGGTCGGGTGTGGTGTTGGCCACCCGCCCCCTCGTGTGCCGTGTCGGCCTTTATAGGTGCTACTCGCTAACAGCACTTGCCCCTACAGTCTGTTAAGGCTACACGGGGGATCCTTGTACAGGATGTGAGCGGCGGGACAGCGGTTAGCACGCTGCGTTACGAACGCGGGGGACAGCACGAGTTGGCTAGGAGATGTTAACTACCTCGCCAGGTGTGCAGGAGGTCGTGGGTTCGATCCCGACCCTGATGCCTGCTGTATATTTGGAGTTTGCGTGTCTCTCTCTCTCTCATCATCATCACGGTGGCTAGGAGATGTTAACTACCTCGCCAGGTGTGCAGGAGGTCGTGGGTTCGATCCCGACCCTGATGCCTGCTGTATATTTGGAGTTTGCGTGTCTCTCTCTCTCTCATCATCATCACGGTGGCTAGGAGATGTTAACGACCTCGCCAGGTGTGCAGGAGGTCGTGGGTTCGATCCCGACCCTGATGCCTGCTGTATATTTGGAGTTTGCGTGTCTCTCTCTCTCTCATCATCATCACGGTGGCTAGGAGATGTTAACGACCTCGCCAGGTGTGCAGGAGGTCGTGGGTTCGATCCCGACCCTGATGCCTGCTGTATATTTGGAGTTTGCGTGTCTCTCTCTCTCTCATCATCATCACGGTGGCTAGGAGATGTTAACTACCTCGCCAGGTGTGCAGGAGGTCGTGGGTTCGATCCCAACCCTGATACTTGCTGTATATTTGGAGTTTGCGTGTCTCTCTCTCTCTCATCATCATCACGGTGGCTAGGAGATGTTAACTACCTCGCCAGGTGTGCAGGAGGTCGTGGGTTCGATCCCAACCCTGATACTTGCTGTATATTTGGAGTTTGCGTGTCTCTCTCTCTCTCATCATCATCACGGTGGCTAGGAGATGTTAACTACCTCGCCAGGTGTGCAGGAGGTCGTGGGTTCGATCCCAACCCTGATACTTGCTGTATATTTGGAGTTTGCGTGTCTCTCTCTCTCTTTCGCCCGTAGTTGAGTGGATTTTTCTCCAAGTCCTCCATTTCGTTCCTGCACATTTAAAAACATTGCGTTCATTTATATTTGGCTGCTATACATTTCCACGTGATAATAAGCCACTTCGTTGGGCTATCATTTGTGGCCAGGTCGCTTCTGAAAGAGAGCTACGTTGCTCAGTGGGCCTTACTTGGTTAAATAAAACAATATACATTTCGATGTAAAGCTTTCGTGACTGCAGTGATTCATATTCTTGGTTCTTTCGGTAAAGTCACGTAGAAGGGAAATAATAAAATAATATAAATATAAAACAATAAAAATGTTCTTGCTGTGGATTTCACACCTGATGATGATTGCTTGTGCTGCAGTCGAAACGTCGTGAGAATTTTTATTTTTTATATTTATATTATTTTAAAAGAATATAAATAATATAAATATAAAACAAAGTCTAAACGTCGTGAGAATTTTTATTGTTTTATATTTATATTGTTATTATTTCCCTTCTACGTGACTTTACCGAAAGAACCAAGAATATAAAATATATAGTTTTTCGTAGTTTTAGTTTATAGATTCCCGGCCACGGATAACATGGACAGCGAGTGATTTCAGAACCGCTGTTACCCACGTGTTGTACTCTACTACGACTGTACTTCTATGCTCCCCACGCCTCTGCTACCCGGCAACGCCCGTGTTGATCCACGTGTTCGGTTTGCTCGTGAGGTGGTTTTCCAACGAGGTGGTTATTAAACGACGCGCTTGCAAATGTCTTTGACATTTCGAATCCAGCGCCTCGGACCGACAGACAGGTGACGGTTGCTTGAAAAACCATTATTGCCGGAATCATCTTCTTAGGTTTTTTCGGTAAAGTCAATAAAATAAAAAATCACGACGTTTCGGAGGCATTTTTGATTTTATTTTATTTTATTTTCATTCATTTTGATGTTTTACCTACGTGACTTTACCGAAAAAACCTAAGAAGATGATTCCTTGCAGTCACGAAAGCTTCAAATCTAGAATTATTGCCGGAGATGACGTCAATGCAGATGGGCGTGGCTTATTATGCAAAACGATGTTTCATTGACACCCCCCCCCACACTCTCCCTTCCCCCAATGGGCGGTGAAATCACAGCTTAAGTATTTTCTTACAGAATTCAATTAATTAATTATTTCGACGTTACACCCATCCCCTCATCTCCCACCCTGGATCCCAAACTTCAATGTTACTGCGACTCAGTCCGGTGGCAATGGGTTAGGGGCCGTCCATAAATGACGTCACGCGATTTTGGACGGTTTTTTACCCCCCCCCCCTCGTCACATGACGTCACAAAAAGTCAGACCCCCCCCTCAAATGTGACGTCACAAAGTTCTGCCCCCCGCCCCCCCAAAACCATATTTCCATTTTGAAAATAAAACATGCTTCAAATCGCTTGAAACTATTGTCATTGTAGTGCGTATTTAATGTGGCGCTGCACTCTGATGTTGTAGGAGAAAACATTTATTAAAACGTCTATTTAATTAAGTAAGAACGTGTTGCCTATATTTAGTTAAAGTTGCGCATTTTGATGTGACGTCACATTTCTCAAACACCCCTCGTCACACATCGTCACAAATATCTGACCCCCCCCCCCCCTTCCCAGGTGCGTGACGTCATTTATGGACGGCCCCTTATCAGTCCAGCCAGTCTTGCCATCCACAATGTGTTCTCTTTGCCTGTACGGGTTTACTGTGTGGTCTGCAAGCAGTGGTTCTTAGACCTGTACTGCAGCCGTTGCACCCCCTTTTGGCTCTCAATCGTTCAAAAAAAATACGTGCAATGTTAATACATGCGTAGGGTTTGATGAAACAAAGTGAGCTGTAACTTCACGTGTCCGTGGCTTCGACGATTTACCTTCTAACTACAAAATCTGGCCGTGTGTCGCGCACCCACAAAGGCATCTCGCACGCCCATGGGGTAGTGCAGGGCCTGTAGCATATGTTGTTATAAAGGGGCCCTAAATAAAAAAAAAAACACAAATATAAAAACACATAAATGTTTAACTTGCATAGGAAAGTAATTGTATTTTTTCATTTGCTATACAGCCAGATAATACGACAAATCGCTAACTTTAAACACCCAGTCGTTCATAAAAGTTGAAGGCGGTATAGTACTATAGTAATAGAGCAAGTGCCGAATCACTGAGCCGGAATTGATAGCTTGAAAGCGTTTAGCGCGGGGCCCTTGAAAGTGCGGGTCCCATAGCATATGTAGCTACTTTTTCTACTAAGATAATCCGTCACTGCCATGGGGTGCGTGCACTCCAGGTTAAGCAGAACCACTGGTTTGATACTCTTATCGTTTGGGGTTACATGGCCACGATCACACATCTGTGGCTCGTCCCCGAAGTGTTGAAACCCTTCCTCCCGAAAGGTTTCAACACAAGATCTGGGACGCCATGGTAGCGAGACGTTAACTACCTCGCCTGGTATGCAGGAGGTGCGTGGTTTCGATCCCGACCCTGACGCCTGCTGCTGTATATTTGGAGTTTGCGTGTCTCTCTCTCATCATCATCATCACGTTGGTTAAGAGATGTTAACTACCTCGCCTGGTGTGCAGGAGGTCGTGGGTTCGATCCCGACCCTGATGCCTGTTGTATATTTGGAGTTTGCGTGTCTCTCTCTCTCATCATCATCACGTTGGCTAGGAGATGTTAACTACCTCGCCTGGTGTGCAGGAACTCGTGGGTTCGATCCCGACCCTGATGCCTGCTGTACATTTGGAGTTTGCGTGTCTCTCTCTCTCTCATTATCACGTTGGTAGGAGATGTTAACTACCTCGCCTGGTGTGCAGGAGGTCGTGGGTTCGATCCCGACCCTGACGCCTGTTGTATATTTGGAGTTTGCGTGTGTCTCTCTTTCTCCCCGTGGTCGCGTGTTTTTAAATCCTTTATATTAAGTTCACTTGCTTGCTTACGACCGTGCAAATCTTTCGGTCGTTTTTTAACCCACTTCCCGTGATCCAATCGAGCTGACATTTTGCACACAGACTCGTTGTGCGTGACAATTTATTCTCGTGAATTTTATTTTTCCAAAATTTTTACAATTTTTAGGAAAAAAATAATTATATTTAATTACCAATTGCTTAATGGTGGCAGGCAATCATCTGACCCATATGTGGCAGCCATCTCAAGCCAGAGGACGAGAGGACTCTAGCCGCCACGCATATAAAGGATTTATAGTGAAAAACTTTGTTTTTACGGGTTAATTTTTTACCCTCCACATTCACAATCAACGTCACACGGTTCAGAGGATCGGGAAGCAAACGGGTGCAAGGCTGTGGTAGTAAAGGGTGACGATGCATCGGTGTCGAGTATTTGGCTGCGATAAATGTCGTCCTAGATAAGCCACTTCGTTGAGCTATCATTTGTGAGCAGGTCGCTTCTGAAAAAAAAGCTAAATGAAAACAAATAAATAGTTTACAGTGGAAGTAGTTTTCTTCGTTTGTCACACGGCTCCGTACTCCACTCGCAGATTCTCATTTACATTCAAGGCGCCGCGGGTTACGCTGCTGTGTTATTAAATGCGTCTCGTTTACAAGGTGACGATTGTTCATCGCCGCTGTGGGAGGTGGGGGGAAATTCCCTGAGAATGTTTGTTTGATTGTTATTTCGTGTCGATTGCAAACGCCGCTGAGAGTGTATCGTCCTTGCCTCGAGGGGGGGAAAACGCAACACCAACCTCACAAAACAGCCTCGACTGCCTTCCGTTGATCGGTGCTCCGATTATTCCTTGCTGCTGCTGCTGCTTCTGTGGCGTTAATTGTCTCGTCTAAAAGAAATGCGTTTTCAAAACAGATTTCAATCCAGATTTCAATATAGATGAGTTTTAAATCTATACTGTAATCTAGATTTCAATCTAGACTTCAATCTAGATTTCAATTTGGATGAGTTTGCAATCTATACTTCAATGCAGATTTCAATCTAGACTTCAATCTAGATTTCAATCTGAAAGCTCATTTCATTAGAACTGCTTATATTCTCAAGAAATGCGTTTTCAATCTCGATTGAAATCTAGATGTAACACTCATCTTGTGTTCTAAATAAACAAGTTGAAATCTAGATGAGTGTTCAATCTCGATTTCAATCTAGATTTAAATCTAGACTAAAGACAGTTAAAAAATCTTTTCAATCGAGATTGAGATTCAAAACAAAAAAACTCGGTTGAAAACTCATTTCTTCAGAACTGCTTGTTGTGTTTAGCCTGTTGTTCTTCCCCCGCACCTCCGATGAGCACGATTGGCTACGTACGGTGCGAAAGAAGTTCAACTCACATACAAACATTCTGACTGCGCGTTGCCTCCGGCAGGTAAGGCTCACAGCTCTCTCTCTCTCTCTCCACACCGTATATGGAAGGGAAAAACAACACACATGCACGTGATTATGTTGAACTTCTTTAACACATCATGAAATGTCAACGTCATCATTATTTCCACCATCGTCATCACCGTCATCATTAGCAGCAGCAGCAGCATCATCATCACTGTCATCATCAGCAGCAGCATCCGCAACAGCACCATGACGCAACGCACATCGTAACTGCACCACCCACGGGCATGATACTTGAACTCAACATCGCAGTCCTATGTAAACGTGTCAAAACACGGCATTCTACAATAAACAGCAGTGATAAAGTAATGAGCTTTCAATACAGAATGAGCCTTTGCCTAAAAAACAACACGTGGGCCTTGACTGGCGACAGCTGGCAGTGCAGCTGATGAAGACGCTGTGCGTCGAAACCGGTTCCAGAAGATTCCTTAGAAGTTACGCGCTCACAACAGGCGCAGGAGCGGTTGATGGGATGTGTGCAGGAAGGTAATACACTTGTACCTGTCACGTGGAGTGACGGACTAGGCGAGAAGGAGGCGGATACGTCTCAATAATTATTGATTGTGTTCGTTAAAAGTTCTAGATTTGAAGCTTTCGTGACTGCAAGGATTCATACTCTTAGTTCTTTCGGTAAAGTCACGTAGGTAAAAAATTAAATTAAAATTAATTAAAATAAAACAATAAAATCACGACGTTTCGGAGGCAACACAAGCTTCCGTCTTCACTTGATACAGATATTTTTTGCTGTGACAGTTTCACCTGAAGACGGAAGCTTGTGTTGCCTCCGAAACGTCGTGATTTATTGTTTTATTTTTATTAATTTTTATTTCATTTTTTCGTTAAAGTTCTCCACGAGGACTCGAGTGGTTTTGTTGTGAATGACCTCTACGCGTTGCGATCGCGTGGGTGCTGACAGAGGGCGCAGTGTGGCAGCAGCGAGCGTTTGCTGGCAGCGCCGTGCCGATGAGTCCCAATGAGGGAGGAAACCTGTCACCGGTTGCGGTCTTGGTCACTGCCGCCCGTTCGCGTTGGCCGCGTTCTCTGGACCATCCTTGTTGGGTCATTCCGTGGTTCTGAACTAGGAGATGGCAGCGCGTCCAGTTCTCCCGAACTCGTGGTCTGGACAAGGCTCAGAGCTCGTGTTGTTCAGCGTCGTGAAATCCGCCTTTTTTATTCCACCGTTTCGTAATTTACTTATAAGTCGCATTATTTATTTATGATTGTTGTTGTTGTTTAGCCAGGGATAGCCTCGCCGTGTCTCTTGACTCGTCTTATAGGAGGCTCTTGCCCAGGCTGCTCCAGTAGGGAGCGGTGTGTGCTGCTACTGCTGCTGCTTGATCCCAATTGAGGCATTTGTAAGGCAAGAGGGCGAGCGTGTCATTAACCACGCCCGGACCGCCTTTGTCTTCCCCAAGTTCTTCTGATGTTTACACACCGCACCAGTCGACCTCAATGGAGAGAATAATGAGCGGAGCGCCGGGTGGCTAAAGCACAGCAAGTTGGCACAGAAGGGGGCACAGGTGGTGCATCAGCCAGTCGTCTCAGTCATCTCGGTCAGTCGACCCGTGGCACCTGCTGGGTCTGCCCCGTGACCTCCTGCCAGCGGGCGTTCGACACTTCACGTGATAGCCTCAACGTGCACATGGCCTGGCACAAGCGTCGTGGTGACGTCACCGCCACTTAGTGGCGAACGGCGGTTGTTGTTGTTGATTTGAGAGAGAGAGCGGCAGAGAGAGACAGAGAGAAAGCGAGAGCGTGGGCAGGAGTGTATTTTTGCCACGTGCGATGGGGAGTCGTGACTCTCTCTCTCTCGGCTGTGATTGGGATGATTGGGGTTGGAAATCGACCTTCATCCCTCCCCCCCTCTCCACCGTAACTCGTCCACCGGTGACCCCAATCAAGGGTCAAGGTGACCACGCAACCCACGGTCGTGGTAACGTTCGCTCTGACGTCAATTTCGGCGGTGATTCACGTGCGATCGCCGGCACGATGTGGGGGAGGGGGGAGGCTTTGATAGAGATGGAGGCGAGGGGGGGGCACGGTGGATGGGGAGGGGGGGGGCACGGGGGGGTGTGCAAACAAAGAAACGTGGGTGAGCTAGACCATAGCAATAATTATGAATACATAATTCGGAATATCAAAGGCGCTGCGTTTCACGGGGTGATGGTCGTGCAGCGAGTATTCGCGGTTGTGTAGCGGACGATGTTGCTACGTGGAATCCCAATCGAGTAAATTTTCGGGTAATTTGTTGAATTATAATTTTTGCTAATCTCTTGTCATCGCTCGTGTTTTTCGTTCGCAGTCCTCTCTCTCTCTCCTTCTCTGTTGTCCTTCCTTCTCCCTGTGCTCAATCCCGTTATCGATCCTTCTCCCTCCTTGCAACCCTCCACTGGAATCAACTTTCGCTGTACATTGAGCAACACTGCACCATAGACTCAACACTGTCCATAGACTCAACACTTCAACCATAGACTCAACACTGTCCATAGACTCAACACTGCACCATAGACTCAACATTGCACCATAGACTCAACACTGCACCATAGACTCAACATTGCATCATAGATCTCCCAAACCCTCGCTGCTGCCTCCACAAATGCTGGATTACAGGCAGCCACGTGTAGCGTAGCCACCGCCACCGCCACCACCACGACCGCCTGGCAAAACAGGGGCACCACGGTGGCTAGGAGATGTTAACTACCTCGCCTGGTCTACAGGAGGTACGTGGGTTCGATGCCGACCCTGACGCCTGCTGCTGTATATTTGGAGTTTGCGTGCGTCTCTCTTTGTCTCCACGTGATCGCGTGGATTTTTCTCCGGGTCGTCCAGTTTTGTTCCCCTTCACATTTACAATCAACGTCGCGCACTTGGAGTGTTTGGTTGCTATACATCTCCACGTGATGACGATCAGCCGCTTCGTCGAGCTATCATTTGCTGCCAGGGGTCGCTTCTGCAAAAGAGCTACAGTCGCAGCCCAGTGGGGCTTTCTAACCTGGTTAAACAAAATGGTTTTAGTTAATTCACAAATGCAAATCACGTGTTCTGTGCGTGAGCAGCGCTCGGTTTGGCAACCGAGATTACGGAGAGACGAGACCGCGTTTGCTTTTCGGGTCGTGCGTCGGTGTGTGTGTATATATCACTTTTTTCGTTTTTCGATTTAAAGCTTTCGTGACTGCAGGGATTCATCTTCTTGGTTCTTTCGGTAAAGTCACGTAGAAAGGAAATAATAAAATAATAAAAATAAAACAATAAAATAATTCTCACGACGTTTCGGCCACAACGCAAGCAGCTGTCTTTCCGACAGACCTATTCTTCACCTGAGGACGGCTGCTTGCGTTGTGGCCCGAAACGTCGTGAGAATTATTTTATTATGTTTTATTTTCATTATTTTATTATGTTTTATTTTTATTACTTTATTATTTCCCTTCTACGTGACTTTACCGAAAGAACCAAGAAGATGAATTTTGTTCGTGTTACTTAAAGATGTCGATGAAACGCCGGATTCCGCTAATGAGCGCGCTGACGTGTGGCCAAGGGTTGAACGATTTGGGGAAAATATCTCATTGCGATTTTTCTGACAGGTATTGCGATTTGATATGCGATTACATTTTTAAAAGTCAAGCTTCAGTTCAATATTCACTGTGTAATATATTTAAAACACGTGATGGAGCATTACCACATGATACCATCACAATATGAACTGCTCTATATATTCTAATGCAAGGATGAGAACTTAAAATATATGCATGAATTGCTTCCAACATGTATTTATAAAAATGTTTCAATTGAAATAGCGCAATGAAACATAGCACAATTGTTAAGTTAAATAAGTTAAGCTATCATAATAAAAAAACAAAAACAATTCCCAACAAGAAAGTAAGAGGACTTTTCAAATCGCAAAAAAATCGCAGCCTTTGCGATTTGTTAATCGCATTGTTTCAAATTTCGATTTGAAATCGATTAATCGTTCAGCCCTAGTGTGGCCGCATACGATGCCCTCTCAAAGCCCAGGGGCCTCCTCTTCTTCATTCTCCGCACGCATTTCCCAAACTCGAGATGATGGTCATGGCATCTCGGAGAGCTTCCTTCGTTTCCATGGCGACGCGTGAAGATGATTTTGGCGTCGATGTAGAGAGCGGTGGCGTAGACGTCGCCATGGCAACCGAGGAGAAATCGGAGCGGGTGACGACCTACATCTAGATGAAAGGCACGTTTATCTTTTTTTGTTTTAATTTGGTCCGTCTCTGCCATTATTTCTAAATATAAATCGGAGCGGGGACGATCGAATATTAATGAGAGATCATTTTTTTTTATAATGGGTCGTCTATTGTTGTGGGTTTACTCTCCAAACACACACAACGGGTGTGCTGTACCAGTAACAAATTGCCACTTTTTGTTTACGTGACAAACCTTACTAAGTCGCTGTGTCGGGTGGTGGCGGGTTTAACGACACATTTATATATTTACGCGATCTAACCCCCTCCCCCAAAAAAAACTTCAAGTAAGGTCGTCTCTGCTCTGATTCTTTTTTATAAAAATGTGCTCAATTGCTGTACTTTTTTTTGCGGGTTTTGCTTTTTTCATTTTCGTGATCCAAGTCACTCGCCAGCACACACACATACACAGGGTACAGCACACACACACAGCATGCAGCACACACACACAGTGTACAGCACACACAGTGTACAGCACACACACACAGTGTACAGCACACACACACAGTGTACAGCACACACACACAGTGTACAGCACACACACACAGTATACAACACATACACAGGGTACAGCACACACACACAGCATGCAGCACACACACACACACACAGTGTACAGCACACACACACACACAGTGTACAGCACACACACACACAGTGTACAGCACACACACACACACAGTGTACAGCACACACACAGTATACAACACGCACACAGTATACAGCTCGCTGAGATTAAAGACAGGTTTCCGAGTGCACTTTCCCACTCTCGTGCGTCGCTGTCGTGATGACGAACTGTGATCCTGCGGTGAGATCTGAATCCCGAGAGCCTGACAGAATTTCACACGTAAATTGTTAAAGCGAGATTCGTAAATTGTTAAAGCGAGGATCACTGATTTGATCACGATTGGTGATACCCACCCCGAGACTACGAGAGAGACAATCATACATTTTCACGTAATTTAATCCGTTTGTTACTTTATTTTATTTACATTTTTCATCACGATATATACAACAGCAGTGATCTTCTTGGTTCTTTCGTATAAAGTCACGTAGAAGGGAAATAATAAAATAATAAAAATAAAACATAATAAACATAATAAAACATAAGAAAACATAATCGAATTATTTATTATGTTTTATTTTTATTACTTTATTATTTCCCTTCTACGTGACTTTACCGAAAGAACCAAGAAGATGAATCCCTGCAGTCACGAAAGCTTTAAATCGAAACAGCAGTGATGTTTATCTGAACCAGCCTTGGGCCTCCCCTAGGTCGACTCAGCCTCAAATGAGTACCTGGTGCGTTGTGTGAACATCGCCACTGGGAAGACAAAGGCGGCCGGGCGCGGTGATGGCCACTCCACCCCCTCGTGTGCCGCGCCTGATTTCATAGGCGCTGCTCGCTAACAGCACTTGCCCAAACAGTCTGTTCAGGCTATACGGGGGATCTTTGCTTTTGGGGTCGTAGTAGTCGTGGTTGTGTCGTAGTCGTGGTGATGATCGTTGAGTGGCATTGACCTCGGCAGAATTCTCACAAACAGCACGTCACATGCTCCTCTCATTAAAAATACCTCCACCACCACCACCACCACCTCATCCACCACCTCCTCCTCCTCCAGCAATCAGCCGGCAGCGCTACGCGGTGTCCAGGGCCGTGAGTCCCAGTCGCGGTATATTTAGCAGCGTGCCATGAGTCATCCCACCGAGTGGCGTGAGTCACATGAAGACCCCTGCTCGACTTCAATTCACGCCACCCACGCCTCTCTTCCACCCCCCCCCCCCAATGCCCCCCCCCCCCCCAGCTCCCAGCCCCCCCCCCCAGAGATCTCATCAGAAGCGTGAGGCTTCCTGCCCGTGTAGCATCGTCAGTTTTGTCGGGGCTCCTGCTGTTAGAGAGCGCCTATTAAGGTCACACTAACACATGAGATGGAGGTCATGGTGTTTTTATGCCTCCGCCCCGGGTAATCGATGTTGTACGTACGTTGAACTTCTTTCGCGCCGTACGTAGCACAACCGCGCTTATCGGAGTTGCGAAAAGATGGGCGGGATAGAGAAGGGAGGATGGGCCTGGATCCCCCGCAACCTCCCTCCCTCCCACCCCTGAGACAGAATACTATTAGCAATACTATTAGGAATACTATTAGGAATACAATACTATTTACTATTTTCTTTTACCAGGTAAGACACCTATGGAGCTCTTTTTGCAGAAGCAACCTGGTCATCACAAATGATAGCTCAACGAAGTGGGCTTATCGTCATCATCATCACGTGGGAAATGTATGGCAGTCAAATCCTCTGAACACGCGACGATTTTGTCGATTCTAAATGTGGAGGGGCAAAAACCGTAGGACCCGGAGAAGAATCCGCGCCACCACGGGCAGAGAGACAGAGAGAGCGAGAGCGAGACGCAAACTCCGAAATATACAGCAGCAGCAGCAGGCGTCAAGGGTCGGGTTCGAACCCACGGACCTCCTTGTATACCTGGCGAGGTAGTTAACATCTCCTCGCCACCAGGAGGAGGGCACACGGCTCAAGCTGAGCAGCAGCAGCAGAAAGGGGGAGGGGAGGGGAATAACCGAGCCGAGATGTCGGGGATGAGACGGTGATGAAATACAAATCCCACCGTCACCAAATACAGCATTGTCAATTTAATTACCTATCTCATCGCACGGGCATCTCATCTTATCTCTCTCTCTCTCCTCTCGCATAGTTATCGATCATCTCTCTCTGTGTGCGTATATTTTCTCCATCCGTCCATTGTCTACTTTATCTCTCGCCCATTTCTAAATATCTATGTATTTGTTCCTGTCCATCAGTCTCGTGACCTACCCATCGATATGTCTGTGTCTATCCGTGTGGACGTCCTGTCTGCCTGTCTGTCTGCCGGTTCATCTGGCCGTGCGATGTCGCGTAATTTTTAAATCCTTTATATTAAGTTCACTTGCTTGCTTGCTTGCGCGCTTACGACCGTGCAAATCTTTCGGTCGTTTTTTAACCCACTTCCCGTGATCCAATCGAGCTGACATTTTGCACACAGACTCGTTGTGCGTGACAATGAATTTTCGTGAATTTTTTTTCCCAAAATGTTCCACTTTTAGGAAAAAAAATTATATTTAATTTAAAATACCAATGTGATAAAAATGAAACTCTTACTCAAGAAAAACCGAAATGAATAATAAAATAAAACCGATGTTAACCGGGTTAATTTTTTTTAATCATTTTATATTTTCTCCTCTTCGCCACACGATGCGCTCTGCCGTCACCACGACGACCCATCAATGCTCCTCACGCAAGAGGTCGCAACGAGGGAGGGTAGGGAAGGATGGAGGGGGGTGAGGAGGGTGAAGGTGCGGAGGGAAAGGGATGTAAGGGAGGGAGCGAGGGAGCTGAGGTTGCCTGTGGTGTGAATGTTAGGGCCGCCACGGTGGAGAGATGTTAACTACCTCGCCCTGTATACGAGAGGTCGTGGTTTCGATCCCGACCCAGACGCCTGCTGTATATTTGGAGTTTGTGTGTGTCTCTCTCTCCGTGGTCGGGGGAATTTTTCCTCTGGGTCCTCCCGGTTTTCCCTCCACATTTAAGAATCAACATCACCACGCGTTTAGAGTATTCGGCTGCTGATATGAATGTCCACACGATGAGACAACTTCGTTGAGTTATTATTCGTGACCAGATCGCTTCTGAAAAAGAGCTACAGTATATAGCTCAGTGGGGCCTTACCGTGTGTGGTGGTGAGTGATGACGATTCTTTGTAAATTCGTGCGTGGTGGTGAGTGAGTGATGATCTGTAGATCCGTGTGTGGTGGTGAGTGAGTGATGATGATCTGTAGATCCGTGCGTGGTGGTGAGTGATGATGATGATGATCTGTGGATCCGTGCGTGGTGGTGAGTGGGTGATGATTCTCTGTGAATCCGTGCGTGGTGGTGAGAGATGATGATTCTCTGTGGGTCCGTGCGTGGTGGTGAGTGAGTGAGTGATGATCTGTAGATCCATGCGTGGTGAGTGAGTGAAGATTCCCTGTGGGTCCGTGCGTGGTGGTGAGTGAGTGATGATGACTATCTGTAGATCCGTGGGTGGTGAGTGAGTAATTGATGACTATCTGTAGATCCGTGGGTGGTGAGTGGATGATGATGATGATCTGTGGATGACTCCGTGTTCCCTCTCTCTGTGTGTGGGAGCTCTGCTACTCAATTTCCACGTGCACTCGAGTGCGCAGAGACACCCTCATCTCACGGGAGCTCATTCATCGCCTTTCCGGGCTCATCCCACGCGTGATTCACGGGCACGTCATGAGCAGATGCATTGATATTCATATTCTTAGGATTTTTCGGTAAAGTCACGTAGGTAAAACATCAAAATTAATAAAAAATAAAATAAAATAAAAATCACGACGTTTCGGAGGCAACACTAGTCTCTCAAGTGATGCAGCTAATCTGGCTGTGATGGTCCCACCTGATGACGGAGACTTGTGTTGCCTCCGAAACGTCGTTATTTTTACTTTATTTTATTTTTTTTTATTAATTTTGATGTTTTACCTACGTGACTTTACCGAAAAAACCTAAGAATATGATAGCCGCCTTCACTCCCGACGGCTTTGCCGGTCACACGGGGGAGGGCGTGGGGAGGGAGGAGCTTCTCGACCATATTCTTAGGTTTTTTCGGTAAAGTCACGAAAGGTAAAACATCAAAATTAATAAAAAATAAAATAAAATAAAAATCACGACGTTTCGAAGGCAACACAAGTCTCCGTCATCAGGTGGGACCGTCACAGCTGGGACCGTCTGATGACGGAGACTTGTGTTGCCTCCGAAACGTCGTGATTTTTATTTTATTTTATTTTTTTTTATTAATTTTGATGTTTTACCTACGTGACTTTACCGAAAAAACCTAAGAATATGAATCCTTGCAGTCACGAAAGCTTCAAATCTAGAACAGATGCATTGATTCGACGCAATTCGTCGTTCATTCAGAATCAAAATCTTTATTTTGCACTGGAGGAATCCGATGAGCTGCAAAGCTCTTTACCCAACAATGTCCAGTCCCGTAGATAGAACAAAAATAATCATAAAAATAAAACCCACGACGTTTCGATCACAACACAAGCCATCGTCTTCAAGCGATCGTCTTCCTCCTGAAGGCGATCGCTTTTGTGTTGTGATCGAAACGTCGTTTTATTATTATTTTTACTATTATTTCTATCTACGTGACTTTTGCCGAAATAACCAAATAATATGAATTCCTGCAGTCACGAAAGTTTTAAGTCAACATTTGCACAATAGGGGTGTAAAGTATGGGGGACGGTAAACACATCTCTACGTTCAACACGTGGCAGGCTTTCGCGACCAATATTATTCACAATAAAGTTTGTTGGGTTCGATCGCGTAAGTATAAATGTGTCGTAACCCTCCACCACCCGACACAGCCAATCAGTAAGGGATTTGTCACGTAAATAAAAGGCCAAATAGTTACTAGTATAGTGTAGTGTGTAGTGTAGTGTGTAGTAGTGTAGTGTATAGTGTATTGTATATTGTAGTGTGTAGTAGTGTAGTGGTATAGTGTACTATAGTGTCGTGTGTAGTGTATAGTGTAGTGTATAGTAGTATAGTGTAGTGTATAGTGTAGTGTATAGTAGTGTATCGTGTAGTGTATAGTGTAGTGTGTAGTAGTGTAGTGTATAGTGTAGTGTATATTGTAGTGTGTAGTAGTGTAGTGGTATAGTGTACTGTATAGTGTAGTGTATAGTGTAGTGTGTAATGTAGTGTATAGTGTAGTGTATGTTGTAGTGTCTAGTAGTGTCGTGGTATAGTGTAGTGTATAGTGTAGTGTATAGTGTAGTGTGTAATGTAGTGTAGTGTATAGTGTAGTGTATGTTGTAGTGTACTACTTCAGCCCACCGGTGTGTTGGAGAGTAAATCCACAACATTTACAATTTGAGTAGTACGACGTTTCGCTGGTAATTGCATCCAGCGACAAATCCCTTACTAAGTGGCCGTGCCGGGTGGTGGAGGGTTACGACACATTTATTTATACTCACACGATGAAACCCAAATCACCTTTATTATGAAATCACTACATTATATGGGGACCATCATCATTATCATGCCCAAGTCGTTAAAATAGGTACCATGTTGTGGAAAGTCAACAGTGGTTGTTCGATTGACCCACCCCACCCCGCCAAAGGAATGTGGAATTTCCAGCACTGGGTTAAGGGCGTTTTTTTTTGTGTTTACATGCTACGTTCATATTCCAAATATAACTGAAGACAAAAACATTAACTGCCTTTACATTTAACCTTCTTAGCAAATCATCTGGAATGACCAGGCTTAACACGTGGCCTCAAGGTGCACCTAGCCTGGCACAAGCGCTGTTGCGACGTCACTGCTTAGTGGCGAATGGCTATCGTTGTTGTTGTTGTTGTGTGTAAGTGAGTTAAGTGCGGTTAACCCGGAGACCCGAGGTTGATTCCCGCCCGCTACCAATATTCCAGCCGGTCCTGGGCCTCCCCTAGGTCGACTCAGATTTGGGGACGTCCATAAATGACGTCACGCACCTAGGGGGGGGGGGGGGTTAGACATTTCTGACGATGTGTGACGAGGGGGGGGGGGGGGTTTGAGAAATGTGACGTCACATCAAAATGCGCAACTTTAAATAAATATAGACAACACGTTCTACTTAATTAAATGGACTTTTAAATACATATTTTCTCCTCCAACATCAGAGTGCCGCGCCACATTAAATACGCACTACAATGACAAGTTTAAAGCGATTTGAAGCATGTGTTTTTTTTTTGGGGGGGGGGGGGGGGCAGAGCTTTGTGACGTCATATTTGAGGGGGGGGTCTGACTTTTTGTGACGCCGTGTGACGAAGGGAGGGGGGGGGGTAAAAAATCGTCCAAAATCGCGTGACGTCATTTATGGACGGCCCCTTTAAATCGGTACCTGGTGTGATGTGTAACCACGAGCACTGTGGAGACAAACGTGGTTCTGGCCACATCACCCCCCATGAATTTCACGGAACTTCACTCCGCCCATCATCCCTCCGGGGCCGATAAAGTCAATAATCGTACCAATGTGTTGTAAGTGGAGTAAACGGTGGTTTGCGTTTAATGGATGTGCCTGCTTCCCGCCGTAGGAATGTGGAATTTCCAGCACTTGCTCAGGGGGCTGGTGAACTGCTGGAGGAAGAGAGAGAGCGCTGATGATGCCTCCTTTTTAAATCCTTTATATTAAGTTCGCTTGCGCGCTTGCTTGCTTACGACCGTGCAAATCTTTCGGTCGTTTTTTAACCCACTTCCCGTGATCCAATCGAGCTGACATTTTCCACACAGACTCGTTGTGCGTGACAATTAATGTTCATGAAAATTTTTTTCCAAAATTTTACACTTTTTAGGACAAAAATATTATATTTAATTACCAATTGCTTAATGGTGGCAGGCAATCATCTGACCCATAGGTGGCAGCCATCTCAAGCCAGAGGACGAGAGGACTCTAGCCGCCACGCATATAAAGGATTTATAGTGAAAAACTTTGTTTTTACGGGTTAATTATTTTTACTTGAGCAGAAGCAGCAAGAGACACGACGAAGGTCGAACTCAGCATCGGAGCGCCATCTGCTGAACAGCACGTGTCAATACCATTGGAACCTTATTTGCCAGTAAAAAATATGATAATTGTTTTTTTACCCTTTTATCTGGCAACAAAACTGATACCTTTTTTACGAGGAGTCATGTTTGCAAAGACCACAATACCTGCAGCCATAATGCAAACACAAAACATAACTCTGATAATGTATGCACTGTCCTTGAAGTTGATTGGTCCACACCCGAGACAGCTTTCCTTAGAGCCTAGTCTCACATGGTGTTGGACCAGATGACGGTGTTGGACCAGATGACGCCAAACACCATGTGAGACTAGGCTCTAAGGAAAGCTGTCTCGGGTGTGGACCTATAAACTTCAAGGACAGTGCATACATTTTCAGAGTTATGTTTTTTGTTTGTATTATGGCTGCAGGTATTGTGGTCTATGCAAACATGACTCCTCATAAAAAAGGTGTCAGTTTTGTTGCCAGATAAAAAGGTAAAACAACAATTATCAGCACGTGTTAATGTTTAACACGCAGGCTTTTGCGACCAATATTATTATTATATTCATGATGAAGGTGTTTTGGCTTAGATTGCGTAAGTATCAATGTGTCGTAATCCCTCCACCACCCGACACAGCCAATTAGTAAGGGATTTGTCACGAAAACAAAACGCCAATTAGGCTATTCTGGCAAATCGCTCGAAGATGCTGGTTGATGTTATTACCAACGAAAAGTCACGGCACTCAAATTGTGAACGTTGTGGATTTGGCGTCATCTGGTCGAACACCATATGAGACGAGGCTCCAAAGAAAGCTGTCTCTGGTGTGGACCAATCAGTTTCAAAGACAATGCATACATTGCCAGAGTATTGTTTTTTGTTTGCATTTGACTGCAAGTATTGTGGTTAATGTAAACACGATTCCTTGCAAAAGGTGTCAGTTTTGTTGCCAGAAAAAAGGGGAAAACCCCTATTAGTTGTGGATTTACTCTCCGACACACCGGTGGGCTGAAGTAGTAAACTAATTGGCGTTTTGATTACGTGACACACCTCTGACTAATTGGCTGTGTCGGGTGGTGGAGGGTTACGACACATTGATACTTACGCGATCTAACCCAAAAAAACCTTTATTACGTTTCAATAACTTGCCAAGTTCGTTTTTTCCCTTTCTCTTCCTTGCAGCTCTTGGGGGCCGTCCATAAATGACGTCACGCGATTTTGGACGATTTTTGACCCCCCCCCCCCTTCGTCACACGACGTCACAAAAAGTCAGACCCCCCCCTCAAATATGACGTCACAAAGCTCTGCCCCCCCCCCTAAAAAAAAACATGCTTCAAATCGCTTTAAACTATTGTCATTGTAGTGCGTATTTAATGTGGCGCTGCACTCTGATGTTGTAGGAGAAAACATTTATTAAAAAGTATATTTAATTAAGCAGAACGTGTTGTCTATATTTATTCAAAGTTGCGCATTTTGATGTGACGTCACATTTCTCAACCCCCCCCCAACTCGTCACACATCGTCACAAATGTCTGACCCCCCCCCCCTAGGTGCGTGACGTCATTTATGGACGTCCCCTTGGGTCAATCCGCTCCCCCCCCCCCCGTGTTGTTCCACGGGGGTTGAACTGATCACACCTCACCAGCAGCGCCGCACACATCCTGGAGGACAACGAGGGCAGAACGGTCACGTGGGCAGGGGGGCCCTCCCCCTCCCCCTCCCTAAAACCACAAATCGACGACGTTCAAACCTTCACCCCCATTCCTTGAGACGAAGAAACGACTTTGCGACTAAAAGTCATGATCACAACAACAACAACAACGCCGATCCTCGCATGTACAGGACGCCATCGTACGCGCCTGAACATTGAGGCGCGTTCGGCGCGGGGCGCAGGGCATCTCACGCACACGAAGGTGCACCCCCAGTGGCAGCTGAACCCACGCCACCACCACCACCACGCGGCCACCGCTCGACCGCGAGCGTGGGGATCGCCGGGTTCGATGTCTCTGCGCGGCAGTTGAAACTTATTTCTCAAACACCACCATCCACCCCTCCTCCTGCCCTCACCTCTCTCTACCCGACAGGATACTGGACACAATGTTTGGGTCTTTCGGTAAAGTCACGTAGATAGAAAAATTATGGGAAATTTTTTTAAAAATTATTTTTCTATCTAAAAAAAAATATTTTTAATTATTTTTCTATCTAAAAAAAGAGATTTTTCTAATTATTTTTCTATCTACGTGACTTTACCGAAAGACGCAAAGAGCGCGAATTCCTGCAGTCACGAAAGCTTCAAGTCGTGTAGACTGGACATCTGTGTGCAATAAAAGCTTCACGGCTCATCGGATTCCTCCGTTATAAAAACGTATTCTGATGGGTATAAATTGGAAGTTAGTCGATGGGGGGGGGTGGCAAAGTGCGGGTGCCCCCCCCCCCATCCCCACCCCCCTCTCTTCCTCTCCCAATTCGACGCGTGGCCGAGACGTCGTGCAGAATCGCCGCCTCCAGAGCCCCCCCCCCCCACCTTGTCGATGCTTTTTCATTGCTTTCATGGCTTTATTTTGGTGATTTCGAAAAGTGTATTGGTTTAGCCATGTTTGTTTGTTGTAGTACAGAGTTAGACTGATGGCCTTAATCTAAGTTGTCTTATGGTTGTTGTTGTTGTTTGACTTGCATCCCACTGGGATTTTGCAGACAGTGTTGGTGTACGGTGTTTTTTTCTGCAATATTTTGCTGTCTTTTCTTGGATTTTCTGTTTGCACATAGTCACATATTCACTTTAAGATGTTTTTTGTTAATGTTTTAGTTTTTTGTTTGTTGAGGTTGCACCCGATTCAAGAGCCGAATGGCTCACAGGGCGATACCTAATAAATGAACTTGAACTTGAACTTGCCCGAGAGCGCAAAATCAGCCCCCCCCCCATCACTCCCACCACCGACGAAGTTGCGAGAGACGGCGGGCACGCGTGGGCCCTGCCGCTCTGGGTAATCCCTCGTGGCGAGGGATTACAAGACTCCCCCCTCCCGCCCCCCCCCCCCCGTGGGGGTGACGGCGAGGTCTTATTGCCCCTCTTTAAACACAGCGGCACAGTCGGACGTATTTACACACGCACACGCGCGCATACACATTCACTCACTCTCTCACACACAAACCTCTGTGTGTGTGTGTTCTGAAAAGGGCCATTGCCCCCGAAACGTCAGACGGGGCTGTGTTGTGTCCAAGCGAAGAGTTCCTTGCGGCGTCACCGTTAGCGCACTGGCGCTGTTGACCTGCACGACCCGAGTTCGATTCCCGCTCGCGAACTTCTGAAGCCGGCTGTGAGTCTGAACCACAGCTCCACTCGGCACTCAAACGAGCGCTCGGTGTGGCGTGAAGATATCGGTAACGGGGGAAGACAAAGGCGGCCGGACTGACACTGTGCACATCACCGTCTCGTAGGTGCGCCGTGGCATGCGGGAATTCTTAGTTTGCTCGCTGACAGCACTTGCCGTGAACAGTCTACCGAGGCTACCCGGGTGATCTTCGTCTTTGTGGAGTTGTGGTCAACCCGGTGGCAGCGCTCGCCTCCATTGCCATCTTTCAAGATCCCAGCAGCGTTGACCACTCCACGTTCCCGCGGCGATGGTGCGACTTTGAGTCTCTACTCGAGCAGATAAAGGCGCAGCCCTGCAAAATCGCTTGCTCATCCCACTGCTGGCCGAAGATTTCCGACTCCTCCCCCTCCCCCAAGCCACTCTGGGGATGGTGTTAGCTCTTCTCTTCCGCGTCCTGGAAAGACGAAACATCTGTGCGGTACATCCGACTTCAAGTTGAATTCCGTTTTCAAACAACAACAAAAATAAAACTAAATTCCACCCCCTTTCTCGACGTCGCCCGTCGTCGTCCTCGTCGCCTGCAGGACATGGACCTCTTTGGAGAAATCGACCCGGTCACTCTGAACCTCATCATCCTGCTCACCAGCTACGCCGTCCTGCTCGTCATCTTCCTCCTCTCGTGTTCCATCTACGACTGCAGGGGTATGGACCCCAGCAAGGAAGGCCTGGGAGGAGGAGGTGATGGCAGCGACGAGGTCAGACCACAGACGTGCTCGAGCAACGAGGTTGGTGGTGCCGAGAAGGAGGAGGAGGTGGTGGTGGTGATGGTGGCTGATGAGTTAGGTGAACGACGGATGCACCCCTACACCAGCTACGGGTGGGACCTGAGGTTGCCCGATGTCGGTAGGAGCACGCAGGTGTAATGCGAAGTGTGTGCCCTTCGTTAGTAGCATCATCAGCATCATGAGCATCATCAGCAGCAGCAGAATCATCATCAGCAGCATCATCAGCATCATGAGCATCATCATGAGCAGCAGCAGAATCATCAGCAGCATCATCAGCATCATGAGCATCATCATCAGCAGCAGCAGAATCATCATCAGCAGCATCATCAGCATGAGAAAAATGCAGAACTGTTAGCGGTAGCGGTAAAATCAGCAGCATCGCCATTGCCGTCTTAGCATCAGCAGAATACACCATCAGCAGCAGCAGCAGCAACATAATCATCATATTGGCAGACAAATAATCATCATCATCAGCAGCAGCAATACCAGCAGCGTCAACAGCACAATGCAAAACCGACAAGCATCACCAGCAACGGCTTCGTCGTCATCAGTAGCAGCACAACCATTTTCAACAACAGCAGCAGCAGCAACAACATAACTAACGTTGTGATCGTCATCAACAGCAGCAGAAACACCACCAAAGTCATTGTGATCAGCAATCGCAGCACCGCCATAATCATCATCATTATCGTCGACCCTCCCATTCACGGTGTCGAGACGATGTCGCTGGTGGTGGCGGTGGTGGTGGCGGCGGCGGTGGTGGTGGCGGTGGTGGTGCTGCATCGGACAGTCATCTCAGTCGGTCGACCCATGGCACCACCTGGGTCTGACCCGTGACCTCCTGCCGGCGGGCGTTCGACACTTCACGTGGCCTTAAGTTCACATCGCCTGGCACAAGCGCAGCGGCGACGTCACCGTCACTCAGTGGTAAGTGGCGGTTGTTGTCGTTATTGTTGTTGGTGGTGGTGCTGGTGGTGCTGGTGGTGGTGGCCGTGGTGGTGCTGGCGGTGTCCCTGGGTGCCAAGTTGACCACGGACGGAGTCCACTCACCGGGGTGAGGCGGGCGCGAGGCGGCGATCTGTTGTCAAGGTGCGTGGGTGTGATGATGATGGTGGTGGTAGTGATGATGGTGGTGGTAGTGATGACGATGATGGTGGTGATAATGATGATGGAGGTTGTAATGATGATGATGGTACTGGTGGTAATGATGATGATGGTGGTAATGATGATGGTAATGATGATGATGGTGGTAATGATGATGGAGGTTGTAATGATGATGATAGTAGTGGTGGTAATGATGATGGTGGTGGTAATGATGGGTATAGTGGTGATAATGATGATGATGGTGGTAATAATGATGGTGGTGGTAATGATGATGGTGGTAATGATGATGATGGTGGTAATGATGATGATGGTAGTGATGACGATGGTGGTGGTGGTGGTAATGCTGATGATGGTGGTGTTGCGACAAACTGGATTTGTTTTTGGCCGCCTCGGGTGGTGGGGGGATCTTGACGACACAAATGTGGCCCTAACCCCTACATCCCTCCCCAACAAAACATTTACGTTGTGAATCAAACGCCACAACTGTGGCTGCACAACCATCGTTTGTGCGACACACGGGGTCTCAGCCACAGAGTCGCTCCTTCTCTATCCTTTGGATGGGGCTCCACGATTGCGAGATGTTAACTACCTCGCCTGGTGTGCAGGAGGTCGTGGCTTCGATCCAGACCCTGACGCCTGCTGCTGTATATTTTGAGTTTGTGTGTGTCTCTCTCTCTCATCATCATCACGTTGGCTAGGATATGTTAACTACCTCGCCTGGTATTCAGGAGGTCGTGGCTTCGATCCAGACCCTTACGCCTGCTGCTGTATATTTGGAGTTTGCGTGTCTCTCTCTCTCTCATCATCATCACGTTGGCTAGGAGATGTTAACTACCTCGCCTGGAATGCAGGAGGTCGTGGCTTCGATCCAGACCCTGACGCCTGCTGCTGTATATTTGGAGTTTGCGTCTCTCTCTCTCCCCGTGGTCGCGTGGATTTTCTCTCTCATTTAGAATCAACATCGCGCGTTTAGAGTTTTTTGGCTACATGCTATGCAAATTTTCCACGTGATGATGATAAGCCCACTTCGTTGAGCTATCATTCGCGATAGCCAGGGTCGCTTTTGAAAAATAGAGCTACATCACTTAGCGGGGCCTTACCTGGTAAAATAAAAAAAAAATGTTCACGGTTTGTGGCTCTAATGCAAACCGAGCCGATTGCATCGCCGACCTCCGTGGTGTCGAGTTTACGACTTCCCGCCCTCCCCTCTGCTGAGCTCTCGGTTTGCAAAAAAAAAAGAACAACCAGCTGATGGTCGCGCGGCTCAAATAATCATAATCACCCGGAGCCCTACGCGAAAGCTGTGCCGAGAATGCAAATACATTCGTACATGCGCCGACATCCGGATTGACGTCGTTTCGCAAATACGTCGTCATAGAATGCGCTTTTTGTGTTGCGTTTGGGTTGTTGTTCCCCCGCCGCACCTCCGATGAACACGGTTGGTTACGTACGGTGCGAAGGAAGTTAAACACACATACATGCACGCAGTGGCATAGTGCTTCAGTAAGACCCCTACCTGATTCGCGTCGCCTCAACTCCACACTAACGTCGTCATACCTGTCAACCCCTTGTCAGTGCCCTACCTTATTACAGACCAATTCAGACCTTAGTGGTCACCCCGTGCCCCGTATAAATCTCAACGTTCATCCTACAAAGTCCCATCACAAGGGAGAGAAACACAAACAAATAGACAGACACATTTTCTTTTGACCGTATCGAAACGGCTGTACGCCGTATGGACCTGAAAACTCAATTTCCATGCACAAGAATACGGGGTGAACCCGTATGGGTTGAGATGTACGTGTTGCTGACAGCATCGTCCATCCTTTCTCGTTATCCGCCGTCTCTCGACCTTGCGCCTCCACCACCCACCACCAACCACCACCAACCAACCACCACCACCAACCACCACCACCTACTTGCCCCTGTGAATCGCTTCTTCGATAGATGTCGTTTACGATGTTCGTCGTCGCACCTTTCAGGGAACGCAACCCCTCCACGTAAACCGGGGCTGCTATCACTAAGTACAGAAATAATTCCTGAAGCTCCACGTGTGGAATTAGGCGCCGTGTTAAGCGGCAGCGGCGGCGGCTGCTTAGCCTTCTGCGCGAAGGGCGTGTGGCTGTGGGTGGTAGGGGGCGGAAATCTTCTGGAGTCAGCTTCGCGAGGATCACCTTCTCCTGCACGTGCACACGGGCGAGGAAGCGAAATGAGGCCAAGGAAGGGCTTTGTCACTGGGTGATGGGGTGGGGAGGTGCAACACAGTGACGTGCGGTCAGGTCAATGGCTGGGGAGGTACTGGCTAGTGTAATATCGTTGAGGACTCTTGGACGCCGGGGTTGAGGCACACGTATTTATTCCGCAACAGTTGTCACAACCGCGGACATACAACACTGGAGGGGGTATCGGCCCCCTCACCCGGCTAGCTGGGAATACACTGCTAGCTATCTCTGACCTACCTCCTAGTCCTCCACTAACGGGCTAGGGGAGGCTGTCTGGCCCGACACTGGTAAGTCGGGCTACGGTACCCGGAGTCCCAGAGCACTAGCTCTGGTTCTCGGGACCACGCCGCTGGCTCGGTCCTGCGCGGCCCTGACAAGGGCGGCGTCCCAGGGGAGTCCAGGGCTCTAGCTAGACGATCTTCGGTCTTCACTGGTTTAGCTTTAACATTGTTCCCCGAGCTCTCCGGCTCATCCCCTTTTATACCAAAACCCCCCCGCTGAGGGGTGGGGCCAGCCCCCCAGGCTGCCCTGTGCGGACGTCGTTGAGAGCACCTCCCCGTGCACTCACGAAGCCCCGCCCACTGTGTTTGTTTCCCGTGTGATCCTATGTATACAGCCCCTCCGTAACACCCCTACACTAGTGTCAGAGCCAGATTCACACACTGAAGTGGGCGTGGCCTCACGGAGGGGGCGTGTCTTCACTTAGGGGGGCGTGTTAGACACGTCCCCGTCAAATTTTTCGATTTAAAGCTTTCGTGACTGCAGGGATTCATCTTCTTGGTATTTTCGGTAAAGTCACGTAGAATGGAAATAAAAAAATAAAAAATACAAAAATACAAAATATATATAATTCTCACGACGTTTCGGCCACAACGCAAGCAGCCGTCCTCAGGTGAAGAACAGGTCTGTCAGAAAGACAGCGTCTGAATGTCGTGAGAATTATTTTATTATGTTTTATTTTTATTATTTTATTATTTCCATTCTACGTGACTTTACCGAAGGAACCAAAAAGACGTCCCCGTCAGTGAGGCAGATGTGATAGCTGCCTCCCCTGGTGCTTTTTCATTGCAGTTTCATGACGAGATCAGCGAGCCTAAATATCTTTATACACATACGTGAAATAAGTTACCTGGAGTATGGAAGGCGAGGACATGAAATGAAGGGGTCTACAAACATTACATTGGTGACATATTGAGATAGTAACAGATACGCGCTTATTGCCCGCGCTCCATCCAGTTACTGAGGGGTTGCGCAATCAGAGGGGAGGCTGAGCTCGTCGCTGCCTCACCTCTCGTCTCTTCCTGTATTTGCAGCGGAGCTCCGCAAATTTGGCGATTATGACTATAAAAATGATTGGAATCGTACAGACATGATATTCATAACACAGATCAGTGGGAAAATCTTAATATTAATTTTATTTGATAGTTTTTTTTTTATTTTCGTAACAGCTATTATCATTGGAGTATGGCTTTACCGAAAGAACCAAATAAAACACATTCCTGCGGAGGGAGCTGGTAGGAACGTTGGGTTGCTCGGTCAATGGTCAGGGTCAACGGTCAGGGCGTGGTGTATTCCGCAAATATGGCCGACTGTGAGGGCGAGCACAAGCCGGCGTGAGTAGGTTAGACGTTGAGTTTTATAAGGGCACCACGGGGTGACCAGCCCCTCCCCACCCAGCCCCACCCCTCCCACCCCGACCCAGCCCCACTCTCCCCACCCAGCCCCTCCCCACCCTCCCCTCTCCACCCAGCCCCACCCCTCCCATTTTTGGATGCACGACGGACGTACACAATAATCCCCTGTGGGCTGGTGTAACCAGGAGGTTCCTACCAGTATGAATTCCTGCAGTCACGAAAGTTTTAAGTCAAAATGTTCACGTGACGTCCTCGTGGCCACCAACCCCACACTGAATTCCTCTCCGGGCAAAGGGGCGGAGCTACCCGAGCAGTGGGCGGGGCTACCCGAGAAGTGGGCGGGCCTATCTGAATAGTGGTCGGGGCTACCCGAGCAATGGGGCGGAGCTATCTGAATAGTGGGCGGAGTTATCTGAATAGTGGGCGGAGCTACCCGAGCAGTGGGCGGGGCTACCCGAGAAGTGAGCGGACCTACCTGAATAGTGGGCGGAGCTACCCGAGCAATGGGGCGGAGCTATCCGAACAGTGGGCGGAGCTACCTGAGCAGTGGGCGGAGCTACCTGAGCAGGGGGCGGAACTACCTCCCCAGCAGTGGGTGGGGGGGGAGGTCTGTATAAAAGTGGGCGGGGCTTGACACGGAGCTGAGAGTGGCTTACCAAGCTCGCCACGCCCTCCCGGCTGAGCTTCCCAGAAAATTTTGGCAGCTCAACTCCTACAGGGTTGTCGCGTGTCTGGCGCGGGGTGCCACGGGTGCGTCGTTTGCACCCCCCCCCCCCCTCATCGCGATGGCACCGATGGATCGGTGAACCCCGCGCCTGGGTCGTCGCAACGTCCAAAGGTTCCGCGTCGAGCGGTCCTTGAGAGCGACAGCTTTAATTGAGGCTTGGATGGTGGCCTTTGGCCAGCGTATTCAAACAATCGAAACAAACAACGATTTTCAATTTTTCCAGGTGTAAGGCCCTCTGAGCTAATGTAGATCTTTTTCAGAAGCGACCCGGCCACACGCGCAGTGGATTATCATCACGTGGCAATGTATAGCGGCCAAATACTCTGAACGCGTGATGTCGATTTTCAATGTGGAAGGGTAAAACTGGAGGACCCGGGGAAAAATCCTCGCGACCACGGGGAGAGAAACATGGAAACTCCAAATATACAGCAGGCGTCAGGGTCGGGATCGAACCTATGACCTCCTGTATACCAGGCGAAGTAGTTAACATCGCCCCGTGAGTCACCGCCATGTAATTAAAATTTTCCACGACACGATAACTTCCTTATCCCGCGATAACACATTCCTGCTGCGGAGGGAGCTGGTAGGAACGTTGGGTTGCTCGGACAATGGCCAGGGTCAACGGCGGCGTGGTGTATTCCGCAAATATGGCCGACTGTGAGGGCGGGCACAAGCCGTCGTGAGTAGGTTAAACGTTGAGTTTTATAAGGGCACCACGGGGTGACCAGCCCCTCCCCACCCTCCCCACCCAGCCCCTCCCAACCCTCCCCTCTCCACCCAGCCCCACCTCTCCCATATTTGGATGCACGACGGACGGACGGACACAATAATCCCCTGTGGGCTGGTGGAACCAGGTGGTTCCTACCAGTATCAGTTTCCCATATCTCCGCACCATCGTGTCGCCCCGATTGCGCCTTGTACTTTGCCGCATATCCGTTCCGAATCAAAACAAAGATCGCGTCGAAAGGTTTCTCGACGGCAGGCGACTATAAACACCTCTCGAGCGTGACAAATCTTCGGTCGAATTTCACTCCGAAACGCATTGCACTCTGGGACAAACAACGACTATTGTGACGTCACGTGGACGAGACGCCCTTGACCGTCGCGCTGAAGTTCGATGTCAAAAAACCAACAGCCCACGTGACCAACGTGGCATGGGGAGGCCTTCTGTCGTGCAACGGTGGATTGAGAATGTCTGGATTTATTCAAAAGAGGCTTTTCGGGGTTTAGATCGCGTAAATATATATTTGTGTCGTTCAACCCGCCACCACCCGACACAGCCAATTAGTAAGGTTTGTCACGTGAACAAAACGTGTCAATTCGCTACTAGTTCAGCACACACCGGTGTGTTGGGGAGTAAACTCCACTACGAAATTAATCATTCGAGTATCATGACATCTTGCCAGTAATTACAAGTTGTGGAGAAATCGTCTGGCTTTGGTCTAGAGAATTGTAAATGTTGTGTACTTTGATACTGGCAGGAAAGGTCTCATGTTGCAGCTGCTCACCCAGAGCTGTAAATGCCCTGATAGCGGCATTGCCTTTGTGCTTCTATTTAAAGCTTTCGTGACTGCAGAGATTCATCTTCTTGGTTCTTTCGGTAAAGTCATGTAGAAGGGAAATAATAAATAATAAAAATTTAAATTTTCAAATAATTCTCACGATGTTTTGGCCACAACGCAAGCAGCCGTCCTCAGGTGAAGACCAGGTCTGTCGAGGAGACAGCGTCTGACAGACCTGGTCTTCACCTGAGAACGACTGCTTGCGTTGTGGCCGAAACTTCGTGAGAATTATTTTATTATGTTTTATTTTTATTATTTTATTATTTCCCTTCTACGTGACTTTACCGAAAGAACCAAGAAGATGCCTTTGTGCTGTTCGCCTTTTGGCGTCCTCTGGTCTAACACTGGTTGAGACTATACCCTAAAGAAAGCTGTCTCTGGTGTAGACCAATCAGTATTACCACAACATGTTTTTGGTTTGCATGTTCACCACCAGTACGTGCGGTTAATGCAGACATGATTTCTTGCAAAAGATTTATGTTTGGTACTCTTTGTTTTTTTTTGGTAAAGTCACGTAGGTTAAAAGAAAACAAATAAATTAAATCACGACGTTTCGGAGGCAACACAAGCTTCCGTTCTAGATTTGAAGCTTTCGTGACTGCAAGGATTCATATTCTTAAATTTTTTCGGTAAAGTCACGTAGGTAAAAAAATAAAAGTGAAATTAATAAAAGTAAAATAAAAAATAAAATAAAAATCACGACGTTTCGGAGGCAACACAGAAGGCAACACAGAAGACGGAAGCTTGTGTTGCCTCCGAAACGTCGTGATTTTAATTTTATTTTTATTTTATTTTTTATTTTTTACCTACGTGACTTTACCGAAAAAACCAAAGACTATGAATCCTTGCAGTAACGAAAGCTTCAAATCTAGAACTTTCTGTTTGGTGTTTGAACATCTTGTCGTTGTTGTACTTGTGGGCTTAGTCTCCAACACACCGGTCACGAATTGGCACGTTTTGCTTACGTGACAAAGTTGACTAATTTGGCTGTGTCGGGTGGTGGCGGCTTTAACGACGCATATTTACGCGATCTAACCCAAAAACCTCTATTATGGATAATGTTGGTCGCGAAAGCCTACCACGTGTTAAACTGTATTTTCATTTGTATTCAAGCTCCGTGGGTCCCGGAGAGCCCCGTGCAATTCGCTTCCCGCTCACGACCAACGTCAATGACGAATCTCTGAACCAGTGCTGGGCCACCCCGAGGTCGACTCAGCCTTAAATTGGCACCTGGTGCGGTGTGTAAAGCGTCAGCACTGGGGAGACGAAGGCGGAGGGCCGTGCGTGCTGCTAGCCACACCACGCAGCCGACTGGAACGCGCTTCCTCCCATATTATGAAGCCACTGGAGCTTTTAAATCATCTAGATTAAAAATTAATTTCTTTAGAATTGATTTTTGTGTTTAGTTTGTTGTCCTTCCCCGGCACCTCCAATTAGCCCGCTTGGCTACGAACGGTGCGACATAAGTTCAAAATACAAAGACAAAGATCCCACTATAGCCTTGGCAGACTGTAGGAGCAAGTGCTGTTAGCGAGCACCTATGAAGGCAGGCACGGCACACGATGGGGTGGGTGGCCAGCACCACACACACATGCAAAAACACAAATATCCCCCGTATAGCCTTAGCAGACTGTTGGGGCAAGAGCTGTTAGCGAGTAGCAACTATGAAGACCGGCACGGCACACGATCGGGTGGATGGCCAGCACCACGCCCGGCCGCTTTTGTCTCCCCAGCGGCAGTGTTTACTCCACACCTCGCCAGGTACTCATATGAGGCTGAGTCGACCTAGGGGAGACCCAGGACCGGTTCAGATAAACGGTCACTGGGTGTTGGCCGCGAGCGGGAACCGAATTCGGGTCGCCAGGTTCGTCACGCTGCGCGCTACCGCTCCCTGCACCAGGCACGCGCACCACCATAATCCCACCCCACCCACCCACCCCCCTCTGAGGCTTTCCACGGTGACCTTCATCGGTACTTCTCGCTCACAGCACTCGCGCCGAGACTGGAAGCAGAGAGGGACGTCCCCGTGCCGCCTGTTCCCCGCGTCTGGGTGGCCACTTTCGGCACGTCCCCATTGCGACGTCGATTCACGGGGCCGCTTCCGAAGTGGGGAATTCCTTCCGGAGCTTCGTTCGAGGGTCGTTCGCGAAACCGGTAACCGTTACGAGAGCGCCCGGTTGGTGAAAGCCCGAGCGATCGCGATGGAATCTCAGCGCCCACATTCTTTACCCCACCACGCGTGCGTGCCTGCTTTGCGGTGTGCGACTTGATCGTGGTGAAGCCGTTTGTACCGATGGGTGCAGAGAGACGGCGGTGGTGGCGTTGTTGATGTTGCGAGAGGGCGATTAAAGAAACTCGCTCCCACTGTTTCAACCCGCGAGCCGAAATGGGATTGAACCGGCGACCCTCTGGATTGCACAACTGCGTTGCGCTGGGCGGCGTGGCTATCGAATGATGTTCTGCTGTCCAACGGTTACGACATTTCTGCCCTCCAAAAAAAAATGTATCACGCACTCAAATAAAATCGAGTGAATTCGACACACGGTCGACACCGAAGCCCCGCAGACAGCCAGGGTCATTGTGAGCCGCGCGCGGCTAAAATTAATTCCAGCTCGGTGTCTGCTGTGCGCATTTCGTCGCTTAGATTCTCATACCACGACGTCTGGCAACTCACAGCGTCACTTACAGGGTCACTCACCGTGTCACCCACAAGGTCACTCACAGGGTCACTCAGGGTCACCCACAGGGTCACCCACAAGGTCACCCACAGTGTCACTCACAGCGTCACCCACAGGGCCACTCACAGGGTCACTCACAGGGTCACTCACAGTGTCACCCACAGGGTCACTCACAGTGTCACCCACAGCGTCACCCACAAGGTCACTCACAGGGTCACCCACAGGGTCACCCTCAGGGTCACCCACAAGGTCACCCACAGGGTCACCCACAGTGTCACCCACAGGATCACCCACAGTGTCACCCACAGGGTCACCCACAGGGTCACTCACAGTGTCACCCACAGGGTCACCCATAGTGCCACTCAGTGTCACCCACAGTGCCACTCAGCATCACTCACAGGGTCACCCTCAGGGTCACCCACAGGGTCACTCACAGTGTCACCCACAGTGTCACCCACAGTGTCACCCTCAGCGTCACTCACAGGGTCACCCACAGGGTCACCCACAGGGTCACTCACAGTGTCACTCACAGCGTCACTCAGTGTCACCCACAGTGTCAACACAGTGTCACTTACAATGTCACCCACAGTGTCACCCACAAGGTCACTCACAGTGTCACTCACAGCGTCACTCAGTGTCACCCACAGTGTCACCCACAGTGCCACTCACAGGGCCACCCATAGTGCCACTCACAGGGTCACTCTCATTGTCACTCACAGGGTCACCCACAGGGTCACCCACAGGGTTACTCAGTGTCACCCACAGGGTCACCCACAGGGTCACTCACAGTGTCACCCACAGTGTCACCCACAGTATCACCCACAGGGTCACCCACAGCGTCACTCACAGTGCCACTCACAGGGTCACCCACAGGGTCACTCACAGCGTCACCCACAGGGTCACCCAGGGAGCAAACCCCGGGAAGACTTCCCAGATCTCCCACGAACAGCGACTGCAGTACCCTCAACACGAGGACACAATCCCTGTGAAAACCGGGACAGGTGGCAACCCCAACTCCTCAACCCTCCTCCCCTGGGTCATCTCCCCCACCAAAGACAAAGATCCCCCGTATAGCCTTAACAGACTGTGGGGGCAAGTGCTGTTAGCGAGCACCTATGAAGCCCGGAACGGTACACGAGGGGGTGGGTGGCCAGCACCACGCCCGACCGCCTTTGTCTCCCCAGTGGCGACGTTTACACACCACACCAGGTACTAATTTGAGGCCGAGTCGACCTAGGGGATGCCCGGGACCGGTTCAGATAATCGTCACCGGTGTTGGCCGTGAAGCGGGAATCGAACCCGGGTTACCCAGGTTCATAGCGCAGCGTAGCGCTAACCGCTGCGCCACCGCTCCCCCCCCCCCTACCAATGAATGGCTCCACCAGTCACCCGGTGTTGTTCCAGAAGGCGAATCGCGCCATCGTCGAAGCCACGTGCCTGGCAAGTGATTGGTGGCGAGGCGGTCACGAGGTATCAGGGCGGGTGCGTTTCTCTGACGAGTGACATTTGACACAGTTACTCGAATTGCTGCTGTTGTTTGTTGTTGTTGTGCGTGCGCTGAGCGGTGGCCTTCATAGGTGACACTCGCTGACAGCACTTGCCCCAACAGTCTGTTACAGGCTACACGGGGGATCTTTGTGTATGTTTTATTGCGGTGTGATGGCCTCGTGTCTTGCATCGTGGATGGCGTGTTCACTGGGTCAATGTTGCCAGATCAGAGGATTGTTGGCTATACATACAGTATATGTGCGCGCGTGTGTGTGTGTAGAGAGAGAGAGATGATTTATATACCTATTTTAAAACAAACTATGAGGTTATTGTTGTAGATTGTCCGCACCAGCATCGTCTACACACACAGGGGGGCAGTGGATGCGTGGATGGGTCAACTTGGGTGAGTGGCCTTCAATGAGTGTCGCAGCTCCACATGGGATGTGTCCGTAATGAGGATTGGGATTCTGAGAAGAAATAGCGACAGTGCTGGGCACGGACTGAATGATGAACACAACGTGGATGGGCTACTGGGGGAGGAGGGAGGGAATGAGATAGGGAGGCGAGGAATGATGGAGGAGAGAGACAGGGAGGGGGAGTGGGAGGGAGGGAATGAGATAGGGAGGGAGGGAATGAGATAGGGAGGCATGGAATGATGGAGAGAGACAGGGAGGGAGGGAATGAGATAAGAAGGGAAGGAATGATGGAGAGAGAGATAGGGAGGGAGGGAATGAGATAGGGAGGCAAGGAATGATGGAGAGAGACAGGGAGGGAGGGAATGAGATAGGGAGGCAAGGAATGATGGAGATAGAGTGGCAGGGAGGGAGAGAAGGAGGGAGGAATGAGATAGGGAGGGAGGGAGGGAATGAGATAGGGAGGGAGGGAATGATGGAGAGAGAGAGAGGCAGGGAGGGAGAGAAGGAGGGAGGAATGAGATAGGGAGGGAGGGAATGAGAAAGGGAGGGAATGAGATAGGGAGGGAATGATGGAGAGGCAGGGAGGGAGAGAAGGGAGGAATGAGATAGGGAGGAATGAGATAGGGAGGGAGGGAATGAGGGAGGGAGGGAATGAGATAGGGAGGGAATGAGATAGGGAGGCAATGAATGAGATGTGGAGGGAAGGAATGATGGAGAGAGAGAGAGCGGCAGGGAGCGAGGAGGTGGAGTTTGTGGGCGGGGTTAAATCCCCGGAGCGGAGGAAATGAGAAGCAATCTTAATTTTAGAACTTTCGTGACTGCAGGAATTATTATTTGGTTCTTTCGGTTAAGTCACGTCTAAAGATAAAATAATAAATTAAATTAAATAATAGAATACATGAGAAGCACTCCACCATGCCCCACCCCCCCCCCCAACGTCCTCAGCCAATCACACGGCGCCTCTCCGTGCACCCCTCCCCCCACCACCTCCCCCCCCCACCACCCCCCACCACCTCCACGCGCGGCTTCCAGCCATTACCGGCTGGACGCGCGCCCCCTCGGCTCGAGCGAGCGCAACTGTTGCGTTCAACTCCCGCGGGCGACAGCCGATAAAAGGGGCGACCTTCGCGGGGTGGAGAGTGGTAGTGGTGGTGTGGTAGTGGTGGCGTGGTAGCCGTGGTAGTGGGGGCGTGGTGGTGGTGGTAGCCGTGGTAGTGGTGGTGGCGTGGTAGTGGTGGCGTGGTAGCCGTGGTAGTGGGGGCGTGGTAGTGGTGGCGTGGTGGTGGTGGTAGCCGTGGTAGTAGTGGTGGCGTGGTAGTGGTGGTGGTAGTGGTGGTGGCGTGGTAGTGGTGGCGTGGTAGTGGTGCTGGCGTGGTGGTAGTGGTGGCGTGGTAGCCGTGGTAGTGGTGGTGGTAGTGGTGGCGTGGTAGTGGTGGTGGCGTGGTAGTGGTGGTGGCGTGGTAGTGGTGGTAGTAGCCGCGGTAGTGGTGGTGGGTGGTAGTGGTGGCGGCGTGGTAGCCGTGGTGTGGTGGTGGTGGAGGTCTGAACGCGAAGCCACCGAGAAAGCAGCGTGGCCACATCGCCGGCTCGTTTGTGACATCCCAAGTCGCCACCGCACTCACTGGGCGGTCGGTCGGTGATTGTTGTTGGTGGTTGTGGCCGGTGGTTGTGGCCGGTGGTGGTCACGGATTTGCGTTAGGCTCGCGTGACGGACGGACGCACGGAGGAGCGCATCCACCACCAGCACCACCAGCACCACCAGCACCAGCAGCACCAGCAGCAGCGTTGTTGACGAAGACGAGGGGACAGAGCACGAGATTCGGCGATTGGGAGCGTGCTGGTGGGTTTGGCGATGGACAGCGCCCGAGGGAATAAGAAGGGAGGTCGCCTCCACACGTGCGTGGCGCTCATGATGAAGGTCTACCACGAGCTGGTCCACAACAGGCACAGGTAAGGTGGTGGTGGTGGTGGTGTGCTGGTGGTGGTGGTGTACTGGTGGTGGTGGTGGTGTGCTGGTGGTGGTGGTGGTGTACTGGTGGTGGCGGTGGTGTGGTGGTGTGCTGGTGGTGGTGGTGTACTGGTTGTGGTGTGGTGGTGGTGGTGTGCTGGTGGTGGTGGTGTACTGGTGGTGGTGTACTGGTGGTGGTGTACTGGTGGTGGTGTACTGGTGGTGGTGTATTGGTGCTGGTGGTGGTGGTGTATTGGTGGTGGTGTGCTGGTGATGGTGGTGTGCTGGTGGTGGTGTGCTGGTGGTGGTGGTGGTGTACTGGTGGTGTACTGGTGGTGTACTGGTGGTGTACTGGTGGTGTACTGGTGGTGGTGGTGTACTGGTGGTGTACTGGTACTGGTGGTGGTGGTGTGCTGGTGGTGTGCTGGGGGTGGTGTGCTGGGGGTGGTGTGCTGGGGGTGGTGGTGTACTGCTGGTGGTGGTGGTGGTGTACTGCTGGTGGTGGTGGTGGTGTACTGGTGGTGGTGGTGTGGTGGTGGTGTGTTGGTGGTGGTGTGGTGGTGGTGGTGTACTGGTGGTGGTGGTGTACTGGTGGTGGTGTACTGGTGGTGGTGTGGTGGTGGTGGTGTACTGGTGGTGGTGTACTGGTGGTGGTGTACTGGTGGTGGTGTTCCCTGTGCAGAGCTTATCCCGTGACCTGCCAACACCTAGCCTGGCACCAGCGCTGTGATGGGACCGCCGGCACTTTATGACGAACGTTGTCTTGTACTGTTAGTACAAGACAAAGATCCCCCGTGTAGCCGTAACATAGTTTCTGGGCAAGTGCTCTTTCGCGAGCACCTATGATGGTCATACCTGTCAACCCATACCGTTTACCCCGTATTCTTGTCCAGGGAAATTGAGTTTTCAGGTCCATACGGCGTACAGCCGTTTCAATACGGGCAAAAATAAAGTTTGTCTTTGTTTGTGTTTCTACCCTTGTGATGGGACTTTGTAGGATAAACGTGGAGATTTATAAGGGGGCACAGGGTGACCAAAAAGGTGAGAGTTGGTCTGTAATAAGGTAGGAGCACTGATAAGGGGTTGACAGGTATGTGATGGTCTCCACGGTAGACGAGAGGATTAGTGGCCAGAACCACGGCCTCCCGACTGCCTTTGTCTCCCCAGTGGCCATTGTTCACACACCGCACCAGGTACTCGTTTGAGGCTAAGTCGACCTATGACGACACACGGCACACACATCTGATACGCATAGACCTGTTGTGAGTGATTGTTGAACATCTAACCCTAATGGTGTTCTTCATCGCTTTAGACAGCTGGAAATCTGGCTTAAATATTGGCCCAGATTGTGGTCATATATATAATAGAAAAATAATTCGTACCCTGGAAAACGAGGTCACGTGGATTGAATTAGTTTCACTCGGAGAGAGGGCATGCTCCAAGGGTACACATTGCTAACCGCTGCACATGTATTGTACACGGACCTCCCCCCCTCTTCCCAACATCGTCAGTGAACCTAGTAATTCTCCTGCCGTGAAGAGCTTTGCAGAAACTGAATGGACGCATGAGCGACTCCGCGAGCAGCCGAATGTGTGCACCGCAGGCGATAGTGGCTTCACTGAACCAGCCAGCGGCTGTGCGTGGCGTGGGAAACGCCGTGCGGCGGACGTTTGACCTACACCCCCAACTGCGCACGCTCGACCGATGGGAATTGGGAAGGCCGGAGGTGGTGTCTGACGGGCCTTCTTGCGGCTCTCGCTACGCGGTGACCGATGGAGAGGGAGAGAGATGGGGTAGCGGGGGAGGAGGAGTTGGGGATGGCGGGGGCTGGATCGGCCACTGAACGGCACGGAGGAGAGTTGTATGTATGCGTGTTGAACTCCTTTTCGTACCGTACGCAGCAAGCCGTGCGAATCGGAGGGGCGGGGGAAGGACGATAAACGAACACACAAAAAGCAAGTTCTCAAGAATGGACATGGTTTGGATCTTGCAGTTCGTCTGTCCTTGCATGCGAGCCAATAGTGAGGTTCTTTTTTAGAATTCCGAAAATTCACAGGCACACCCGGGACTCACCCGGGGCTCACCTGGGGGCGATGTTTACACACCGCTGCCAGGTACTCATTTGAGGCTGAGATGACCCACGGGAGGTCCGGGACCGGTTCAGATAATCACCGGTTCAGATAATCGTCACCGGTGTTGGCCGCGAAGGCGGGAATCGAACTCGGGTCGCTGGCGGGTTCGTAGCGCGGCGCAGCGCGCTGACCGCTGCACCACCAGGACCAACGCGTTGCTCGTGTTGCCCGTGTTGCCCGTGTTGGCCGTGCAGGTTCATGAACCACCGACCGCCGCCGAACTGCCGCTACCAGCCCACGGAGTACGAGCACGCCGCCAACTGCGCGACCCACGCCGTGAGTAGCACACCCACCCCCCCCACCTCCCCCCACCATCCCTCACCATCCCTCCACCTTATTCTACACCCGCCGCAGTGCAGCTGGCGAGCGTCAGAGGTCGCAAACGGGTTTTGATTCCTTACCCGTACCCGTCCCAGGCCGCACCAGGGTCGCAAATGGGTACCCATACCCGGCCGGGTACGGGTAGCCGGGTATCGGGTAGGGTACGGGTATCGGGTACTCCATTGCGACCTCTGGCGAGCGTGCAGGCGGTGCAACTGCTGCAAATGTACGGCAGCCAAATGCGCACGTTGATTCTAAATGTGGATGGAAAAAGCGGACGAATCCCGGAGGAAAATCGACACGACCAAGGGGAGAACATGCAGTCAGGGTTGGGATCGAATCCGCAACCTTCTGTATACCAGGCGAGGTCTTTAACATCTCGCTACCGTGGTTTCAAATAAGATGAAGATTATTCTTCCCACCTCGTGTCGTCGTTGTCACCCCTCCCTCCCGTCCCTCTCTCTGCCCCGCCGTGGATCTCGCCGCTCAGCTGTGGATCTTGCCGAGCATCGTGGGCAGCGCCGTACTGCACCGCCTCTCGGACGAGCGTCTGGAGCAGGTGACGGCGTGGGTGTACGGTCTGGGCCTCTGCGGCCTCTTCATCGTGTCCACCATCTACCACATCTACGCCTGGAAGGGGCGGCACTTCCAGTGAGTCGGCGCCGCCGGTGCCCTGCTGGTTCCCTGCCAGTCCACACCGGTTCCAGCCGGTCCCCGCCGGTGCCCACCAGTGATACAGGACCATGCCAGGCTGCGTGGTCATCTGTCACTATTCACGGTGCGGCTTCTTGAAAGCGCCTTACGTCGCCATCTCATCATCTCGATCGTTATTATGATGCCCGGCTAGAGTTGAATTTCTTTCCCCGTAAGTAATATCATTTTGCGTACCGTGTATCACTCCGCTCAGCCGCGCAGCTCAAGAAAGTAGTTCGTCGTCGATTGCGTTATAACGGGGGGGGGGGGGGGGGGGGGGTGTTGTAGCGGCGGCGCGTCATGTGGAATGCCGCGTGGCCATGGAGGCCTCACCGCTCGCCGCACACTCGACTCCGCTCACCGCTGCGCTGTCCCCCCCCCCCCGCCCCACCGCAGCTCAACGGAGTACTGCTTCCACATCTGTGACCGTGTCGCCATCTACCTCTTCACCGCCGCCTCCTACACGCCCTGGTGGGTGCACTCGGTTACCCCCCCCCGCTCCCCACGCCCCCTCCCCCCCACCCCTCGTGCCCCCCCCCCTCCCGCCTCCTGTGTTGCACACTCAAACGTGTATATATCTCTTGTTCCACTGCCCCAATGTCTTCGCACGTCCGTGTGTGAATTGCCCACGGGAGCGGTGGTGCGGCGGTTGGCACTGCACTGTGACCCGCCCGCACTGGACATCTGCGTGAAAGAGCTTCATAGCTCATCGGATTCCCCCTTGCAGTCTAAATACAGATTCTGATTCCGTTCACGCTGACGGCCAACGTCGGTGACGATTGTATCCGAGCCGGTCCCCCCCCCCCCCCCCCGAGGCCTTCTCCCCCTCCCCTCGGTCGACTCAAACGAGTTACCTGGTCCGGTGTGTGAACACCTCCACTCGGGAGACAAAGGCGTCCGGGCGTGGTGCTGGCCACCCGCCCCTTTGTGTACCGTGGCGCGCCTCCAGCTAGCATGGGTGGCTGCGTACGGCGCGAAAGAAGTTTAACGTACAAAGACGAAGATTCCCCCGTATATAGCCTTCTACAGGCTGTTGGGGCAAGTGCTGTTTAGCGAGTTGCGCCGATGAAGGCCGGCACGGCACACGAGCGGGGCTTGGGTGGCCAGCACCATACGAACGCGCCCCGGCCTTCAGAGGTTGCTGCTCGCTAAACGGCACTTGCCCCGACCAGTCTGTCTGGTCTTACACGGGGGGGGGGGGGAGGGGTGGGGTAGGAGTGGATCTTTCGCTTCGCAGCGGTGCGTGTGTGCCACCCCTTCACGCTTGCGCTCCGTTCTCCCTCTCTCTCTGTCCGTCTCCTGCGCAGGCTCTTCCTGCGTGAGCTGGGCCCGTGGGCCTCTCACATGCGCTGGGTCGTGTGGCTCATGGCATGCTCGGGGGCACTCTTCGTCTTCATGTTCCACGGTCGGTGCGTTTACACCCCCCACCCCCCCCCACCCCCCCCCACCCCCCCTACTCCGCAGAGTGATTGGGTGTGCGGCAGCCGCCACCCGCCGCCGCCGCTGCGACCGCCACCGCCGCCACCGCTTTGTTTCCCCGTATCGCACTCGGGCGCGACGGCTCGAGCGACGTCTCGGGGTTGTCACGTGACGTCCCGACAGCCGTGGCTTGTCGCGGAGCGCAAAAGCTCGTCCGTCTTTGGCGAGTGAAACTCGACGGCGACGCGCCGCAACCGGATGATTTTTTTTGCGCGCTCGGGGGGGGAGGGGCTTACGGCAGCCTCCCGTCGGGCGAGCGGCGGTTAAAAGAATGATTTCATTCGTACCGGGAATGGGGCGAAGTTCAAACACGGCACAATCGGGGATCGTCAATACGATGGTGCGGAGATATGGGAAACTGATATCGCGAGATAATGAAGTTATCATATGAAAAATGATTACATGGCGGTGACTCACGGGGCGCCGCGGTGGCGAGATGTTTAACTAACACGCCAGGTAGGTCGTGGGTTTGATCCTGACGCCTGCTGCTGTATATTTGGAGTTTGCGTGTCTCTCTCTTTCTTTCCTGGTGGTCGCGTGGATTTTTCTCCGGGTCCTCTGGTTTTTCCTTCCACATTTAGAATCGATGTGCGTTTAGAGTGTTTGGCTGCTGCTTTAAATTGTCCACACGATGATGATAAGGCCACTTTGTTGAGCGATCATTAGCGGCCAGGTCGCTTCTGAATAAGAAGCGAATAGCTTATTGCTTGGTAAAATAAAATAGTTTAGTTTAATTTGGAAATTTGTAAAGTGATTTTTTTTTCTTACCTTTCCTATACTTTGCACTGCTATCGTGTTTTCGCATCGTTTGTTATTGTGACGTTCTGACCCCTCGAGTCTAAATAAAAGATTCCGATTCTTTTCTCCGTTTGTGGCCGCGTCAGTGACTTCGGGATCCAATCCCGGAGTCGCTCTCGCGTCACGTGACCCCTCGCCTTGCGCCGCTGCGGCAACTTTGCACGGCGCGTCGGCACGCCTCGCCCCCCCCCCCCCGGCTCTGTCACCGCCACCACGTGAACGCCTCACCCCCCCCCCCCCCCCCCCCACGTGGCCCACGCGGCCTGACACGTGCCCGCCCCTCTTCCTTCGTTGCAGGTATAAGCTGATCGAGCTGGTGTTCTACCTCACCATGGGCATCTCTCCGGCTCTCGCCATCGTTTCAATGGTAAGCGCACAGATCGCAAGTTCGATTTGAAGGTCGTTTGTTTACGCCCGCAGCCCCGCACGTGATTAACGTGTTTATATTTTTAAAATTATTATAAGAACAAAAATCTTAAAGGCGTATACGGGGAAGAAAGAAGTAGGGGCGGGGGGGGGGGGACGAGGTGGGTGGGGTTCTTTGCCTTTCTACACGGCACGTGATTAACGTGTTTACGTATTTTTAATTATTATTCTATATAATTGTTTTCCCTCTCTCCCGTGCGATGCGCCGCTCAGCCCAACAGGGAAGGCCTTTCCGAGGTGGCGATCGGCGGAGCCCTCTACATCTTCGGAGTCATCTTCTTCAAGAGCGACGGCCGCGTGCCTTTCGCTCACGCCATCTGGCACCTGTTTGTGGCCTTGGCTGCCACCATCCACTACTACGCCATCTTCCGGTACCTCTACATGCCCTTGCGGGTGTGAGGGGGAGGCGGGGGGGGAGCCGCGGGGGGTGGTGGGGGTGGCAGGAGGGGGGGTGACTCTTGGGGGGTGGGCGTGGGGGGGGGCAGCAAGCCGTGGGGGGTGATTAGAACGGTTGGCTACGTACGGTGCGAACGAAGTTTCAAGGGACGTACGTACGGGGAGGACAAGAGAGAGATTAACAAGTTAAATACGTACACAACACTCCTCCTTCTCATGTCTGTTCCACCACTTAATTAGAATTTTTTTATCCGAAAGTTTTTTTTTACATCCCATGAGCCACACTGCTGGGTCCGGTGAAGGCGTAACTTTCAGAAACGTTGGTTCAACACGAGCAAAACTTTGGGCTGGATTCGACATTCACGAACTCGTCGGCAGAGTTGGCCTTGCTTGAACCGATTGCTGCTGGTGGAACAGACTGACAATCATCGCTAAACGGCCCTCCGCGTTTGATATGGGTCTTAGTTTAACGCAACACAACCTAATATTGAGACACTAACGATTGTTACGCGAGCGAGCGGGTGGACCTGCGGGCGGGCAGGCGGGCAGTTGGGTGGGTCTTCACGGTGGAATGCAGATAGTTACATTGAAGAAGCTTCTTCTCCGCGTGGCTGCCCAACATCATCATCATCATCATGATCACCCACCTCCCAACCACGTATACCCCGTCTAGAAAGAACTCCCGTAACCTTTTTCCACTGCACAACCGAGCCGTGCTGGAACCGCGCCGCCGACGTCAACACGCAACGACCGTGCGACGTTGGCGTCACGAGTTAACCCTTTCCCGTTCCGACAACGATGTACGTACACGAACGATTCCGTTCCGATGACGTACGTCGGAAACCGGAATAAAAACTGAAGTCTTAATACTTTTATCGGTATCGAGGCTCCCACAAGGCCATGCGGGAGGGCGTGTGGCACAGTTTGGCGCCGGCTATCGTAGAGCGCTGGCGGTCTTGTCGCGACAGTTCTCTGCGGTGAGTAACAACGTCTTCAAAAACAGCGGCGCTACTGCGCCTCTCTAAATTAAATTAACGCTGAGCTCCTTGCTTATTCCGAGAATTAAGCGGGGAACGGGACACCCACCCACCCTGCAACCTGCAGACATCTCGGAACGAGAAAGGGTTAAGAAGTACGTGGGTTGACTTTTGACACGCCGCCTGGCCCTGCTTGGCCCCCCTCAAACCAGCTTGTGAGGCTGGCGTGTTGCGGTTATAGATTTCTGCCTCGGCTGTCGGCAAATATCCCCAGAGGGTGCCGTTCTGACCCGGCTCTGATGGTGGCAGTGGAAAAGCGTTGTTGCAGGTTTCTGAAACTCGGTGTACCAACGTGGCAAGGTGGTGAAATCCACCTTGGTGGGAAGGAGGCTGTTGGTGCCCTGGTGTAGCTTGATAGTTGAGTTGGTGTTCCACTTTTACCGATTCACATTTCCCACGCAGATCGGCCAGTTTTTTTTGTCGGTTCATTCGGCCCGAACCGTGATCGGTGAGAACTCCCATCACCGACATGTTGCAGCGGGTGCTGCGAATTTGTTAAACGTGAGCGAACAGCTGAACGAACGCGCGTTTCCGAAACGCACTAGAGGAATATTTACGCTATCAAACGAAACCGCTGTGTGATTATTGTTCAATGGTGATCGTCACATTCCCATTTTGGGTTTAGTTGAGTATTTTTGGCTGAGTGTTTTGGCCAGGAAGCCACCGAAAGCTGTGCCGAGAAGCGCATTCCTCGTTCGCCAGCGATGGCAGGGTGCTGGTGTTCGTAGATGGAAGACGCAACCAAAAAAATATATACCAAAACCAATGGGTGCTACGGTTAAACTGTATTATCCGGCTTAATACGTGTAAGTTAAATGTGCACAACTTAGGGTATAATTGTATTTATTGGTTATGTACGTGGAACGGATGGAAATGTGTTGCAGCAGCCCTGATAGTCCGTAAAAAATCGGTACCACCTCATATCGCAGAAACTTTAGTGGCACCGATTTTTTTACATCAGCTCACTCGCTTTACCTGGTTACTGGAATTGTGAAAGTGACGCCACCTCGGGCGGTCCCGACAAATTCTAATATCTGGCCTGGGCTCATGGGCAGTGACTTGGAGGTGGCTTTAGAAACTTCCCAGTCGGGGGGGGGAGGGGGTGGGGAGGAGGGTGAGAGATTCCCAAACTGAGATTTTTTTGTTCTTCCTATAAATACAATATCGATGGTCCAAAATAGTGAAAATAAATATCAATAAAAGATGCTTATTCTTGATTTGAAGCTTTCGTGAGCTGCAAGTCACGTAGGTAGAAAAATAAAATATAAAATAATATATCACAATTATTTTTCAAAAAAATGTTCTACCTACGTGACTTTACCGAAAGAATCACAGAGTATAAAAGATATTTATTTTGGGATCTCACCATTGCCACCCCTCCTGTCCTTCTGGTTCCGCGACCGCCCTGAATGTAATGCTCTCGTTGTCTCGTTAGCGAGGCTCTCTCGTGTCATGGCAGACAACCTGAGACGCACAGCCCCGCGGGTGTGAACCTTACAAACTTGACCAAAATCTACCGTCGTTCAGCTCAGAAACCTTCCTCTCAATGCGCGCCTATTAAGCACATTGGGTGAGCAGTTCGGCTACATGAATGACATTATTTTTTTTACAAACAGCTGGCATTCAAGAAACAAACGAACAATGGGCAGGAAGCGCGAGCATTGTCTCACGCTCCGATGAGCGCACCTGCCGTTGCAAAACGGAGAAGGCCGAGCGAGCGAGCGCGGCGATCGGAGGGAGAGCACCAAGGTGCAGACGTTCCGTCACGGAACGCCGCCTCCCCCCGCTCCTCCGGTTGGCTCGGTATGGTGCGAAAGAAGTTCAACATACATACATATACTCGGTGCGATGTGTAAACATCGCCACTAGGGAGACCAGGGTGGCTGGGCGTGGTGCTGGCCACCCATCCTCCTTGTATACGTGCTCCTTGCTTAACAGCACTTGCCGCCAACAATCTGTTCAGGCTATACGGGGGATCTTTGTCTTTGTCTATAGAAGCGCCCGCTCCTAACTTCGCCACAGAACCGTGTGGTGCCAAGCGGCACTCTTGCAATGGTAAAAAAAAAAAGGCAAAGGCGCAGCCCTGCAATTTACTGGCTCACGCCACTGCTGTTGGTCGCGTCTCCACTCGATTAGTCTCTAGAGAGATTGAGCCCCTTGCAGGGAGAAGCTCTAGAGACCACCTAGTTGCTTGGCATATCCTTTCACGGTGGCCAAACCTTATTGGAAGAGGGTTGGATTTTACCCACGCTTTTCCCCACCACCGCACGCACGCGACCCGCCGCTCGACTTGAACGCGGCGTACCCGCGCGTGCCGCCGCCGGAATAATGCGGCTTGGTTATATCGGGCATAAAGCCAAGACTCGTGTTAAATATTCCCCCTAAGTGCTTTCAGGACGCAGAGAAAGTATTTATTTTTATCACAACGGGCTAAATGAGCATTAGAGAACGGAAGAAATATTATGTTGGTTGAACAGCTTGCAAAGGGACCCGAGTTGAGACCATAAATTATTTCTACAACAAGAGTGTTTGTTTTTACATCACTTTTTTACGGCTGTATTAAAACTAAACTCTTTTATTTACCAGGTAACGCCCTCTGACCCGTTGGCTCTATTTCAGAGGCCACACGCGTTTGATAGCTCATCGTCGAAGCGGCTGATATCATCGTCATCATCATCATCGCCACGCGTGGGCATTTATCGCAGCGGCCGAATAATGTAGAGGCGCGTTGGTTGTAAATGGGGAGGGCAAAACTGGAGGAACCCAGAGAACAATCCACGCGACCACTTAGGGGAGAGAGAAAACGCGCAACAGGCATTGCCAGGGTTCCGGGATTGAACCCTAAACCTCCTGCGTACCAGGCGAGGGAGATGGCATCTCGTAGCCACTGCGGGGCGCACTGCTGATGAGCATCGGTGTCATCAAAATCATTCTCCGATTGCCTCCTCTGATAAACAAACGCGACGACAACATGTGTTCATCATAGAAAGTGGGCAATTTGTCTTAATCGATTTACTTTTGTTTTCAAGTTATTTAAGCACACACGAATTTATAGCGCTCGCTTGTTTAGAGTCATCAAAATATGTAACCGAAACAGTAAAATAGATATTTTCTCGTGTGTATGCAAACCGAGGCTACCAAAAACGGTTTGTGGAAATTTGGATTTTGTACTACCCGAGCAGTGGGCGGAGCTACCAGAGAAGTGGGCGGGGCTACCCGAGCGGTGGGCGGGTCCAACGGAATAAAAGAGCCAATCAGATTGATCGTTGTATGTGTGGGCGTGGCTATGTTAGAGGTGGGCGGGGACTGATAGATGGAGGGAGGGGCTGCCAGCTCGTCATGTGTCCCCGCGGGGAAACCTCCCAAGACATTTGGTAGCCTTGACTTTTGACGTCAATTGTCAGTGTGCCATTCTATCCGACTCGCTACGATTGCGAGCACGAAAAACGGACGAGGAGAGACGCGTCCCGTGGTGTGCTTTTACGAACGTCAGCTCGTGCACTTGGCGCGCTCGACAGAGCAGAGGTCGCAAACGGGTTTTGATTCCTTACCCGTACCCGGCCGCACCAGGGTCGTAAATGGGTACCCGTACCCGGCCAGGTACGGGTACCCGTTCCCTACCCGTACCCTACCCTACCCGAAATGAGTGACAAACGGTTACTCACCATTGACTCACGACCTACCCGTACCCGTACCCGGCCGCACCAGGGTCGCAAACGGCTACCCGTACCTGGCCGGGTACGGGTAGCCGGGTATTGGGTAGGGTACGGGTATCGGGTACCCGGTTGCGACCTCTGCGACAGAGTGAAGCCCAATGGATTGTCGCTTCAAACACACACACACCAGCCTCCTGAATCGGACTGCGGTTTGATGCAGTGAACTCTTTGGTTTAGACCAAAACATGCTACGGGATGAGATTTGTTTGCCAGGCAGTGTCGGCTCCCATATCTCAGTTGAGGGAGATGCTGCAAACTCAAACCTGGGGTTCTTTTCCAATTTTCGGCTCACATTTGATGGTTGTAACGCTAAAGCGTTCTCATCCAAGACTGGAATAAAACCTGAGGTGGATGTTATAGTCTTGGATTCAAGGCTGTGAGCCAATCACGGCCAAGCCGAGTGCAAGGCCTGCTCAGGGCTGGATCCTGTAGGCTGAGACCGGTGTCAAGGCCACGACCCTGAGGCCACGGTCCAGTGTCCTTGAGCTGGGCCTTGAGGCCCAGGACTGGTCTCGTGGGGACTGATTCACTGACTCGCGATGAGTGAGGTGCAGCTGGCCTGAAAGCCCTAGGGGCTGGACACCAGGACTCAAGACTGCCTCAACCGAGAGCCGTGAGTCGCCGCTGCTTCGCGGCAAGAACGGCAATGGTGCGACTGCCAGCAGATTGCTATATTCGCGCGTTTACTCGTTCAGGTCCTCCCTTTCAAACTCTCTGACGATGGCACAACCCCCTTTTCAATTTCACCCCGCTCACTCTGAAAGTCGTCGTCCTTGTCGTCGCATCACGCGTACGGACGGAAGGGCGGACTGGCCCGCGAAAGTGGGTTGCTAGCGGCAAATCATTTCATTAATGGGGTTCGTTGTTGTGTAGATCAGGAATTCTGTGGTCTAACATTTTTTCTTTTGGTTGGTGTGGGTGGGGGGGGGTCTAATATCTTTTGGGGGGCACATTGGGCCAGCATTGAGCTTCTGTAAAGTCATCGAGATCCCAAAGTAATGGGGGGAAGTGGCTCGCTAATTTATTTTGTATTCCGAGCCATATTGTGACGTGCGTGTGCGTACGCGTGCGTAAAAGGGGTGGTTATGTGACATCAACGCTCTAGAAATGAGACGCTATGGTAATTTTCTGAAAAATGTGAAAATTTGAGCAGATAAGTGTAAACCTTATGATGCAAACGAGTGTCACGCGTTAACAGTACGATGCACTAAAAGATGTCCCGTGGTCTGGATTGCCTTGAGTGACGGCTTTCCGACTGAGGTTGGCACGTTAATGCATTAGCTGTCTCCTGGCTATCTGCCGCACGTCTGTCTGTCACGGGGAGGCCTGCGACGGCTCTCTCGTGAAGGTGATCTGATGCAAGCCATATTTTAGTGCTATTAGGGGCTTGCACTTCAGAAAACGGAGACAAATTTCAACCGAAAGCCAACTTCACGCGCACGCGCCTAATTGATAAAACTGGGTCATTGGGAAAACATTTTTAAAAGCCCTCTCTCTATTCCGCGTGCTACAAAGAAGGGGCCAGTGCCCAAAACGTCGCCTATTGTATATCGTTTTATTTTTAAGCCCACGGTGTTGTAATTATTGACGACCGTGTTGAGTTTTTGTTGTTGTATTTTGCTTTTGTGCACTGCTGCCAAATGAAGCAGTGCAGCAATCGCTAAATATAGTTTATGAAAAAAAATATACCCAAAGGTTGTGTTTACCTAAAACTAGACGGCACAAGAACAACAAAAACATCCAGCGCGCCACTAACGTTTCTGCCCTTGCCAGGCCAAGGCGATGATGTCGTTATTTGTGACGTCATCGCCCACGTGTGACGTCATCTCGCTGTGAGGCCTTGTGACGAGGTGGTGGGGAGCAGTACCGGATTATCCCAGTAGCACAAGTAGCTGCATATGCAGCTACGGGCCCCGCACTTTCAAGGGCCCCACATTTTCAAGGGCCCCACACTTTCAAGGGCCCCGCGCTAAATGCTTTCAAGCTATCAATTCCGGTTCAGTGATTTTACACTTTAATGAACGACTTGGGTGTTTAAGGTTAGCGATGTGTCGTATTACCTGGCTGTATAGCAAATGAGTAAAAATTACAATTACTTTACTATGCAAGTAAAAAATTTGTGTTTTTAAATATTTTTTATTTTTTTATTTAGGGCCCCTTTATAACAACATATGTTACAGGCCCCGCACTAGCTTCATCCGGCACTGGTGGGGAGGCGAGCTTCACGTTGGAATCCATTCCGGGACCCTCTGACCGTGCGTGCCCGTGCCTTTCTCGTCCCCAAATCTCAAAGTTTTGGTCATACTCGTCGAATTCGACCTCGGCACGTGTCGGCGAAAGTGAGGCGGTTCGCTAAATGTCTCGTGGCACGACCCCAAGTGTTCTCTTTCTACTCGGAATCCTCATCCGTGCGCGTGTTGTACACGAGGTGCCGTCTACTTTTCGAAGGAGAAAAAATTAACCCGTAAAAACAAAGTTTTTCACTATAAATCCTTTATATGTGTGGCTGCTAGAGTCCTCTCGTCCTCTGGCTTGAGATGGCTGTCACCTATGGGTCAGATGATTGCCTGCCACCATTAAGCAATTGGTAATTAAATATTTACATTTTTTTCCCTAAACAGTGTAAAATTTTGGAAAAAAAATTTCACGAAAATAAATTGTCACGCACAACGAGTCTGTGTGGAAAATGTCAGCTCGATTGGATCACGGGAAGTGGGTTAAAAAACGACCGAAAGATTTGCACGGTCGTAAGCAAGCAAGCACGCAAGCACGCAAGCAAGCAAGCGAACTTAATATAAAGGATTTAAAAAAACCCTGCCTCGCCACTTGTACACACAGTGGTTGGGAACCGCTGTTGGGCTTAACGTTTGCCGGGCACCGCGTGCACAAGTTGATGATAAGCTTTTCCCAATCATCTTCATTAATCCACTGTTGTGGCTTGCGTTGGCTGTTAATTTGTTTTGTTGTTTGGTGTATAATCGCTGTGCGTAGCGTGGGACTGCGTGTTGGTATCGCAGCGACAGCTGTACAGGGCGGTCGTTTGCCAACGGCTGAGAGAATAGTGGGCAAACTGACGACGAAGACCTTTACGAGGGCATCATTGTTGATTTTTTTTTACTGCAGATTAGCTGACAATGTCGTCAAGTTGTGAATTGTATCCAACTTGAAATGATGCACTTTTGCTAGTACAGTACCTATAAGTAATTGTTTTTCTGTCTCTGAAATTTTTTCTTTTTATTCTTCGGCACGCCCGTCTGTGCGAACGGAAATCGGCAGCGTTCGTTAAAACGGCACTCGTCGGTGAATTTGTGGCAACGCCGAGCTGCTGCTGCTTTGTTGTGAATGTGGTTCGCGTCGGGAGCTTTGGAGGATGTCAGCCTTAGCCGCCGCGATTTCACATTTTACTCTCGGGGCGCCGTTCAGATCCAGCTTCAAAACGCCCCATCGTGGGCCGTTGAGATTCTGGCCACGCTTTTGCTTTCAACAAAATTAATAAATAAGCTGGACATAACGCCTCCTTCCCATGTTTGTCTCTCTCGTCGTTTAAAATTCAAAGTGTTTTTTGTTACACATGCCATCGGCCCCACGGCATTCTGGGAGTGCATCTTCCTAGCAGGATTATTTTAATGCAAGCAAAGTGTGAACCGGCATTTGGCATTGTGTGTCTCATCAGCAGTGTCAGCCCTTGCTTCATCCAATGCTGGTGAACTGCCCGATGTTTAAAGGAAAGGGCCCTTTCAGGTAGAATTGGGTCCCGAGTTCCGACGCAGAACCATACTCCTATAATAATCGTACATTACACAATCATTGAGCGTCATGGCGAAAAACACACGAGTCTTCTAACAATGTACGATGGGTATATGACACGGTAAAGTATTGTTTAATTATTGAGAGTGTAATATTTGATAAGATGCACTGCTCAGCTTGAGACAAAACCCAGTGTCTTTTTAGGCTAATGGCCAACAACCATCCCCTCCCATCACAATAATTACATCTCCCATTGTGAACCAACCAACATGTTGTTGTGTGTGGCGGTATTTCATGAAATGTTTTCATTGTTAACTGTGGCACTTGAATGCAGTTGGTGTTCAGAATGCAATGCGATTGATTGTCGCGATGGGGACAAGGTAGGTGGTCGCCATGTTGTGTACATTGTGTTTCCGCTGGAGTTTTTTGTGCCTTTATAATTTTTATTAATAAAGGTGGGAAGTGTACTTGTGAGGAGCAAGAGAGGTCTTCCGGCGGCGTTGAAAATGTACAAATGTTTTATTTAACAAAAATGACATTGGCTTGAAACGTAGCACTGTTGTGAAAATCAAGCGATACACATTTTTTACATTGTGTGAAGAGAAATTAACGTAGGATCCCCGAATGTACAATCGATGATCACGTTCACGATATGTGGATCGAACCACGCGTGTAAAGAGTCTGTTCTCGTCGACTGATATGTCGATATTGAACTGAGGATTATAGATGTTGTCACACCACGAATGTAAAAAAAAATAGATGTAAAAAAGTATACGTTTTAATCATGACGCCCGCATCTCTCCGCGTTTCATCGCGTGGTCGAGAAGGTGAACGGCTGCATCGTCGGAATGTGTTCAAGATTTTGGGAATAATCCCAAAAGTTCCAATTATCGGGGCTAGATATGGAATTTTGGACTATCTGTAAAAATAAAACATCGTCACGGATTACGAAAAAAAACACCGCGCCACACGAAGTGACTACATACCCATGACGTCACAGGAAATGTTGTCGCATGTCGCAGGAAGCGGTATGATATCACTTCGGCTCTTTTCTCACCGCAAGTGGCGGTTACGCAGCATCAGAATACGTCGCTTTTGAAACTCATCTCTCTACGACATCCGTACGTTTCGGAGCGAACGATGAACCTCCTGACATCCGTCCGATTGGCACTTAACTGCAGGAGGGTGGTGCGCACTGTCGCAAACGGGCGGGTTCCCTTTATCTGGGGGAGGCCCAGTGGGGTGATTGCTGTGGGGGTTGCCGTTAGCTCGGTTTCCGCTTTCAATCGCGCCCCCTAAGCTTTGGCGGTGGTCACGGCGTCGAGCGTGCGGCGTGGTGGACGTCCGACGCCGATGCCGCCACCGTCTCGTAGCCGAGTTTCCGCAAGTCCTTGGTGACGATGTTGAAGACGACGTGAATGTATCCCTGCGATCGCACGCGCGTCACTGCCGCGTGATGTGCACGGACCAGACGGGGAAGGAGAGAGAGAGCGTGAAACGACCGCGGTTAAGTATCCGCCCAAATATTTTTCATTCGAAATAAAGCAAATGTTAACTACGAAGGTAAGTACAAAAAAGCGTTTTATGCACGGCCCTTTTGTCCATCCACCGCTGGATGACGGACTCCTCGTGTCGTGCGAGTTGTGGGGAATACTTGACCATACATCACCACGCTCGTCAGTGCAGGCTGGGGGCATTGATGCTGGATCATAATACAGTGCAACAATGGATTTTGTTCCACTACCCAAGGGTTTCCAAAAAACTCCAGTCCTTGTGACCCCCACCATGCTCTGTCCTTAAGCATTTGCCAAGTTGCTCCCCATTCTAATTAACTCGTTCCACGCTGCATGCGCCTGATGATTGTTAAACACGACCCACGTGATGCACAAAGCTATTATGGCTGTTTGGGCCACACGGAACATGTGTTCCCCCACACAGTCTGAGATCTCAAGCTTCAATTCAGGGGCGCCGCGGTGCCGAGATGTTATCTCCCTCGCCTGGTTTACAGGAGGTCGTGGGTTCGATCCCGACCCTGACGCCTGCTGTATATTTGGAGTTTGCATGTCTCTCTCCCCGTGGTCACGTGATTTTTCTCTGGGTCCTCCGTTTTTTTCCCACCACATTTAGAACTGTGCGTTTAGAGTATTTGGCTGCTTATACATTTCAACGTGATAAGGCACTTTGTTCAGCTACGATTTGTGGGCAGATCGCTTCTGAAAAAAAGAGCGATATAGCTCGGTGGGCCTTACCTGGTAAAATAAAAAATTGTTTTAACTGTTTAAAGTTTTTGTTTGCAAAACACGGTAAATTCGCTCAACATTATTCCGAGGACAGATGTACACGGTATTTAGATTCAAGGGGAAGATGACTTAAAGACGTCCTTGGTAGCTCACCTTCCCTGCCCTCTCCTCGAGCCACCACCTTGGGGTCCGTGTATTCTGGTCGCCTGCCTCGCAGCCAGCTGGAGTACAACAAACCACAAGCACCCGCGCACATTGACGGCCCGCTAATCCAAACCCTAACACATAATTTACGTGCTCTGAAGAAGGGGCATTGCTCGAGACGTCACCGATTGTCATTCCACCGCACATCCGATTAGTACGGCTATGTACGGGATGAAACAAGTTCAACATACATACATTGACGAATGTGTTGAGTGTTTTTGTTGTTAATTGTGTTTGTGTGCACCGCTGCCAACATCACCAACAGCAGCATCATCACCAGATAATTGATAATACTTTTAGACTGGCTCTACAAAATTGTACCTCATAAACTGCTGGAGTCTTGAGCTTGACTCGGGAACAAACATTGGGATAGTTATTTCGTGCCTGAAAAAAACACACACAAAGGAGATTTTTTTAAAGCAACTTGGTCATCCGTCGGTGAAGTCGAACGTGCAGTAAACGAGCAGGAATTGCTACCACCTCAGGTGGCAAAGCTTTTGTGGAAGCAATTTCTTAACACGGTCGTTAGGAGTGAATCAAAGTGCAATAACTTTTCAAATTGTGAGCACATCCATATGTCATCTCGGACCTGGACTTCGAGACGGTGAGGCCCCGTTGAGCCAAGCAGCAGTTACGGGACACTGCAGGGTGGGAAGCTTATTGTTATAGATAATATTTATATATCTATAATTTTATGTATCCAAGTTTTGCCAAGTGATGATTTATTTATTTGCCACGTAAAGCCCACTGAGCTGTTAGCTGTTTTTCAGAGGCAACCTCACCACACATGATATCGAGCAGCTGAGGAGGTTGCGATGAGCGGGGCAGGTTACGACATGGCCAATGGAGTGACACCCACTGGTGACTAAAGAGATGACCAAAATCCACGCGGTGAGGATGGTGATGATGATAATATAAGAGCAGATCATGGGAGGACTGGTGTCGACTTTGCAAAAGCTACGAAATCTTAACAGAAGCGATGGTGCGGTGATGGAGGTCCAATGGCATCAACGTCATTGGGTAAGCAAAATGTGGATGTAGAGACTTATAACGTGGTACGAAAGCATTAGTGGATTTAATAACTGGGCAGCCGCGGAGGTTGCGGTGAGTGGGGGCGAGCAGACATGCGATGCGAGTAGCGGCGGCTTCCCCCTCACCGTCCCGGCGCGATGGGCAGGTGCACGGCTCCGTACCCACGCACCACATCGTTGCCAAACACGTCGGGCCCGTAGACGCTCAGCACCAACTGCGGCCCTGGTGCGGTGGGGCACGGCACAGCACGGCAACGGCGTAGAGAACAGGAGGCGTGAGGTGGGCGGGACGCCATGGCGGCAGCGACAATAACAACAGCTGCCGCCATTCGCCACTAAGTGGCGGTGAGTTCACCTCGGCGTTCGTGCCAGGCCAGGTGCACTCCCGAAGGCCACGTGAAGTGTCGAAAGCTCGCTGCTGGCAGGTCACGGGACAGACCCAGACGCCGCTCCATTGCATTGACAGATGCGCGTGTTTTCTCTGGCCTTGCCACAACGTTACAATGTTCCATCCCGAGTATCGATGTAAAATTAGATGCTCTACATCAACATCAGCCATACGAAAAAGAAGAAGAATCCCAAGTATATTGAAATTGTTGGGCAGGACACGTCAATCTGAGGTCAACACTAACGCGAGTTGAACGTGACCTTGCGTCGCGACCAAGAAGAGCGAGCAATGAAATCGAACTTGTGTGCAGGCGCTGGATGGCAGTGCTCCATCACAGTCCTGTGAGAGACGGTGATATTTGTGAAGACACGATATTGATCAGGGTTGATGATGATCCCGCACCTCCGATTAGCACAGTTGGCTACGTACGGTGCGAAAGAAGTTCAACATGTGTAGTGGCATAGCGCTGGCTGCTGGCAGAAAATGGGAACTGCGGCGTGTGGCAGTTCTGACGTCAGCAGGCCAGGATATAAACGAGAGGGGGATCTCGGGGAAAGGTCACGGAAGGGGTCCACCAGGAACCAGCTAGTAGGTTCCAAAAAGGGGGCGTGGCCGGGGCGGAGCGAGGTCACGCTGACAGTATAAGAGGGGCCCCTGTGGGGGACCTCGGGGCTGGTGAAGTCCATCGTCGCCATTCTTCTCGTCGTCGTCTCTACCATCTCGGGGCGCCGCTAGTCAGGCAGCCTACCAACTGTACTGGCTGAGTAGCGTCGCCGATAATAGACGGACTAAATATAAAGTGTGTTAATCCCGATGGTGCTCGTTAATAAAGAAGTGCCTCCAAGTCTTATCGTCTCCGAGTTAGTCACTACACATGTATACGTATATCATGAAAGAAAGAAAATTATGTTTGGAACTCTTGCAGCCGGCAGTGTGCCACACTGTTAGAGAATGACCCTGGGAGTTGACGTCACAGAGCCACTTTTGAAGTCACTTCAGTCGGTTTCTTTATATCTTTATCCCCACTAAAGGCCTGCAAAGTGTTCCTCATATGTAAAGTAAAAAATAAAAAACCTCAGAGCTGTAATAGGCCGACTTAAATCACAAACCAAAATTTCAATGATGGTATATTTTTTTGCGTGAAGTCAGTTGAGAACCTGGTTTATGCACGAGTGGTTTCCCAGATAAGAAGCTGTATGGGGGTCGATTTAACCCACCATTATTATTATTACCATCATCATGTCTTCTGAATCAGTAAAATGAGTAGCATTTTGTAGGTATATAAAACGTAATACAGGTAGGAATAACAGTTCCACACTGCCCACCAGGGATTATTTGTCTGTCGTGCATAGCCCCTCCCAAACATGTATGCTCCCGGATTGGTTGAAGTGCGTCACATGACCGCGAGCTTTCTGTCGTGCACGAATGCGCTGTCCAACCAAGTTCCTACCTGCCCACTCCGAAGGAACGTGTTTTCCACAGTTCAGATTGCCAATTGAGATGACCACCGCAATACCTTGCTGCTGATCTCGTCAGGGAACATAAACCATCACGCGTACTACGGTCATCCTCGCAGTGGCTTTTGGCTAGCCATAGAACAAAGACGGTCACCGCATTGCACGCTTTCGGATGCACTTCTGCGGCCGTCTGGTATGCTCTTCCGATATTAGGGAGCCAATGGAGCTGTGTACTTTTAAATCTAGACTGAAAACTAATTTCTTTAAAACTGCTTTTTGTGGTTCGTTGTCTCCCCCCTCCCCCCCGCGCACCTCCGATTAGCAACAGTTGGCTACGTACGGTGCGAAAAAAGTTCAACGTACATACGGTACACCCAATGGGTCAAATCTGCACCGCTCGGGGATGTGTTAGGCACTTGGGGTTTGCTTACAGCCGAAGGGGTTGGTGCTCTTGAAGGTGATGTCCAGGGGGAAGTTCCACACGAAGGTTTGGCGTCTGTCCATGCTCTTGGACGTGATCTGTGAGATGCCTTCCTCAAGGCCCTATGGAGCGGTAACGCACGTGGTTACGTACACGTCGTCGGTTAACAAGAGCGATGACAACCCCAGTGAGACCGGACATGGGGATCTTCAAGGTTATTAGTGTGTTATCCTTCACCCCTCCCTTCCCAGAGCTCCGATTAGCACGGTTGGCTACGTATGGTGCAAAAGAAGTTCAACATACATAGGTAACAAAAGCGACAAACCGATCTATGATGGTGTCTCAAGATGAAAGGGCGACAGACCAGTCTGATGAGATCTCGACACGTAATAGACTAACGCACTGGTCTCCGATGGGCTATCTTGACAACTGCATGACAGACCAGTCTGATGGGGGTCTCCAGACAATGGACCGAGAGACTGGTCTGTAAATGTGTCTAAACAAAATAGGCCTGAGACAGGTCTATGATGGGGGGTTTCAAGACAGTAATATCCGACAGACTGAGCCTCTGGTGGAATATTTGTACATTGGGCATAGTAGATAGATGACGACTTTTGACCTCGTGTGTCGTTTGCCTCGGGAAATCTAGGTACAGTATAAACGAGCACACCAAACCATCCAATGCAAAACATGTAAACAAAATCAGCACACGCATAGGAATACACAAATTCAATTTTAAACTTATTGCATCACTGGATTTTAAAAAATGTTTAGCTCACGGAGTGTTGCATGGAGAATTCTGCTGTGAATGTGAAAGTACTCTGGTTTTTTCGGTAAAATTACATAGGTAAAAAAATCTAATAAAATAAATGAAAACTAAATTAAATCACGACGTTTCGGGCGCAACACAAGCGTCCTTCTTCAGGTGAGGACAACGCTTAATATATATAATATCCTCGTCACAGCCATCTCTTAGACACACATATATATATAATTCCTCGTCACAGCCTTCTCTTAGACACACTTAAGCTGTTGTGATTTCGCTACGTTATCCCCACCTGAAGAAGGACGCATGTGCTGCGCCCGAAACGTCGTGATTTAATTTAGTTGTTTTCATTTATTTTATTAGATTTTTTTACCTACGTGACTTTACCGAAAAAACCAAAGGGTTTGAATCCTTGCAGTCACGAAAGCTTCAAATCTAGAATGTGAAAGTACTCACAGCGGTCGGTGCCCAGTCGTGGCCGTACACAAAGCAGTACTTGCAGTAGAGGTCGTCGAACTCTGGGAACTTAACCAACAAACGAGAATACAATTACAGCAAAACAAATACTCCATTCGGTATTAATTTTGGGTTAGATCGCCACGTGGTAGTTTTATGGCAAAGTTATTGTCGTTAACCCTCAACAACCCGACAAGATCGTCACGTTTACAAAGATATGATTTATACCGTGCCAATGTTATTTATCAATAAACCTCACCGACGTTTCATTGAGTGGGTGGGTGGTGAGTGGGTGGGTGTGTGTGTGGATGAATGACTTTGTGTGGGTGAGTGACTGTGTGTGGGTGAGTGACTGTGTGTGGGTGAGTGACTGGGTGGGCGAGCCGGTGAGTGGGTGGGTGGTGAGTGGGTAGGTGTGTGGATGAGTGACTGAGTGTGTGGGTGAGTGAGTGTGTGGGTGAGTGACTGTGAGTGTGTGGGTGAGTGACTGTGAGTGTGTGGATAAGTGACTGAGTGTGTGGATGAGTGACAGTGTGTGGATGAGTGACTGTGTGGGTGAGTACCTGGGTGGGTGAGCCGGTGAGTGGGTGGGTGGTGAGTGTGTGGGTGAGTGACTGAGTGTGTGGGTGAGTGACTGAGTGTGTGGGTGAGTGACTGTGGGTGAGTGACTGTGTGTGGGTGACTGAGGGGAGTGGTGGTGTAGCGGTTAGCGCGCTTCGTTTCGAACCTGGCGACTCGGTTTCGATTCCCGCTCACGGCCACCACCAGTGACGATTATCTAAACCGGTCCTAGGCCTCCGCTAGGTCGACTCAGCCTCAAATGAGTACCTGGTCCGATGTGTAGTAAACATCGCCACAGGGGAGACAAAGGCGACCGGGCGTGGTGTTGGCCACCCACCCCCTCGTGTGCCGTGCCGGCCTTCATAGGTGCTCGCTAACGGCACTTGCCCCAACAGTTTGCTGAGGCTATACGGGGGATCTTTGTCTTTGAGTGAATGAGTGGGTGGGTGAGTGACTGGGTGGGTGACTCTGTGATGTGGGTGAGTGGGTGAGCGGGTGGGCTTTGTTTTGAGCTGTGGTTGAACACATCAATGGGGGGTGTGTATGCGTGCTCGCGTGTCTGCATTGCAAGAATAGACATCGCCTCACCTCGCCGCCTTCTATCTGCCCGCTCGCCATCACGAGAAACACAGACGGGTTGGACGCCATCGTTGTTACTCGCCTCGTTACCCCTGGAGACGGAGGACGTCACCGCGCCGCGGCGTAATGACGTCATCACGTAGACCCGGCAAACTCGGTTGCGCGAGGTCTTGGCGGCGTAATGACGTCACCACGTAGGCGTCAAGTTTGGTGCCTCAGGTCTCGGCGGCGTAATGACGTCACCAGATTGGCCCGTCCAGTCAGTGCGTTCCGTCTTGACGGCGTGATGACGTCACCACGTAGTCCTAAACAAATCAGAGCGTCGACTGATCGCGACGTAATGACGTTCCTACGGCGGAACATTGTTGACGTCATAACGTCATATTTCGATTTAAAGCTTTCGTGACTGCAGGGATTCATCTTCTTGGTTCTTTCGGTAAAGTCACGTAGAAGGGAAATAATAAAATAACAAAAATAAAACATAATAAAATACAATTCTCACGACGTCATATTGTTGACGTTATTACGTCATATTGGCGACGTCATTATATAGCCGCGTTGTGTACGGATTCTACATGGGTGACTGAGGGCAATGTCACCGCGCCGCAATGACGTCATTACACAGTCCCGAGAGCTGATCTGCATAAGTCCGAGAATCGAAGTCACCCGCGGCAAATGCTTTGCGTGGTGACGTCAGACGGACTTATCACTGACGTAACCCAGCGTGACGGGAACTAAACGTGCTGACGTCACGGAGGGAAGGAAAGTTTTATTTATTTAAAGAGCGGTATCGACCACTAAAAATAAAATCGATTCCGATTCCTCTCGTTATCTGCCCATTTAAAGTATAAACATGCAAACGGTTTGCGCTCTCTGCTTCTTTCCTCGCACTGCTCCACTGTGGAATTCCCCTCAAAAGGGGCCGTCCATAAATGACGTCACGCAATTTTGGATGATTTTTGACCCTCCCCCCCATCGTCACACGGCGTCACAAAAAGTCAAATATGACGTCACAAAGCTCTGCCCCCCCCCCACCCCAAAAAAATATAAAACATGCTTCAAATCGCTTTAAACTATTGTCATTGTAGTGCGTATTTAATGTGGCGCTGCACTCTGATGTTGTAGGAGAAAACATTTATGAAAAAGTATATTTAATTAAGTAGAACCTGTTGTCTATATGTATTTAAAGTTGCGCATTTTGATGTGACGTCACATTTCTCAAACCCCCCACCCCTCGTCACACATCGTCACAAATGTCTGACCCCCCCCCCCCCCAGATGCGTGACGTCATTTATGGACGGCCCCTAAACGAAAACTAAACAATATTTTTTTTTTACCAAATAAGGCTCGCTGAGCGATGTCGTTATTTTTTCAACCAAGCACCCTTTGAGCAGCCAAATAACTCTTAAAACGCGTAATGTTGTTGATTATAAATGTTGGAGAGAATAACCGGAGGACCCGGAGAAAAATCCACGCGACCACGGGGAGAGAGAGACGCGCAGACTCCAAATATACAGCAGCAGCAGGCGTCAAGGTCGGGATCGAACCCACGACCTCCTGTATACCAGGCGAGGTCGTTAACATCTCATAGCCACCGTGATGATGATGAGAGAGAGACGCAAACTCCAAATATACAGCAGCAGCAGGCGTCAGGGTCGGGATCGAACCCACGACCTCCTGTATACCAGGCGAGGTCGTTAACATCTCATAGCCACCGTGATGATGATGAGAGAGAGACGCAAACTCCAAATATACAGCAGCAGCAGGCGTCAGGGTCGGGATCGAACCCACGACCTCCTGTATACCAGGCGAGGTAGTTAACATCTCTACGGGGAGAGAGAGAGACACGCAAACTCCAAATATACAGCAGCAGGCGTCAGGGTCGGGATCGAACCCACGACCTCCTGTATACCAGGCGAGGTAGTTAACATCTCGTAGCCACCGTGGCGATTATCACAATTGGCTACGTACGGTGCGAAAGAAGTTCAACACCCATTACTGTCGAGGATATTTGACCTACTCTTTCTACACCGACCAGATGGTTTGTAAAATAATGAAGAATGTACCGTGTAGAATTGCTATTTTTTTGTCATAATCGTTTCGGAAAATTTCGATTGGCATCTGTTTAAGTTGACTAATGTGAGAACGGTGGTGGCTAGGATATGTTAACTACCTCGCCTGGTATGTAGGAGGTCGTGGGTTCGTTCCCGACCCTGACGCCTGCTGCTGTATATTTGGAGTTTGCGTGTCTCTCTCTCGTCATCATCACGGTGGCTAGGAGATGTTAACTACCTCGCCTGGCAGAGGTGTGGACTCGAGTCATGTGACTTGGACTCGAGTCAGACTCGAGTCATGAATTTGATGACTTGCGACTCGACTTGGACTTGCATAACAATGACTTTGTCCCACCTATGAGATGTGGACTCGAGTCATGTGACTTGGACTCGAGTCAGACTCGAGTCATGAATTTGATGACTTGCGACTCGACTTGGACTTGCATAACAATGACTTTGTCCCACCTCTGTCGCCTGGTATACAAGAGGTCGTGGGTTAGATCCCGACCCTGACGCCTGCTGCTGCTGTATATTTGGAGTTTGCGTGTCTCTCTCTGCCCGTGGTCGCAATATCATCCATAATATAGTTTTTTTGGATTAGGGGCCGTCCATAAATGACGTCACGCGATTTTGGACGATTTTTTACCCCCCCCCCCTCGTCACACGGCGTCACAAAAAGTCAGACCCCCCCTCAAATATGACGTCACAAAGCTCTGCCCCCCCCCCCCAAAACAATTTTTCCATTTTGAAAATAAAACATGCTTCAAATCGCTTTAAACTATTGTCATTGTAGTGCGTATTTAATGTGGCGCTGCACTATGATGTTGTAGGAGAAAACATTTAGTAAAAAGTCTATTTTATTAAGTTAAGTTGAACGTGTTGTCTATAATTATTTAAAGTTGCGCATTTTGATGTGACGTCACATTTCTCACCCCCCCCTCGTCACACATCGCCACAAATGTCTGACCCCCCCCGCTAGGTGCGTGACGTCATTTATGGACGGCCCCTAAGAGGCACTGATTCAAACACGACCTTCTTTGGGCCACAGCGCTGTTTTACTTTTCATTCCAAAGTTTTAACAAAAAAATAATTTAAAAAAAATACCGGAATCGATCCAAAAATCGGCGTTGACTTATGGTGAACATTTCAACATCTTTGAATCGATTCCCATTGACGTCACCGCATCACGTGGTGCAGGAGGCGATTCGCCACTACTACCAACGCCGCCGCAGCCGCCGTCCGTCCGTCCGTCGCATCGTACGCGTCCGTAACCCTCTCGATTTTTTATATATTTTAACAACGACGATAACAACAATAAATAGTACAAAAAACAACGACTCGAGGTGTCCTTCCACCCTGCCGTCGCGAGACGAACAGTCGTCAAGTACTGTTTCAGCCGTGAACCCTAAGAAACAGGTACGGGAGGGGCGAGAGAGGGGGGGGGGCTTGAAAAGTGGCAAATTCGTGGCCTTCGTGTGAACGAGGTTGGGTTGTTTTTGTTTTTAAACAAAAATTTACTTAATTTTGAGATGTTTGACCGCTTCGGATGGATTTTAACGACCTCCAGACTCGTTTGAGCCATCGTTTTGAGGATTTTTTCCGCAAGGTTTTTTTTGGTTTGTAATGTTGATGTTTTTAGTGACGTTGCAGCATGCCCACAGTGGCATTTTGTAAACATGTTTAATGTCCCTCAAACGCGCCCTTTCTCTGACCTTAGACATTTTCTCATACGCTGGAGCGTTTGTTTTTATTCATTATTAGTTATGTGTGATTTTAAAACATGCGAATTAAACACATTTTTAAAAATTATTATTTTGACAAAGCTGCTGGAATGTTTTTTTGATACATTTACATCGTTATAACTTGGTTCAGGAATATGGTCGTTGACACGTTTTTTATATCAACTTAAAGTGCCGAATTACTTTTAGAGCTAGGAAAAGGCACGCATGGATTACATACAGAACGCATTCAAGTTCGAGAGATGATATTACACCTGCTAAGGAAAGAAAGTGGCCTCGGGCAAGGCAGGTTGCAAGGAGGGATGATTATAGTGGTCAGGAATAATGACGGACGAGCAGCTAAGGAATGCAGCAACATGCCTGAGAGGCTCTCTGATGAGGAGATGGAACGATGAAATCAGCTCGTGTGCAGATCCGGGGAGTTGTAGGTAGCTTTGGGGATGCCTTCATCAGGTTGATCATGATGGATTTTTCGAATGTTCCTCCAGCTGTAGGTATGTGGAATTGCCCACCACATATTTATGGGTGCCAATCAATATGTTCCTGACCAAACGTTTGTTTGAGTATGGGGAAAATATTTGTTTTATTACTCTTCATTTGTAACTTTTGTATGTTTTGGTCATTGTACATCAATGCTTTTAAGATTTGTATCATATTTTTCAATATTACACTATTCCAAGTTTCATTAAATATAATATGCATTTAGTGGGCGCCTAACTGGTTAAGCTAATATAAGTATATAAATAATGCCCCTTTCCAGGAAAGCATTTATCAGGATGGTTCAGGATAGCAATGTTTGACACATTCCTTCTGTAATGAGTATTTTGCATGTGGGAAAACCTGAGGTACCAAAGAGAGAACTTGATTGGATTCTCCACGTTTTCGTGTTTAACATCACAATTCCTTTCCACATTTTTCTATAATATGTTACATACAACATCTGGGACCTCCTTTGCCAGTTCCAAATATGATAATAGGGTTTTCCCCTTTTTTCTGCCAACAAAACAAGTGTTAAGATGTAAACACCAAACTGAAACCTTTTAGAAGGAATCATGTCTGCATTAACCAGAATGCTTGTGGTCAGAATGCAAACAAAAAACATGCTCTTATAACATATGCATTGTCCTTGAAACTGATTGGTCCACACCAGAGACAGCTTTCTTTTGAGCTTCGTCTCAAACGGTGTTAGACCAGAGGACGCCAAAAGGCGTACAACCCAAAGACGGCAACGCACTGTCAGAGTAATGAGAGCTCGGGGTGAGCATCTAAATCATGGGACCTCCTTTGCCAGTACCAAAATATGATAATAGGTTTTCTCCCCTTTTTTCTGTTTGCATTCTGACCACAAGCATTGTGGTTAATGCAGACATGATTCCTTGTTAAAGGTTTCAGTTTGGTGTTTTAACGTCTTAACACCTGTTTTGTTGCCAGAAAAAAGGGGAAAAACCTATTATCATGTTACATACAAGTCTACACGACTTTGCATAGTTTAATTGGCTTTGCATCGTTGTATGTGCAATGACCATAGGATGCTTTATGTAATGCACAGTGCATGGAAATATTCCATGCTACGTAACATTATTTTCCAAATCAATGTTTATCATTTGGTACGATTTAGACCTTGTAAATTGAGGTTAATGTATTCGAATCGTTCAGATTTCAGCAGCTAAAAACCTCCCTGGCCTCTGTTAAGTCCGGCCATGGCACCGCTGTGAGTAATACATTGTGAGACTTTCCCCAATACTCATGCATAATGATCAATATTAATGTGCCACATGAAAGAAGATTATGCACTGAGGGTTTTTGACATCGCTCCAAAAGCGATCTATATACTCCTCTGACCTATCATAATTTTTACACGCTTTCGTTTAACTCACTCTGTCTGTTGTTGTCGTTGTTGTATCCTCAAATCTTGTAACTCAATTTTAACCCACTTCCCAATGTGGTATCGACTGCAAACTTGGCATACTTATGTCATACTGATGACAATACTATATTATATCATAAAAAATAACTTTTTTTTTTTAGCAATCTTTAGTATATGTTATGTTTCGGCTTGGGTCTAATTGTCCACGGTCAACTGACGTTGGCTGTAATTGACCACGGTCCCTTACGTTATGGCAAGCTTCGGGGCCACTTCTTGGAGTCGTGGAGTTCTGCCATTACTCGTACATTTCATAAAAGCGTGTTTTTAAAAAGTTAAAAAATATATTACTTATTTACCATGCTTTTGCCAAGTACTTCCCTGCAGCAACCTTCGCTGAGTACAAATGTATGTAAATGTATGTTTTAACACGGAAGTGAAAGTGTTAATTTGCGTTAATCTTTTAAAGTACAGCATGTGTTCAAGTGTGCGGTGTATTTGAGTGCGTGATGGTCACTGCATCGCGCGCTTTCAGACGCGTTTCTGCGGCCGTCTGGAACGCTCCTCCGATATTAAGAAGCCACTGGAAGCTATGCACTTTTAAATCTAGATTGAAAACTCATTTCTTCAGAACTGCTTTTGTGTTTAGTTTGTTGTCCAACCCCCGCACCTCTAATGAGCACAGTTGACTACGTACAATGCGAAAGAATTTCAACTTACGTATTAAGTGTGAACTGATAATTGTTTTTTTTTACCCTTTTATCTGGCAACAAAACTGACACCTTTTTTACAAGGAGTCATGTTTGCATAGACCACAATACCTGCAGTCATAATGCAAAAAAAAACATAACTATGATAATGTATGCACTGTCCTTAAAGTTGATTGGTCTATATCCGAGACAGCTTTCCTTAGAGCCTAGTCTCACATGGTGTTGGACCAGATGACGCCAAAAGGCGCACAACTCAAAGACAATGCACCATCAGAGTATGAGAGCTCGGGTAAGCATTTACACCATTGGAACCTCATTTGCCAGTAAAAAACATGATAATTGGTTTTATTACCCTTTTATCTGGCAACAAAACTGACACCTTTTTTACAAGGAGTCATGTTTGCATAGACCACAATACCTGCAGTCATAATGCAAACAAAAAACATAACTCTGATAATGTATGCACTGTCCTTGAAGTTTATTGGTCCACACCCAAGTAATTGTGTGGTTACCAGGCCATAACAATAGTTAATGCAATTTGGGTAGCCGTACAGACAGATTTTGTCTTGGAGCCAAGTGCGTAAGCGAAACATTCATAAGTGGTTTCCGTTTCAAGCGAGTGTACAGTCAAGTCTTGTTTGTTTCCTCATTACAGCCTTGAGTCCGTTGTTGAAATTTCACATTCACATGACAGAGAAAATAGAATTCATATGGCACTAATAAGCGCATTATCATTAATATATTCTTCATGAAGAACCTCTTTGAATACTGTCCACTCATGCAAATAACTGTTGTCATCGTCACATTTCTATATTTTCACACGTTAATCTGGTTCAGCAGAGTTTGTTGGACGGCATTCCCACAGTGCATTGCGGCAGGGCTGGGCTTCAGTTGATGCCAGAGAACCCGATACCCGAAGGCAAGAGCACTTAGCTCTCTACCCTTGTCAGAGTAATGTTGAATACTGTGCGTTAGGTGTGGTCAAATTGTTTTGAGAGCAAAATAACCACATCGAAAGCTATGTTCAAAGTCAATTTAAACTTTAAAGGAATGCTTTATATATGGATAATAATGTAACAAATTTATTCATCTGTGTTAAGGAATACAGTATCTTAGAAATGAATAAAGACCTTAATCACTATGTATGTCTCAAAAACCTCAAGGTAGAAAGCTGAAATTTTAGGACACAAACAACAGGAAAAAGCTGAAAATCCGAGATTTTTCATTTTAAGGCCCCCAAATCTAGATTTTAAGTGCCCCATAGACATGTGTGTGCGTGTCATTCAGAAAGCGTTCAAAATATAAGACTGTGTTTTTTTTCGTTTGATAGAGCGTTAGACAGCATGTAAAATTAAAGCGAGAATCATTGTACTATCTTTTATTGTTTTTTTAGATATTTCTGATTCAAGTGGTTTTGAAGGGAAAAATACACATTTTATGATGTTCAAATCGGAATAATTCGAAAACGGTAAAATATAGGAGAGCTTCTTCTCGTAGAGTTATACATTCATTCATTTTTGTTCTTTCTGCTAAAATAATAACGGAATCTTTAAATTGAGCAGTTTCCGATGGGTATGTCTTTAAACGTAAGAAGTTGAATCAAATCAACAATATTCGTTTCATGCGTGGGATTTCTTTTTAGACTAGTTGTTAGTGTCTGATTGTAGATATAAATTGTACAAAAATCATAGGTTAATTATTATATTTATTGAAAGCTTTCACCTGGCGAAGGCAGGCTTCATGAACTAGTATCGATAATATTAATATATAGTATTACATGCATCTGTGTTTAAAATGTACAATATTGTATTTATGTATGGTATGACGTGTATTAATACACACGTTAGGTTGGCTTCGAATATTGGCTTCTTCCTTAAGATTTCAATCTGGCTTCCTGAAAACTGCAGTTTTTTTTACAGTGGATTTTCTTTAATAAACAAGGCATTAATAGTTCAAGCATACTTTTACAATATTGTGTATGCATTCTGCATTCAAGGAAGTATTGCAGATTAATATTTTTGCCGTTTATAAACGGTACATTTGGGAAATCGTGTCCGATTGCCCTAAAGTGTCCTCTTAGCATACCGTTTGTTTTCATAGGTGCACAAAACTATTTGTGTCAATACTGTACCAGTAGTGGCCGCTCTATATAGATAGACTGGCCTCACCATAAGAATATGGAATGTGCAACGTTAGCTCAGGGTTGTTAATGACTCTACAACATCCAATACTTAATTAATTTCAATGGAGAGCATGCCCAATTTGCCCAGAATGCACCCAATATAAGCAGAGTGGGACGAACGTATGTTCAACTTCTTTCGCACCGTACGTAGCCAACCGTGAGAATAGTAGGTGCCTAAACACAAACATCAGTTGCAAATACATTACATTTCAATCTAGATTTCAATGTGAGGTTTGCATGGGTGATTACCACACACGGACAGCTCTCCATGGGCCAGCGGTGCTATGTGGTCGACAGCTGAGGGCAGTGTAGTAAGTTCAGTTACGTAACACATTCCTCCTGCGGAGGGAGCTGGTAGGAACGTTGGGTTGCTCGGTCAATGGCCAGGGTCAACGGCGGCGTGGTGTATTCCACAAATACACCCTCCACACCCAGCCCCTCCCCACCCTCCCCACCCATCCCCACCCTCCCCACCCAGCCCCTCCCCACCCTCCCCTCCCCACCCAGCCCCACCCTCCCCACCCATTTCCTCCCCACCCTAACCTCCCCACCCTCCCCACCCAGCCCCACCCTCCCCACCCACCCAACCCCTCCCCTCCCTCCCCACCCAGCCCCTCCCTGCACGACGGATGGACAGAATAATCCCCTGTGGGCTGGTGTAACCAGGAAGTTCCTACCCAGTATTATCCTGTACATCTATGCTTTCACGTCTATGCTGCGCTTTACCTACCCGCACTGAGTTGCGTGTTCAAGCGCGTTTAAAATAACCCTCGCCTCCTGCACAGGCGTAGAGAGAGGGCCCCCCCCTCTCATTCAGCAGAGGATGACAAGTTTGACTGGACTGGAGTAATTTTAGCGGCGCAGATGTGTACCTATTTGCCTTGAGGTTGACGCCTGCCAAGCCCCTTTGGTTGGCCTGACTTGTCAAACTGGGTTTTGTGTGTCCTCCGTGAGTTGCATTGCTTTTAAAGGGATGCATTGTTGAGATGTTTTTGGTGACGGCGTCTTCATGCAGTATAATTCCACGTTTCATCGGTTTGTCTAAGAAAGGCAGTGACTCCACGTTCCATTTTTTTTTAAACTGTGGTGGTTGCGTTGCCCTTAAACCAAATTAGTACAGACAGCACTGTATATTTGCTCGCCGTTAAAGCCGTGTAATTTCAGAGCGCTGATATGAAATACGTTTGCAAGCTTATGCCGTTGCGTAAACGTCTCTTTTTTTTCCACAGACTTTGTGTGAGGAGGGCAGTTCTCTGTAAGCGTATTTGTTCCTTTTATAAATGACGCGTTTCCTCCCCCCACCCCACGTGTTTACGGTTCCAAGTTTTTAATGGGATTGCTTTTTTGTTTGATATGTTTTTGTATTTTTCGATTTAAAGCTTTCGTGACTGCAGGGATTCATCTTCTTGGTTCTTTCGGTAAAGTCACGTAGAAGGGAAGTAATAAAAGAATTATTATGTTTTATTTTTATTATTTTATTACTTCCCTTCTACGTGACTTTACCGAAAGAACCAAGAAGATGTTTTTGTATTTTTATTGTCTGTCAAGATGGTAAAGTGCCTTGATGTAATGTAGTTGCAAACGGCGTTTCATAAGGGTGGCCATTATTATTCACGTAATTGATTAAACGTCACTTGTGGCAGTAATACGGCAAGACTGTACTTTGTTGATGGCTCCTAATGTTGGTACAACGGACGTGTGTTTTGTTACGTTGATTTAAGACCCCCAGGTAACTTAAAAAAAGGCCACACTCGGCTGCTTAAGCTTATGAGAAATATATATTTTGAAGAGCTCTTAAGAGAGAGAGGGCAGGGTGGGGCTCGGTGGGGAGGGGCTGGGTGGGGAGGGGCTGGGTGGGGAGGGGCTGGGTGGGGAGGGTGGGGCTGGTCACCCCGTGGTGCCCTTATAAAACTCAATGTTTAACCTACTCACGCCGGCTTGTGCCCACCCTCACAGTGGGGCATATTTGCAGAATACACCACGCCGCCGTTGACCCTGGCCATTGACCGAGCAACCCAACGTTCCTACCAGCTCCCTCTGCAGGAATGTGTTCTCTAGCAGATGTAGATGCCACCACCGCCATCTATTGCGTGGCGATTGAACTTACTACTCTCGGTCTGAACAGGCAACTGGACATACGGACCAGGTTTGTTTCGTGTCTCTGAAAGTTCGTAAGGAGAATGTTCGTAAGTAGAGGAGTCCCTGTATCAAGAGAGAGATATACGATGCAATAATGATGCACGTCCCACCACCCTCCTCCCCCAAATTATGTCACCTACAGAACCAATATTTGACCAAGATGGTTCACTTAATTATATCGCGCGGTCATGCGAAACAATAAAGTTATTCCTTCAGTTTCAAAGTCACAACGAGCTGCTTTTAATAACAGGTCCCTGCGGGGTGGGCTGGTAGGAACGAACAAATGAATGGCTATAATAAAATGAAATGGCGGGGGTACGATACGAAGGGAGAGTTTGAGGCCTAGTTCTAGGCTTTAGGCCTAGCTGTAGGCTTTAGGCCGCTGTGAGTTAATTTTTAATTTTAATGTTTTAATTAAAAACTATCTCAGGGAATTATAAGGGAATGTTACACTTGTTTAGCCAGGAAAGCCTCACTGAGTCTAAAGGTTTTTGTAGGGTCCTGCCAAGTGTTTGCAGTAGGGGGCGATGTTGCTACACCTAATCGGACATCGGACGGACGATATAATCTATTGTAGGCTGGTTCACTTCGTTCCTACCAGTAACAGCGAGTTAAAGTGATGCCTCGAGTTTGTAGTTTGTGCTAATGACGTCAGTGATACACAGTGCATTGAAGGCAGACAAGATGAACCCGTTCCCTGTAAATACAAAACAGATGGACAGTTGTCTGAGCCGGTGTTTGTACCCACTCCCACCCCTCGTTTGACCAACCATCCGCGCTAAGCAGCATAGCGAAATATATTAATAGTTTTTTTTTACCATTTTTTCTGGCAACAAAACTGACACCTTTTTTCAAGAAAAGCTGTTTCTGGTGTGGACCAATAAATTTCAAGGACAATGCACACATTATCAGAGTTGTTTTTTGTTTGCATTCTGACCGCAGGTATTGTGGTTAATGCAAACATGACTCCTTGAAAAAAAGGTGTCCGTTTTGTTGCCAGAAAAAGGGGTAAAAAAAACTATTATTACAGCATAGTGAAGTACAGGCAAGCAACCAACGCAACCGACACTGTGTGTGTGGGGGGTTGTCCTTCCCCAGAGGAGTGGAATGACAAAGGGGGCTGGTTCATTAAACTCAATCTAATCGTTACCTCCCAAATTATCCCAGTTCGTTGAATTGTGAATCATCATCATCATCACTTGCCCAGTGACCCTCCCGTTATCCGTTTTGTCCCCGGGTTGAATTCGCCTGCCTCTTGTCACCTGCAGTCAATCGCCTCCTTATCACTCTTCTATAACTACTGCCACTGCTGCGACTACCATGGTTGATGTTCCCAAGATGATTCCTTCACCCATGTTGAGAGGATCGGTCTATCAGACGGACAGTTTAGTCTCACCCACACTGTGTTCAACCACCGCACTTTTGTGTAGTTTTCCATCTCTCATTTGACACGGCTGTTTTTGCTCAGATTTTTCGATTTGCTTCATTGCTCTACTTTATTTGATTTCTTTGACTTTTTACAATGTTTGGTGATCGCGGGTCACTCTTAAAGATTAGACTATCCTGGTCCTCGTGTTAGTTTGTGGCTGAACGAATTGAACTTGAAACCTCAATCGTCATTGCTCGCCCAGCGGCCAGACCCCAGCGTGACCCCGAATTACTAAACTAAAACGAAGATATTTAAAAAAAAATTCCCAGGCAAGTCACACTGAGCTATATTGCTCTTTTATGAGAAGCAACCTGGCTATCGCAAATGATAGCTCAACGGAAGTGGCTTATCACGTGGAAATGTATAGCAGCCAAATACTCTAAATGCGTGTTGATTCTATATGCGGATGGAAAAACCAGAGGACCCGGAGAAAAATGAACGCGACCACGGGGAGAGAGAGAGACACGCAAACTCCAAACATAGAGCAGACATCACGGTCGGGATCGAACGAACCCACGACCTCCTGTACACCAGGCGAGCTAGTTAACATCTCGCCACCGTGGTCTTGTCGCCCGCTCGCGGACAGACGCCGGGGCAGTCCGACCATGGCGTCGAGCGGCAACATGGAGCAAGAGGAGCGCAGCCTGCGCGAGTGCGAGCAGTACGTGCAGCTGCACGGCATCCAGGCCGTGCTCAAGCAGTGCATCGTGCAGCTGTGCATCGCACGCCCCGAGCGACCGATGCAGTTCCTGCGGGAGCACTTTGAGCGCCTCGAAAAGGTGAGGTTTCTTTTTGCAAGTCTACGTCTGCTTCCTACTGCTTTGTAGGGGTTGGTTGTTTTTAAATCCTTTATATTAAGTTCACTTGCTTGCTTTGCTTGCGCGCTTACGACCGTGCAAATCTTTCGGTCGTTTTTTAAACCACTTCCCGTGATCCAATCGAGCTGACATTTTGCACACAGACTCGTTGTGCGTGACAATTAATTTTCGTGAAAATTTTTTTTCCAAAATTTTACACTGTTTAGGACAAAAATATTATATTTAATTACCAATTGCTTAATGGTGGCATGCGATCATCTGACCCATAGGTGGCAGCCATCTCAAGCCAGAGGACGAGAGGACTCTAGCCGCCACGCATATAAAGGATTTATAGTGAAAAACTTAGTTTTTACGGGTTTATTTTGTTATTCCCCCTCTTCTGTCGCTGTGCCGCGTAGCTGTGGGGCCGTGACGACGGCAGGCCGGGGTGAGCGTTGGCCATCTTGTTCGCAGTTCGAATCTGGCAGGTCGCCCTGGTTATTACTGTCAAGGTGTATTAACTGTAGGAGAATAATGTAATTTACATTCAAATAGCATTATTTGTTGGTCACATTTTTACATACGGCTCTTTTTCAGAAGCGACCGCGCTATCACAAATGATAGCTGAACGAAGTGGCTTATCGTGTGGAAATTCATAGCAGCCAAATGCTCTAAACGCATGTTGATTCTAATTGTGGAGGGAAAAACCGGAGGACCCGGAGAAAAATCCACGTGACCACGGGGAGAGAAACATGCAAACCCAAAAATAAGCAACATGCATCAATATTTGGGATCGAACCCACTACCTCCTGAGTACCAGGCGAGCTAGTTAACATCTCGCCACCATCATCATTAGTCGCATACAATGAGTAATTGCACGTGACAAGAATATTGCTTGCGAAGGTAACTCACCTCCGCTCATTCTCATCCAGGTGGGAGAACAGCACGTTTCTTTGGCTTTGAAGACTGCAGCCATGGCCTTGTAATCTTTCGTGAATAAGCTCCTGCATATCAGGCGAGGTTGTTAACATCTCGCGCATCGTGGCGCCCCATTAATACGCGGACGTTATGACGATCGCGCTCGCCGTGCGTCGCCCGTGCCGCCCTCGCCAGGAGGAGGCGAAGCAGTTCCTGTCGCGGCGCATGTCCAACTCGCTGTCCGACTCGTGGGAGGAGGAAATCTCCCCGCCGCCGCCGAACCCCGTGGTGAAGGGGCGCAGCCGCCGCATGGCGTTCAGCGCCGAGGTGTACACGGAGGAGGACGCCGCGTCCTACGTGCGCAAGGTGGGTGCCTGCTCGCTCACGCGGGGCGGAGAGCGTCACTCCGTGAACTATTCAAAACTGAATTTCGATTTAAAGCTTTCGTGACTGCAGGGATTCATCTTCTTGGTTCTTTCGGTAAAGTCACGTAGAATGGAAATAATAAAATAATACAATAAAACATTATAAAATAATTCTCACGACGTTTCGGCCACAACTCAAGCAGCCGTCCTCAGGTGAAGAACAGGTGAAGAACAGACCTGTTCTTCACCTGTTCTTCACCTGAGGACGGCTGCTTGCGTTGTGGCCGAAACGTCGTAAGAATTATTTTATTATGTTTTTTAAAAATATTTTATTATTTCCATTCTACGTGACTTTACCGAAAGAACCAAGAAGATATTCAAAACTGAACGACGAAACTTTTTATTTTACCGGGTAAGGCCCAATTGAGCTCTTTTTCGGAAGCGACCCTGGCTGCCACGAATTATAGCTCAACGATAGTGGCTTATCGTCACGTGGAAAGTTATAGCAGCCAAATACTCCTGAGCGCACGTTGATTCTTAAAATGTGGAGGGAAAAACCGGAAAAATCCACGCGACCACTCGGAGAATATCCAAACTCCAAATATGCAACGCATCGTCAGGGTTTGGATCGAACCCACCACCGTAGCACCCCATCATCATTGCCATCATCATTACCATCGTGTTTTTATACTGTTTGTTGTTGTAACATTCTTACTCGCCCCCACTGGACATCTGTGAAAAAGAGCTTAAAAGTCCATCGGATTTTTCCAGTGTTAATATTCCGATTCTAATTTCTGCGTTTATCAGGCCTTGCTTAAGTAGCCTCGGATGATTCAAGGCGCCTCTCTTCGCGTCTCCACCTCGCGCATCAATACTGCCATTGTATTGGACCAAAATGTACGCACACTGGCCGTTAAAGATCCCGTATTGTTATTCGAAAAAGGGTGGGCCATGCGCGCCTCCGTCACGGTTCAAATTTTATTTGTTGAGTTTTTTTGAGCTAGCCGGCGAGGATTGGGCAAAGGGCACGGCCCCAACTTTTTCACCCAGTCAACCGGAGAGCACAAACTTGATATGTTGCTTGACTTATCGCTTGCGCAACAAGGCCAAATAGTTGTAATTATCCTTACTTCTATGGGTCAAACCCACGCAGCAGCGTCGCCCCCCCCCCCCCCCTACTGGAAGAGTAGATCCAACTTCGCGATTGCCCTGTGCTCTAAAACGCAACATCTTTGCCCAATGTATTCAATTATTGTTGTTTGAAAGTAATAAATGTGTGTGTACATAATGACGTCATAATCAATGTGTGTGTACGATAATGGCGATCATAATCAATGTGTGTGTACATAATGACGATCATAATCAATGTGTGTGTACATAATGACGTCATAATGTATGTGTACATAATGACGTCATAATCAGTGTGTGTGTACATAATGACGTCATAATCAATGTATGTGTACATAATGCCGTCATAATCAATACGCGTGTACATAATGACGATCATAATGTATGTGTATATAATGACGTCATAATCAATGTGTGTACATAATGCCGTCATAATCAATGTGTGTGTACATAATGACGTCATAATGTATGTGTACATAATGACGTCATAATGTATGTGTACATAATGACGTCATAATGTATGTGTACATAATGACGTCATAATCAATGCGCGTGTACATAATGACGATCATAATCATAATCACGGTACTTATTGTACACGATCGCCACGAGAGCACCGTCGCCATCATTAAAGATTCGCCATTATTCGCGTTTATTCGCGTGCGCATAGAAACTTCCACTATTTGGACACACGTGTAGGATATACAGCAACAGGAAAATTAAAAGCGCGTTGGGAAAAAGTGCGTTGTTCGGAGCAGAAAAGAGAGGAAGACCTCACAGGGAATGTCTTGACGACGACACGAGAGATCGTTGCCGAGAGAATAAGACGTGGCACTATTTGACCACATTTGCATGAGACGGAATCATGTGCGGTGGGGGGGGGACACCTCTGGTCTCGACTATCTTTCCCATGGGTTGTGATGATGATAGAACGGCAGCGCAATGGACTTTGCTGCACTGCCCCCTGCTGTCCTCCACGTGGTAGCACGGGCCCCGTCCGTATCCTTGTCTCATGTAATTGATGTAGCTGCCCGGTAGATGTCAACGCAGCACCGCGTGCCGTGCGTCTGCGCCAGAGGTCCCAACCGGGTACCCGATACCCGTACCCTACCCGATACCCGGCTACCCGTACCCGGCCGGGTACGGGTACCCGTTTGCGACCCTGGTGCAGCCGGGTACGGGTACGGGTACCCGTTTGCGACCCTGGTGCGGCCGGGTACGGGTAAGGAATCAAAACCCGTTTGCGACCTCTGCTCTGCACGCATGCCCGCCAACGAAAATGACTTTGAGCGGTCAGAATTTGTCGTCGGTGTGCGTTAGTGACGCCGTTGAAAGAGCGTTTTGCTTAACAACGCAACGCCGCCTCCCCGTATTAGATGCAGTCGAGGACAGATTAGGTTTGCCGCGTTGCTTGAGAAGCTTGCCTCGTTTGCCTCCCGGCGACGTACAACGTGAGAAAACGAGCGTAAAGATAGCGCTACCCCTCTACTGGATGCCTTTCACACACGGAAGCGCAAATACGCAGCGAACTTTGATGTCTTTCCTTGTTCGCTGTTCTTTCACGCTTTTATTTAACTGTTGTATCCTCAAAAAACAAATCTTGTAACTCAATTTTTACCCACTTCCCAATGTGCTATCGACTGCAAACTTGAAATACCTATGTCATACTGATGACAATACTATATTCTATCATAAAAAAATACAAAACATATATTTTTTTACATTTTACATGCTTTTATTTCTCTTACTCTGTGTGTTGTCGTATCCTAAAATCTTGTAACTCAATTTCAACCGGCTTCCCAATGTCATATCGACTGCAAACTTGGTATAGGTGTTTCATACTGATGACAATACTATATTCTATCATTGAAAATTTAAAATATATATTTTTAAACAATCTTTTTTTCGGCTCTAATTGTCCACGTTTACGGCTCTAATTGTCGACGCTCAACTCACGTTGCCTGTAAATCACCACGTGGTCCCTTACGTCACGGCAAGCCTCGGAGAGCCACGCTCCCTGGGCGGGAGGTGTGGAAGGAGGGGCGATGGGGTAGGGGGCAGGGGGAGGGGCAGCTCGGACAGTACATTTCATTAAAGCGTGTTTTTAAAAAGAGTATTTTAAAATATTTTTTCTTATTATTGCTAAGCTTGTCGGGGGAAGGTTGGCTTGGTTGCTTCCTGTAGAGTTGGACCCCGGGGAAGTTATTTTCCCATGCAGGTATCCAGGGAAATGACCCCTGTAGGATTACCTTATGTGCGTGAACAATTGAACGTGGGCTAAAGAATGGGTTACTGATTCTAGTGATGACTCTGAATCACGGCATTTCGAGTTGCAACATTCCTTCGGCTCCGAAAGGTGTTCACCAAGTTGAATTGTGACACCGATCCACCAGCAGGTGGCATCGAGGTCCCATGCCTGGGCTCGGCAGGAGGATCCGGTCAGGCAAATGTGGACACGTGATTTGTCCTTGCTATATGGGATAGAGCGTTGCCCCCTCGTACGCGTGGGTTTCCTCCCACATGTATGAACAATCAATTGGCCGAACACATCCCAACATATTTGCGCATCCGTGTTTTGCGGATTGTACACGGTTGTGTGATGCAGTCACGTTAAGGATGCTGCGACATAAAAGCTCTTTTATTATTATTGCAAATTTCAAGAGGTCCTTTCCTAGGATGATTGGCCAATTCCTTCTTTATTTCGTGTTTTCGTGTCAGAGGAGACTAGCGTACTCGGAGAAAATCAACACGTGCCAGGGGAATGTAGCACGAAGGGATTCAACAATCCATTTCATTTACTGCCATCTGTGGGGCACAGCCCATTGAGTTTTCAGAGATTTGCGCAAATCTGTATGATCCATCAGTCGTTGCTTCCAAAGTGTGCAGGATTACAGGTGTGCGCCACCACTTCTGGAGGTGCGTAAACGTGTTGACACAGTTATCTCGCGTGATCTGAAGGGGGTTCCCGTTTTCATGTTGAACGATTGAAATGTACCAGATTATGCAGCACTGTTTTTACGACCGAAATAGGGGGATTTCTCCACAATTGTGGCTGTCGCCTGATGAGGCTGGTTGTAATTATCGGCTAAACGTCGTACTCAAATTGTAAACGTTATCGTCTTACTCTCCAACACAGCGGTGTGTTCAAAGAGGAACCAATTGACACATTTTGTTTGCGTGACAAATTCTTACTAATTGGCCATGTCGGGTGGTGGTGGGTTTAATGACACATTTATATTTATGCTTCTGGTGGATAATATTGATCGCGGAAGCCTACTAGGTGTTGAACCGCTGAGTACCGTTTTGTTCAAAGATAGAAATACTTTGTGGTGTCGTGTGTCGGTTTAGTTAAGAGCTTGCCATGTCCCAGGCCATAGTGAATTTGATGCGTGTGAATTGCCATGTGTTCGGTAAGAGTGCGCGCGTGTGTGTGCGCGTGTTCATTGTTCTCCGTTGCACACAGGTGATACCGAAAGATTACAAGACCATGGCTGCACTCTCCAAAGCCATCCAAAGAAACGTGCTGTTCTCCCACCTGGACGATAATGAGCGCAGGTGAGTTAGCTTCATGACCAAAATTCTTGTTGCTTCCAATTACTCGTGATATGTGACTAACGATGATGGTGGCGAGATGTTAACTACCTCCCCTGGTATGCAGGAGGTCGTAGGTTTGATCCCGACCCTGACGCCTGTATTTGTGACGTTTGCATGTTCTGCCCGTGGTCGTGTGGATTTTTCTCCGGGTCCTCCGGTTTTTCCCTCCGCATTTAGAAACGTGCTTTTAGAGTATTTAGCTGCTGTGAATGTCCATGTAATGAGTCACTTTGTTGAGCTATCATTTGTGGCCAGGTCACTTATAAAAACGAGTGAGCCTTACCTGGTAAAAGAAAAAGTTTAATTTAGTTTAATAAAAATAATAGTAATTTCAAGCCAGGATTGCGCTTGATTGCAGGCGGTGCGTAGCCATCACCACCTGGCGACGAATAAGCTCACAGTTTTGCTTCTTCTTCTACTCCCTGGCATGTATCTCACTCATGTCCTCTTTTTCCCCCATCCATTTCCTTTCCTTGGCTGTCATCTCCCCATGTCCACTACATGCTCGTGGACGTTCTGATCTTTTCACTTAGGAACCACCTCTTTCTAGGCCTACCTCTCAGTTCCTGCCTTGGTGTTTGCCTTTCGTTCAATGCGGTTTTTCTTCCTTCTTATAACACGTCCCAGCCATCTGATATGGGTACCATTTAACTTTTTATTTGCTATGGTTCGTCTCTAAGTTGCCTCTTTTTCAATTAACGAACGACGCAAATCAAAGCATAAATACATATTCTTGGTTCTTTCGGTAAAGTCACGTAGAAGGGAAATAATTAAATAAAAAATATTAAATAATACAATTCTCACGACGTTTCGACTGCAACACAAGCAATCAGGTGATTAAATTGGGTTTCAGATGTAAATCGTTGATTTGGTGTTTGCAGCAGAGCATTTAAAGGAACTACCACGCTCCAATTAATTTATGTTGTATTTCTTAAGAAAATTTAATATCAGCCATCAGTATATTTTTATGCTCCACAACTCGGGTCAAAAATGTTTATGCGTAAGCTCTGTCTGTCCATCCACTTATGGGGGAGGGGTCACTTTAACTCTTATATAACTCTTAGAAACGCAATCCAATTTGGACAAAACTTTAGTTCAAAGTTCTGCTGCTATTTGGGACTTAACCCTGGAGAAAGCCGGTTGAATTGATCTAAGCATTACACAACACTTACAGACCAAAAAAAAAAAATAACCATTTGCAAATGTACAAACGCGTTTCACCATTGCAGCTGACGCTCTGCGTGATTAAACGCTTCCAAAGACAAACGCGTGTTGGGAAGCGTTACACGATCCGTCCGTATGCACGATTTTACATTTTTCCTGGCTCGTTTGCGTCAGTGTCTCGCCTTTGATTTTAGCATCAGAAAAAGAATAAATCTCTTTTTGACGGGGACAGTCGTAAAAACCTTTCCGTTAATCCCACACGTTTCCCGTGCAACAATGGAGCTCCTCTTCTTGGTTCTTTCGGTAAAGTCACGTAGAAGGGAAATAATAAAATAATAAAAATAAAACGATAAAATAATTCTCACGACGTTTCGGCCACAACGCAAGCAGCCGTCCTCAGGTGAAGAACAGGTCTGTCGGAAAGACAGCGTCTGAATGGGCACCACCAGGCTTGGCAGCGTATATTTAAGCTGGGTTGGAGGGGGGAAGGGGCGCCTTGACAAAGGAATTTGCATATCAAGAGGAATTTAGCATATTTATGGGAAATGCAGATATGGGATTAGTCACTACTTGTGGAATGCGTAGGAGGTGGGGGGGGGTTTCAAAGTCATATTATCATATTGAATCCCTGCAGTCACGAAAGCTTTAAATCGAAATGGAGCTCCTGTCGCGAGCACGCCGCCGCTCCCCGCTATTTAAATCTGACGAGAGTCGTTGGATTGATTATCTCCGTGACCCTTGGTAGGAAGGTCGTAGGTGTTTTTGGAATGGGCTGGGAGAGGTGGTGAGCTCTTTTGGCAGGGGGCGGGCGAGGGGGACCACGCTGCCGAGGGGCGGCAGGGAGAAAGAGAAGGCTCGGCTTTGTGTCGGTCTGTTTGCTCTGCTCGCCTCATCCCTCCTGCACCTGTCACAGCTTTATTGTGCTGCTTGTCCTCCGCTGCCAGACTTTTTCCCCAGCCTCGTGTTTGTTACAATGAATCAGGAAGTGGGCAAATAGTGGATTTTAACTGCCTTATCATTGACTTGAGTGGCCGCCACTGAGTGAAGGCTAACACTCGCAGCCCCCCCCCGCCCTTCCAACCCTCTGGCCCGCGCGCTCCTCCTTTTGTTTTCGCGAGGCCGTGCCGTTTTGGGAGAGCATCACGCGGCCATAAAATTTGTCAACTCCAGCGCCCGCGTGGATGCAATTACCGAGCGTGACGGTGTACCTTTTATACTCGTTGAGTAATCAGCGCTTGTACAATGTTTCGCTTTGTCTGGCAACAATGCCAACAGTTGTTTTGCACTTGTGCTATAGCCACAGTTGCACTTCATGAACATTCCACTGGATGTTTTAAAACAATATATTTTTTTACGGGCTAGAAATTACAAATTTGGTCAAACGAAATTGAAATTGGCTCTTTGCAGAATTTAACAGTATTCGGCATCGAACGCTTTGCAGTGTAATTAAAGTGGATTGCTATTTTCGCCAGATGGCGGTTACGATTTTTCCCAACCTCTTTCAGCTGTCGAGTACCATACTAATTTGACTTGAGCCCTTGCATTTGTCATGGTGCGCTGATTGACTTTTCAAAAGAGACCAAAGTCTCGGATATCATTTTAAAGCATTACATTTTTATTTATTGCACTCCTCCTTCCTTAGCGGAGACAAGAAAGTGCCACTTTCTTCAAGACATTGAGCTACTTTAACCGCGCTCAGAACGTGGCCAATGACAGCAGGAATTTCTGCGCAGTGAACTTTTTTGAAGATGCAGTAAAATACAGCTTTCCTGTCCAGTTCTGAAGCTTGATTGAAAGGGAAAGTACTGATCGTTTTAAGCGTGGCCTGTCCGCGGTTATTGCAGGCTTGTTGTTATCAGTGTCACCAACACGGTGTTTTTGAGCAGAGAAAAATGTCTCAAACGCCCCCACAGTTATTGCAGCAGGTAAAAAAAAAAAACCCACACCACTTTGCTCGAGACATTTACTTTTCGAGGTGAAGTTTTATTTTCTTTCTTTGGTGGTTTTAATTCGTTATCTGGCCAGTGGTCGGAGCACGCCGAGGTGCAATCGGGAAGGTTGCGAGTTCAAATCCTGGTTGGGGGAGTTACTCACCCTTCATTCGTTGTGGTCGTCCCAAGGACAAAACTCTCTTTTCCGAAAAGGAATGTGGAATTTTCCACCGTCAACCCTGGGCTGCAAACTTTAGCAACGCACCACCCGCACACCCATTCGAGTGGGGGAAACCGCTTTTACGTTTTTAAATGTAATAGTTAAATGGCAAGCCTCTGACCGAATCATCCGGAATGCGCCCGATCTCATCGTTGGATCTCGCGAGATACGCGTGGTCGATCCTAGGCCACCTCCTCACATGACGGTCGTTGTAGATCATCGTCCCCTGGACCTGGGAACCTGCGTGGGGGACTGCCAGAGAGAGAGAGGGCAGTTGCCGCAAAATCCATTGTAAAAACTCTGCTTCTGCGTTCCCACATTTAGGCTGCTGGCCTTCGCTAACTCGCACTGACTAACATGGTGAAGTATAGCTGCCAAACGACCCTCCACGACCTGCACAACATGAGGGGAGCCCTTCTTCCAGCAGTGGATTGACAAAGTCTTGTACAACTTGTGCAGTTGAATCTGTTGTCATTGCAATTAAATTTTACTTTTTTTTTTTTACAGAAACCGCCGTAAAAATTATAATTTCCACCCCACTTTGCATTTGGCCGAGCATCCCAATGTAGGAGCACAGAAGTCGGGTAATTGTTAGTGCCGGTTCTGGCCACCCTTCCACTTGTTTGTGGTTTGCTGAACCTCTGAATCATTCTCTCTCTCTCTCTCAGTCTGATAGTGAACGAAAACTGCTCCCGTTACAAGTTGTAAATTTTTACCATTTCTTAAACTTGGCCACTCTCAGCTTACGCTGAAAAGCATACTGAGACCCATCAGGACTCGGATGTAGGTGGTCTGTGTAACACTGTGTGTGTGCGCGCGCTGTACAAGGAAGCTTGTCAGGACAAAAATGTAGTTTAATGCTGCCGCTTCAGATTTTCCATCGCCCCACCCTCCCCCTTTTCTCGCTGCGATGAGCAGTCGCGCGGGATTCGTGTGGCACGTCATGGTTTTAGCACAGAAGTAGCGCCGTTTCTAGGTGTGGTTTGGGTTTTTTTTTCTTTTCCCCTCATAACGGAGCGGCTAATGGGCAACCTCGCCTTCGCCGTTAAGCGTACAAAACGTCGGATTGAACCACTCGTAATAATCGGCGGTTGTTATTCAAGAGCCGCGAATAAAAACGAACAGTCTCCTACCTTCTTCTTGGTTCTTTCGGTAAAGTCACGTAGAAGGGAAATAATAAAATAATAAAATAAAACATAATAAGATATTTCTCACGACGTTTCGGCCACAACGCAAGCAGCCGTCCTCAGGTGAAGACCAGGTCTGTCGGGGAGACAGCGTCTGAATGAAACACCACCACGCTTGGAGCGTATATTTAAGCTGGGTTGGAAGGGGGGGAAGGGCGCCTTGACAAAATAATTTGCATATCAAGAGGAATTTAGCATATTTATGGGAAATGCAGTTATGTGATTAGTACTACTTATGCCCGTGCATTATGCAGGATTAGCAGCATCAAAGGGAGGGGATAGGGGTAGCATTAATAAGAAGATGAATCCCTGCAGTCACGAAAGCTTTAAATCTAAATTTAAGTCGCCTACCTGTCGTGCGCGACACTTTTTCGCCCTCGTGATTAAATCGCCGCAGAGTACAACTCCGATCCCGTCTCGTCGGACGCTTCACGCGACCCGGCGCAGGAGGATTCCACCCCTCCACCCCCCCCCCCCTCCGTGGCTTCGATCTCCCGCGACGCTTATGCGCCCACAACTCGCAACCGCATCCACACGCAGAATTGCGGCAGATAATAATAATGCAATTTATTACGCGCGCAAATTTGCGGACGTAACGGCCGCAACTCAGAGGTGCGGAGCCAAGCTCAGGGTCGCTCAAAAGCGTGGTTATAGAGGTGAGTTTTTAAGTCTCTCTTGAAGGAGGCGATTGAGGTGATGCTGCGAATGTGCAGAGGGATGACGGCGTTCCAGACTGTTGGGGCTGCCACCGAGAAGCGGCGCATAGACATGACCATCCTGGATCTTGGTATCAAGGGGAGGTCGTGAGTCGCGCTGCGCAGGCATCTGCCGCGCTGATTATATACTTGACGATGCACAAACGGACAAAAATTATTCAAAACTCCGTCTGCGGCAGTGCGCGGCGCGACCGTGGTCATCGCCCGGAATGGAACCGTGGGGCGTAAAAACGACTCGGTGCCCCGATTCGCAAACACGAAGGAGGAGGCATCGCAGGAATTCGCCACTCCGAACAAAGACGGTCAAACCGCATCGCACGCTTTCGGGTGGCGCTTCTGCGGCCGTCTGGATGAATGGTCTTCCTTCCGATATTGGGAAGCTCCTGGAGGTATATACTTTTAAATCGACTAGATTGAAAACTAATTTATTTAGAACTGCTTTTTTGTGTTTAGTTTGTTGTCCTTCGCCCCGCAGCCTCCGCATGAGCACGGTTGACTACGTACGGTGCGAAAGAAGTTCAGCATGCATACGAACTGAGTACCACATTGTTGCAACTGAACAGTGGTTGTCCTACGGATAGCCCTGCCCCCCGCCATAGTCAAGAGTCGGTCCAGGATTTATAACGCGCCATGTTCAGGAAAAAGCGTCGACAGAAACGCGGACGGCACCGAGAACATTTGTAAGCGTCACCACTGGCTCACGGTGGTGAATGGGAGATCCAAGTGCTTGCCTGCCCCCACCGCGCTCATTGAGCGGGGAAGTAACTTTTGACTTCTTTTTGACTGTTTAGCCACCGGTGTTGTTTGGTCGTTCTGTTGGGGGTAAACTGGTCCATGCCATGGAAACATGGAAATTCCACCACCGCACTCGCAGGGTAGACCGATGAGTGGACGATGGAACAAGTTGCTGATGCCCCCTTTGAACAGGAAGTCGCGTGACGCTATTAGGAGTACCACAAGTAATCCTCTGTTCAACGCGATCTTGAGGCCTCTCATTGACATCTTTGAAGCCCTTTAATTGCCCTTCTGTGTCGACACAAAATGCGAAGGCATGGGGGGGGGGGATGAAGGCTGGAAATATCCCGACGAACACTCGCGCCTTTGTCGCCAGCAGGCCCTCCTGCCGACCTTCGCCATGACCACTGTGTGCATTTGAGATGGCGAATTAATACGTGTCTGAATGCCTAGTGGGTTTTTTTCTCCCTCCGCGAGACAAAAGGACGCAATCAGACTTCTCTGGCGGAGACAGAGAGAGGGCAGAGAGAGAGAGAGCGCGTTTTATATTTTATTGCTCGTCCCATTTTTGTGCGTGGGCCGAAGCTGCGTTGGGGGGGGGAGGGGAGGAGGAGGTGGTGGGCGACATTCATGCCATCGGGTGTTTGAGTCACAATTGTCCCATTGTCCCCTTGTCCCCCGTCCACCCCCCTGGTCGTACTTTTATTCCACAGTTAAGGGTCAGCGGAGGTGATGGAGAGTTCAGGGTGGCGTTGAGGTTGAGCGAGTCAACAAAACCCTGATTAATGGGCCCCCACCCCTCACGTCCAAAGTTTTCAATGTCACGTGGTAAATATTTTGATTCGCTATCAGCTCTCTTAGGGGCAGCCGGTCTAGACATGCAGCTCCACAGTCGATGCAGTTATTTGTAAACCTCCGCAATAATCTTTGGTTTGCGGTGCGGCAATTACACAAGGAGGAGGAGGGGGGGTGGGGAGAGGGGGTGCGGGCGGGTGGGCGGGCATGGATTGTCACTGATAATATCAAATCTCGAATCGTTGAGAAGGGAATAAATTGGGGTCATCCGGGGGCAAGCCAAACTTTGTAGCTCTTATTTACGGGGGCAAACATTTGCTATCTTGATTCTGGTTATTTGGCCAGAGTAGCTCAGACGGATGCCATTCCAATGCTTATGTTGGCTGGCTGAAAACATAAAAAAAGCGAATCACTGCCTGAAAGAAAAATGCGACTTTAACCTCCTTTTTTGCAGTTTTGCAGATTAAATTGCGCTTGTAAATATGCTTCTCCTGCTGGGAGCGTGAGGCCAACGTGTAATCTGTCCCTGAGCAGGGGGGAACGATGCACTTTGGGTTTGTTTCAAAGTTTTTAAGCCATGCGCAAACTTTTTTATTTTTAAACGATGAAAAAGCCTCAAACTGTAGTTCCATTGCTTTTATGATACACCTACATCGGATCTTACAATAATCAGTAATCGTCTTCTGCTTTTCATTCCAATGAAGAGTCCCATGACTCGTTTGCAACATGGTCCTGTATTGTGATATTAGTCCAATTTCCTCATGGGTCTTTTGCAAGTGGTAGAAATTCTGAACACGATCGAAACTCGCATATCCTCAGATAATAGTAATATAAATTGAGCTTTTTAAACAATCGCGTTTTAAATAAGTAACTGTCTATTATCTATACTCTTTGTTTTTTTCGGTAAAGTCACGTAGGTAAAAAATTAAACGAAATAAATGAAAACAACTAAATTAAATCACAACGTTTCGATACAGCGACTTTGGCTGTAACGGTTCCACCGGAAGACGGAAGCTTGTGTATGCCTCCGAAATGTCGTGATTTAATTTAGTTGTTTTCATTTCTTTCATGTTATTTTTTACCTACGTGACTTTACCTGAAAAAAACAAAGAGTATGAATCCTTGCAGTCACGAAAGCTTCAAATCTAGAATGTCTATTATCTATTTTATTTTTAAGCCACTGCTGTTGAACGAACGTGCCAAGTCGTTTTGCCTATCCACAATAGAAGGGGGCGCTGCACTTTTCCACGTGACGTGCCATACGAGATGTTTTTTTTGCACATTGCAGTATAAACCAAACGCATATTTGGTCTTTTATGAATTCTCAGAGCTGGATTCTTAGGCAAATTAAGGGAAAGATTTTCGTTGAATAATTCTCAGAGCTGAATTCTTAGGCAAATTAAGGGAAACGATTTTCGTTGAATAACGGATGGGGGTGTGGGGGTGGGTATTGTTTGCATTCGATGGTGACCGGCACTGAGATCATCATCCACTTGGTGCCCTTGTAAAAAAACAAAAACCCTAAGCAGTGGCTGCCTGGATTCCAAACCTGAAATCTCAGTGGCGCTTGGCCCAATGATTTGAGTGCTCCACCTTACCCGCACCCCACACCCCACCGGACCCCCCCCTCGCCCACCCACCCGAGCCACCCAGCCGTGTCAGGGACGTCGTCCACTTGGTGCGGCACATGGCTCGGCACGCGGCACGCGGCACGCGGCACGTGGCTCGCCACTTTGGCGCTCCGACCACGCCGCCGCAGCGGATAAGCGCGGAGCCTCCAGCGCCGCGGCCGCCAGATAGCCTTTAGGCGACGGAGGTATCGTGTACAAATAACGTCGCCCCCCCCCCCTCCACCCCATCCCGACCGCTGAAATATTAAACTTTAAAAGTTGCCGCTTTGTTGCGACGGCGGGTGGCCGATTGTCAAGATGTGTGAGATATCGGCAGATCAGATAGCCCTGCTGTGATGGATTGTACAGCGTGCAGCTCACCTTTTGTGTGTTTTACTGTGGAATACTTTCTGTCACTACTTTCTTTCCGCTTAATTATGAGGACGGCCTGCGCCTCAGGACTTCGCATGCAAGCTTAAACGTTAGAGAGGGGCGGAAAAAATACAAAGAATTTGCGCATGCTCACTTGGAGTATAATGTTTCCTTTCTGTTCAACTTTCGCAAATTCCTCGTATGTTTAATGTTTCATTGGCTGTGCCAGAATAGAGTTATTTAAAGTGCCGTTTCAATTAATGTTCTCATTTACTGTTGTCAGCTTAAGACATTTTCACGAATGGGGGCTGGGGGGTGGGAGGGAGGAGGGGTCATGCTTTGGGAGTTTTGGCCAATTCCTTTTTAAGGAGTGTTTTTACTTGCGGGAAGAAACCGGCGTAAAGTGGTAGACGTTAAAGGCGCAGCCCTGCAATTACTCGCTCACGTCACTTCTCACGAGAAAGGCCTCCTCAAGGGGGAGAGCTCCGTAGAGCCTCTCTCCATTGTACTAGGCCTCATCTACCACGCCGTCCTGACATCTATGTCGAGGTTGGAGGGCCCACACTTCACCCCACCGCATGTGAACCGCTGGCCGATTAACTGGCGTACCCATTCATACCGCTGGGCGGACAGAGCTGGGTGATTGAAAAAAATTTGCCTGTTTTTAAATCCTTTATATTAAGTTCGCTTGCTTGCTTAGGACCGTGCAAATCTTTCGGTCGTTTTTTAACCCACTTCCCGTGATCCAATCGAGCTGACATTTTCCACACAGACTCGTTGTGCGTGACAATTAATGTTTTTTTCCAAAATGTTACACTTTTTAGGACAAAAATATTATATTTAATTACCAATTGCTTAATGGTGCAATGCAATCATCTGACCCATAGGTGGCAGCCATCTCAAGCCAGAGGACGAGAGGACTCTAGCCGCCACGCATATAAAGGATTTATCGTGATAAACTTTGTTTTTACGGGTTATACTTATTTTCAACTTCCGCATTGAGGCATAGAATCAAACCAGTGACCTGTGGGTTGCAAGTCCAGTGTTGCTAACCATTCCATCACGGTGGCATTGCTATATGAAGGGACTAGCTTTCCTATCTGGCTTCGCCCGGGGCTTGGAGTAACCACGCCCGGCCGCCTTTGTCTCCCCAGTGGCAATGTTCACACACCGCAACAGTTACTCGTTTGAGGCTGAGTCGACCTAGGGGAGGCCCAGGGCCGGTTCAAATAATCGTCACCGGTGGTGGCCGTGAGCGGGAATCGAACTCGGGTCGCCGGGTTCGTAGTGCAGCATGCTAACCACTACACTACCGCTCCCCCCCACACACACACACACGCGCGCGTCCATAGGTACACATACACGCGCTTGCTGCAGACACACACAACTTTCAGGGTACGTACGGCAGTAAACGACTCAAATAATAAAGCAGCAATGCTGCACGAAGAACGCCTTAGACCTGCAACACATATGTATGGCACTTTACTCGCGGAGGGTTGGGGGGAGGGGTAACATCAGCAGGCACACTCCGTTACGCTTCCACATACGGGTCACATGACAGATGTGACATCACAGCTCACTTGCCGTGCAAAATATATGCATTATTGCGCCCCCCCCTCCCCCCCACAAAAAAAAATACAAAAGTCTATTTTTATAATTTGTGCATGGCGTACAGTCTGGAAAGTACCCACATGGCACATTTCAAGTTTGTTGCATGTCGGGAAGTACGCTAAGCATTTTTAACAGACACACATATTCACAACTTTGCCTTTTATATATCTGGAGATAAGGCTTACAGGTGCGCACAGATGGTTTCAGGCAACCCTTTGTTTCTGTGCGGACATCTCCTGAGCACCTCACAGCCCAGCATATTTTGAAATTCCTAAATCTTCGTGATTCACCCACCCTTTGGCTTGTAAGTGCTACGATCCAGGTTTGCACATCCCATTAAAACGGTTGGCTGCGTACGGCGCGAAAGAAGTTCAACATGCATACATACTTGCACCACCTCTGCCTGCCGCTGTAAAGTGTATCCTTGAAACAAACTTAATTTCTTCACTGACCCGTGTGTTTGCATGGCTTGACGTTTATGCATCTTTTCCTTTGTTATGCTTGCCAATGGGACCGTTATCTTAACGCATGTTACCAGCAAAAATGTTTATTCAGTATTTCAGAAAGCACTACAATTAGTCTTTGCCACGGCACCGGACACTTTCCAGCACAGTTCTTTCCGTGAGGCAAAATAACCAGATTAATCAGAAGGTTGAAAGTTCAAATTCCACTTGGGTCCCAGATCCACGATGGATAATATGGATATCGTATCCACGTGGACACCCATTGTATAATCGCGGATGATGGGGAGGAATTTGTGACCACTTTTGGATGAACTCCCCTTTGTTCGTGAATTGCCACAGTATTTTTTTTTATAACGCGTTACAACGTCGCGTATCTAACCTGCTGGGGACCGAGGGTTGGATATGCGAGCGTCTATGGAAAATTACAGGTACACCGTTGTGTAAGCACACAGTTACTTAATTAAAGCACAGGCTTAAACATGGGAATAAATACGCTTCATTGGAATTTAATAGTAAGCGAATGTGTCCAAGGCTAAGTAGAGTGAACGCCTGTAGAAAATGACGTCACCGTGTGCATGGGCGGTTAATTGGTATGTAGGTCGGATGTGCGACGTTCTGCTTTTACCACTCTGTAAGAATGTGGAATTCCCACCGAGGCTGCCAACTGGCATGATCGCCATACGAAGCTTGTTTGAGTGAGGAGGCACTGAAATTGTCACTGAAATGTTTTAGTTTTTTTCATTATTCCAAGTTGTACAAGGTTTGCAGGCAAAAAACAGCTCTTATGATAACTCTGAATGGTGACTGTATCGCGCTCTCAGATGCTCTTCTGCGGCCGTCTGGAACGCTTTTTCTTCCGATATTAGGAAGCCACTGGAGGTGTGCACTTTTAAAGTGTCTTGATTGAAAACTAATTTTTTTTAAACTGATTTTTGTGTTTCGTTTGTCCTTCTACCCACACCTCCGATTACGTACGGTGCGAAAGAAGTCCAACATACATACATGATTAACACATTCCTGCGGAGGGAGCTGGTAGGAACGTTGGGTTGCTCGGTCAATGGCCAGGGTCAACGGTGGCGTGGTGTATTCCGCAAATATGCCCGACTGTGAGGGCGGGCACAAGCCGGCGTGAGCAGGTTAAACGTTGAGTTTTATAAGGGCACCACGGGGTGACCAGCCCCTCCCCACCCAGCCCCACCCCTCCCACCCCCCACCCAGCCCCACCCTCCCCACCCAGCCCCTCCCCACCCTCCCCACCTAGCCCCACCCTACCCACCCAGCCCCTCCCCACCCTCCCCACCCACCCAGCCCCTCCCTCCCCACCCAGCCCCTCCCTGTACGACGGACGGACGGACACAATAATCCCCTGTGGGCTGGTGTAACCAGGAGGTTCCAACCAGTATTATGTTATTATGATTCTTGTTTACCGAAGAAATCCTCAACGAGTGTCATGCCTTTTTCATAAGGATCTTGCCAATTCTTTTTTCAGTGGGGTGGGGGTGCGATAATCGCTGCTGTATAATCCCAATTGAGTAATTAGCGGTGTACATTTTTTTTTACTTTTGGAAAGTTTAGACTTATGACGCAGGTCACACGATGGCCTACCCTTGCGAGCGATGTCACGGGATCTTTAAGCGTCCGCCGTGAGGGAAGCAGACGGCACGTAGTATTTTTATGGTTAATAAACGCACCAGCGGTATTAACTAGGGCGGCCGCTTGGATTCTGACCGTGAACCTCGGCAACAGGCTGCGACCGTGCCACCACGACGAGGCCATGTGACCAGCCCCAGTTAGGCAGAAGATGCGTCATGCAACCAGAGACTCGTAAAACGGCAGGGATGCCGTCACGTCACTGATAGTTGACACCCACAGAGATGGTCACTTATTAAAACACGAACAGACTGCCGTACGCCTCCTTCGCTTATCTGTCTCTCTCCGTGAATGATTTTTGTTGCACATCCCGTGAGCCATCGCTGCCTTTTGGGAGTGCGTCATTTCAGCAGCAAAACTCTGGACTGGTTTACACAAACCGATTCCTGGCGAGCTGCCAGATGTTGACAAGCAAGGGATTTGTCCCCGCCCCTCCCTCCCTCTGCTAGATATGGGTATTAGTTTGACGCAAAACTATACAATGCACCACACAAAGGAGTAATTCGCGTCGTTTTTGACAATACGAGTAACAAAATGAATAAGCAGGCCCTCGATTTGACTCGTCGGCTTCCGCGACCAATATTACGACAATTCGCTGCTGATTACAACCAGCGTCATCGCGCCGTTGGCCACATGTCATCGGTTTACTCCCCAACACAAATCGGTACGCTGAAGCAGTAACTAATTGGTACGTTTTTGTTTACGTGACAAACCTTATTGATTGGCCGCGTCGGGTGGTGGCGGGTTGAACGACGCGTTTATATCTGCGCGATCTAACCCCAAAGGAGAAAAAAAAAACCTTTATCATTGAAACAGCAGCAGCCCTCTTTAACCCCCGCGCTCACCCAGCGGGCGTTATCACAGCCGCGCTACGGCACACGGAGCGCGAGTGGCGCCATTGCTCAAAGAGACAAGACAAGATTATTTTGGCTTGGCGGAATTCCAGTTTTTAAATCTTTTTTAACCCCCCCCCCCCCCGTACATTTCTCTTTGTAGACAAACATTAGTTCCATTTTTTTATTTTCTCCGTCACGGTCGAATTTTGTGACGGTCGCGTCGTCGGCGTCATCTGGCGCGCTTCGTAGATCCCTATCGAGCAGGCGGGTACCTGCAGCCCCTTTGTGTTGATAGGCCGCGCGACGTGCGGATACACAATGCACGAGACTGTGCACCGCACGTGAAGTGTTACGTTTGTTCGAGGTTATTGTGCGCACGTTATATACGTTTTACTCAAACACGACTTCCATTGTTTTGATGACGGTCGAGATGTTATGCGGGCTGAATGGAAAGATTAACGCCGCGCGTTAGATAAACGTGCGTACAAATTTTTCACAGCTTTCTTTTGCAGTTGTTGGGGGGGGGGGGCGGGGGTGGGTGATCGGGTGGCGAGAGGTGGGGTGGTTGGCCTGGGGTGGGGGCTTCGCCTGTGAAATTAAGGAAAAAAAAGTAACGACGGCTGCGCGCCACGGAAGCTAACGGGAGCCGTCCTTCCCCACGGCCGCTTTCCGTGGCCGCGCGCGCCCGAGGCGGCGTCGTCGTCAGCGGAACGTTCTGAACGTAGGTTGCTCGCAGGTTTACACGGGCGGGCGGGTGGGCGCGCGAGTGGCATCGGCACGTTTACGGGACCACCTGCGGAGCCTCGGCGGCAGGTGACCGGAAGGGTGAAACACGAGAAAAGACAAATAGCGATGATCTTTTCAGCGACCGATTTGCCCCCCCTCCTCCGCCCACCACGCCACACCCCCCCCCCCTTCACCTCCCCACGTCTCGAGTGAGAAAGCCACTAAGCGGTTCAGTAGCCGTGACCGGGAGCCGGCTAATTGATGCCCCCGAGCCATTGTGGTGGGCTTTCGCTATGATGCCAGTTTTGGAGTTGGCGCGGCCGGGAACACCCCCTCGCCCCCCTCCCCCCCCCCCACCAGGAGGAGAGGGACGTTCCCACCGGCTCCTCGCCCCGCTCGGTAATTAGTCTCGTCGTGCTCCCGCCTTTGTGCCGGTGACAACCGCCCCTGCCGGGCCCAGACATTCCCGGGCATTCCGGGTTTACTCGGCCTCGCCGTGGAGGCCACCACACCCCCCCCCCCCCCCCCAGACTGGACCGCGTGGGACGCCGGCGGTGTCAGCGGCTGCCGCCGGCTCGGTTTGGAGACGGCGCTACTACCAGGCGACCGTTCGCGATAGCGGAGCGCAGACATAGCGGGGGTGGCCGGGGACGGCGATGAGTCACCGCTGCGACCGGCTTGTTACTTTCTACGCCCGGCTTGTCGCTGCTCTCTCTTACGCCGTCGTCGTGCCGTGTGCGGCTCGGCTTTTATTTTGCCGCACCGGCATTCTTGCGCGATTAATCAGGTGCCGCACCTGTTCCCACTCCCCCCACCCCCCCCGTGTTTATTTATTTGTCGTCGCAGTTGAACTAAACTTGTTACGCTTACGTCATGTCGCGATCCCGCTCGCTCGTAGCGGGCGTGCGATTTTTTTTTTGTCTCCGAATGCCGTAAAACAATTTCCCCGTCATCTCAAACGTAAATACGGGACCGCGTTGGCAACGGCACGCGCCAGAAATGCCGCCTTCGTCAATGCGCCCGCGTGTGTGATGGGGGAGTGGTGGTGTGGCGGTTAGCGCCGCTGCGCTACGAACCCGGCGACCCGGGTTCGATTCCCACTCTCACGGCCACCACCAGTGACGATAATTTTAACCGGTCCTGGGCCTCCCTTAGGTCCACTCAGCCTCAAATGAGTTACTGGTGTGGTGTTGGCCACTCACACCCTCGCGTGCCCTGCCGGCCTTCATCGGTGCTCACTAACAGCACTTGCCTCAACAGTCTGTTAAGGCTATACGGGGGGATCTTTGACTTTGTACAGCTGTTTTTATCAAAACATAGATGTGGGACCAGAGTACACTACAACAACGCATGTTGCTGCGCTGCTGCCCTCTGCTGCCCACCGTGTAACACCGCATCAGCCTACAAACACCTGTTTTTGTGCATTTAGTTAGCCCATCCGAGCACTATCCAGCCTCAATCCCCCTGCTCAGCTTGCAAGATCTGACGAGACCAGGAGCGATCCCGGCGATCGGGTCACAGTGCTGCGTGCAACACTTCCAACCCTCTCGTGGCAGAATCACAAAATGTGATCTGGTGACACCTCGACTTACGAACGAGTTAGGTTGCAGAGGTCTGTCCGTAAGTTGATTTGTTCATAAGTCCAACTTTACTCCTGTTGATTCCAAACATGTTGTTCGGCATGTAAGCTAAAACACGGGGAATGGCTTTCAAAGTTGTACCATCTCATGTAGATGTAGATGCCACTGCTTCTTCTTACTACCACCCTCGACACTTTCACCACTCTTGCGCTTCTGAGACACGATGGGGGTTGACGATGTTCGTGAAAAGCAGAGAGAACTTCGTAGTGAACCGCACGGTGACAGCACATCAACAAAGAATGGCGGTGGCCCTGGCATAAATGCTGGGAATTATGGGTAATGACACCAAACAACCACCGCCAGTGGTTGAATACGACTTTCGGTCCGAACAGACAACTGGACATACGGACAGGTTTGTTCCTGTCTCTTGAAAGTTCCGTAAGTCGAATGTTTGTGAGTATAGGAGTCCCCTTGTACAGAGTTACACTTGCAGCAGTTTCCCCCCCTCCCGTTCAGTGTAGCCGGTGAACACTTCTCAGATACTCGGGTCATGGCGAGGTCGAAGACGAGAAAAAAAAAATGTATGCGGCGTAAATATTAACAGATACACGATACACGTGGAACGATTTACGCGATTGAATGATTTGGCGTTATTTTATGATAAATCTGCCGCCGCAGGTGCGCGGAATCTTAATGCCGACAAAACAGGTCCTTTATGAATTAACCTTTACCCCCTCCCCCCACTCCCCACATGTTTCTCATTTACAGTTTATCCCAGTTTAGAGGGGCTATGAGAATGATTGAGGCCCTTTTGCGGGCTTAGAGACAAGACCCTCGCACCGCACTGTACGAGCGAGCGAAAGTGCAGAGTCTATCCAAAGCAGAGGGACGAGAGGGCGTGGAGTGATGGAGTTGGTGGAGGGGGGGGGGCAGTGATGGGGGAGCCTGTCCAGGTGTTCGGAATGGGCGATGTTTAATGTTCGCTTCAAAGCCCGCCGCAGTCTTCAAGCTCTCATGTGTTGGCCTCTGTAGTGGGTGCCAAGATTTTGCACGTTCTAAATGGGTGGAGGTATGCGGAGCGGTGCGGAGTGCCATAATTCAGCGGCGCACACTGTCCGTGGAACGCAGTACGGGGCTCCTCTGCAAGAATGTTTCCCTAACCACGTTCAAATGCGCTTTCTAACATTTTTCTTTTGGTGGGTGGTGGTGGGGTGCCCACAATAAGTGGGCTTTGAAAAAAAAAATAACTTGCCTTCAAAATTGTAGCCCTGTTTTTTTGGAACCCCCCTCGCTGTTAGCGGTTTTGAGAACTAACAACTGACTTTGGAAGAGTGGAGCGGTCGGTTGGCTTCGTCGTCGCTGGGATTCGTGTAAAATGAGATGGTGGCCTTGTGGCTCAGACGGTCAGAGTGCTGAGAGGCTGCCGCCGCTGAGATCATTGGTTCCACATCTGGGCGGCCACCTGTGATTGAACTCGGTTTTCGAGTGCCGTGAGTTGATCGAGTTGACGGTCTCCACCCGGTCATCAATGACGGCACAACAACAACAAAAAAACCCCGAGCATCTGAAATTTGATTGCGCGTTTGATTTGGCCGAATTAGATCTTGTGAGCATTAAAATATTGGCTCGATTGTCGTGCGAGGAATATTGCCCTCGTGCAGAGTGTAGAAGGGAAAGAGGTCACTTGAAGGAATCTCAGAGGTAGCTCTGTGCTATCTGCCTCTGTGGGCCATTCTCTAACATGAAGGGTTGCACTGATCTCGCGAGATCTGATTGAATGACAACAACAACAACAACAAAAACGATGACGCAAAACAAGATCGTACAAAATGTATTGTGAGCATCTTTGTGGATGGGTGGATGAGATGATATTTTATCTGTCAAACTGTTGGGCCTTCTGGGCACAACTTACATTGTTCAGTTGTGAATGGGACCCCTTTGTTGATTGTCCCGCAATCCACTGAGACAATACACAAAAGTAAACGCACTTTTGTTGTACCGTGGTGAATCAGGCCCATGGTTTTACCAGAGGGCTTTCGGTATTAACACCAAATCAACTCGGCAGCATCTCTTTAATGGGCCCCACACCCCGCCGATGAGACTCGGCAAGTAGATGCAGGGTATGCCAGCACATCGTGCCGAGAAACATCGGTCCGTTAGGCCAGTAGGTTAATAGAGTTCTGTGTTAAATCTATATATCTCGTTCTTGAACATGTTCTTGTGATTTTTTTAGTAATAGGTGTTGAAGCAGGCGTTTAATGCATGAGTAATGTTTGATTTCATGGATGTGAAAGCTGGACATTAACTCCAGTCAACTGTAAAACAAGCTTCTGGCTTTGAAGACAGAAGATGCATGTGCAGGATGCTAGGAATATCGTGGAATGGGAGAGTAAGGAATAGTGCAGTTTGGAATCAACCGTGGCGAGCAAATGTGTATGCTTTTTTCCAGAATATGTATAATGAGCCATAAGGCTCTTTTTCACCGTACGTAGCCAATGGTGCTAATCAGAGGTGTGGGGGATAGACAACAAACTACACACAAAAAGCAGTTCTAAAGAAATGAGTTGTCAATCTAGATTTAAAAGTGCATAGCTCCAGTGGCTTCCTAATATCGGAAGGAAGAGCGTTCCAGACGGCCGAAGAAGTGCATCCGAAAGCGCCGCGCGATGCGGTGACCACCGCTCTGTTCGATGGTCGGACAAAAGCTGCCGATGCTGCGAGGATGACCGCAGTTCGCGTGATAATTGTGCCCCTTAACGAGATCAGCAAGGTATTGTGGTTAATTTGTGGCAAGCACTTCGCGTGTAATGTGGACTTAATGAGAAAGTTGCGCGCGATGGGTGAGGCACATGTGCAGGGATGGAGGGAGGGGCAGGTTACTGAAACGGATGCCGAGGTGGGCAACCAAGCAGGAACTATGAACTAAACTATTTTTATTTTACCAAGTAAGGCCCACTGAGCTATGTTGCTCTTTTTCAGAAGTGACCTGACCACAAATGACAACCCAATGAAGTGACTTGTCACGTGGAAATTTATTGCAGCCAAATGCTCTAAATGCACTTTGATTCTAAATGTGGAGGGAAAAATCCCGAGGACCCAGAGAAAAATCTACGCGACCGTGGCGAGAGAAACATGCAAACTCCAGATATACAGGCGTCGGGGTCGGGATTAAACCCACGATCTCCTGTATACCAGGCGAGGGAGTTAACATCTCGCCACCGAGAGCCACATGGTGATGATGACGACGACGGGACGATGAGAGCGGATTTTGTTGACCTCAGACTGCCGTGGATGTTTGGCTGAAGGAAGGAAGCGATGGCATAGTGGCATCAGTGTGGCGCTGCCCATCAGTCATTGTGAACGGACGTTTTTCGTTCGTGTTCTCAATTTGCTGCTCTTTTTTGCGTTTCAGCGACATCTTCGACGCGATGTTTCCCGTCACCCACATCGCTGATGAAACGGTCATTCAGCAAGGTAATTATTTTTTTTTTATTAACCGTCAGCCTTTCCAAAAAACCGTACCCTTTCCCTTAGCTGGAAATGCTTCGGTCCTGATGGCGCTGTATTTTTAGTTCGCTGAGTTTGACCTTAAATAGTCCTCCGTTTGCAACCTACTGCGGCATTTGACTTTTTATTTTTTACGCCATCGATTCAGAAGCCGTAACATAACAGCGCGCATTTAAACTGCGAACAGCGCTGTGTCCATTCCACTGGCCGATGCTTACTTGGCACGCAGAAAAGGTTAGGAATATGGCCTCGCTCGCCACAGCGGATGGAAGACACTTGCCCCATTGTACATGCGCTTAATGACATTTCCCCGTCGCTCGTGCGGCTTAGAAAGGGCCGAGTGCGCTAACCGCACCCAAACCGAGTTGTTGACGTTCGTTTTGACACCGTCGCGGACGCGGCATTAAAATTGAACCTGGTGTGTTTTTTTTTCTTCCCTCCCGCAGGTGATGAGGGAGATAACTTCTACGTTATAGACCAGGGAGAAGTTGACGTAAGTCCCAAGCTTGCAACACAGATCACCTGTTGATTCCGCAGTCAGCGCATACGGTGTTCCGGGCCAGTTTTCAGCACCAGACAAAACACATTTAAAGGAGCGTCAATGTCCACTTTTATATTTTTTGTAAATATTTTTTTTTACGTGGCCTTTGAATCATTCAGCAAGACACACTGCGATGCATTGATTCCTGTGGCCTCATTTCTTCTTATATTATTATTTGGCATCATTCTTGCAAAAAGTATTTGTTTGATATGGATAGGCGGGATTGTTTTGGTAAGCTCCAACCCACTTGGGGTACAGTGACTGAAAGAAACCTTTGCCAAAAAAAAAGAATTCCACAAACTATTCAGACTTTCATCTCTACCCCAGTGTGTGTGTTTTTTTTTCTTATGCTCTGTTAATTTTCTTGGAAGTGGGGCAGATATTTCCTAAGGTGATGTCAGTCCCACATTTCTCAGTAAAGCATGGTCGTTTGGGGGTGGCGGAAGGGGGGGGGTACGTTTCCTCCGCCACTCGTTGCTGCCCGGACCCCACTGCGAGATGACTGCCGGTCCCGGCACTCAGCCGTGAACCCCACTGGAAGTTCCTTCATGGTTTAATGGCCAAGTCACTTATGCATTCGGCTTCACGGCTGCCGTGATGGTGGGGTGTGCGGGGGGGTTAGTGGAGGGCGGTAGTGGGGGGCGGGGGTGGTTCACTTGTATTTTTTTTTGTCTCCGCTAATGAAGCTGGCTTTGACTACGCCAGCACCTTTTTTACTTTACGGTTTCTGGGGGGGGGGGGGGGTTCTCAGCTGGGCATCGCGCTGCCCGTGGGTGTGTGCGCGTGCGGTGTGCGCCCCTGCGAGCCCGTGGGTACGCCTTTGTGCGCCTTAACGTCCATCTCCTTTCAGAGGGATGTCCCACTTCCTTGTTAAAAAGCCCAAGGAAGTTCAAAGGGCTGGAAAGTTGAAAGCGTTGGCTCTTCTTCTTCTTCTCAGCGGTGGTGCGGCATTTTCTCTTTAATCTCCCGAACGAGCGTTGCCCACAATTACGGTTTAAACCAATCCGAAATCCATCCTGAGTGGCGAAGGTGAAAAGAAACAAATCTTAAGAGTGTGTCTAATTGCGGTCGAAATTGGTACTGCCAGCATTGCGTTGTTTTGTCTGTTTGCGTGTGTGTGCGTGGCGCAGCGGTTTGTGCCGCTGCGCTACGAACCCGGTGAACGGAGTTCGATTCCTGCTCACGGCCAACACCGGCGATGATTATCTGAACTGGTCCTTGGTCTCCACTAGCTCGAATCAGCCTCAAATGAGTATCCGGTGCGGTTTGTAAACATCGCCACTGTGGGGAGACGAAGGTGGCCGGGCGTAGTGCCGGCTACCCACCCCCTCGTGTGCCTTGTCGGCTTTCGTAGGTGCTCGCTTAACATCACTTGCCTCAACAGTCTGTTAAGGCTGTGCAAGGAATCTTAGTCTAGTGGGCAACGGTCGTATAGTGGCGGGCGCACTGCACGCACACACACACACAGACAGATTCTCCCAAGGACCAAAACCTAAGTCATCTCAACACTGTGAGGCTGTCTGCAGACAGGTGAAAAATGTGTCCCAAAGACAGGCACGGAGAGAGATGAGAGGGACACACAAACACGGAGAGACAAGGAGTCAGACACAAGGAATGCTGCTGGTTCGTGTGCCACGTGTTGTATGAAGACGGGCATCCGAAACGGAATCCGATGAACCTCATGGAAAGACGAGGAAAAGCAACTCCAAAGTCTGGAAGAGAACGTGGCCGGTAATACGTTGTAGATAGGATTAGGTAAATAAACAAAAAGGTGGTGCTGGATAGAACGTGCCCAGCATGGGAGAGGACCGGCTACCGACAGAGGCTTTGGAATGGTCTCCACTAAGAAGAAGCCCTTCGACCAGGTGGTGGGATTCTGTTAGAGGGCAGATCATGGATAGGCCGCTTGCGTGTCTTCTGTGCAGCAGCTGTGCAAATCTGACAGGGGGGGTGAGGGGGTGGCGTAGTTTGCATCAAACGGTTATGGTTGCGATGCGATGACATCTTTATCTTGAAATACGGCACCGGTCGTAGGGGGCAGGTGTCGTAGGCGAGCGCTTATGAAGGCTGCCACCGCACGCCAGACGGGCGGTATGACCTCGACCACAGCCTGATCACCTTTGTCTCTCCAGCGCTGGTGTCCGCAGCACATTGCACCTGGCGCTCACGTTGTGAATGTGTGCGGGCGCTTTGCACGGAGTTGAGTCTGGAGTGCCCAGTTGTGTGTGTGTGTGCGAGTGTAAGGCATTGGCCACACTCGCGACGCATGGCCGATTCCACGAAAACACGCTTGATTAAAACATGCGCATTCTCAATAAGCCGTCTGTCGGTTAAGGTTTCTTGATAAAAAAATTAATCTACTCGAACAATAGATTAATTTCCATAGCAGCAGGGAAGGCTGTTTTTGTATTTTCGTATATATATATTTTTAGGTGGGGTAGTGGCTATAGGGGCGAGGGGGCGTGGGTGTGTGTGGGTCTGTGGGTATGCAGAGTGGCGAGTGGTAGCGCAGAGGTTAGCGCACTGCGCTACGAACCCGGCGATGCGGGGTTCGATTACCATGCACGGCCAACACCAGTGACGAACATTGGAACCGGTCCTGGGCCTCCCCTAGGTCGACTCGGCCTCAAATGAGTACCTGGTGCGATGTGTCAACATCGCCACTACGGAGACAAAGGCGGCCGGGCGTGGTGCTGGCCACCCGCCCCCTCGTGTGCCGTGCCGGCCTTCATAGCCATTTGCGAAGAGTACTTGCCCCAACAGTCTGTTAAAGCTATACGGGGGAACTTTGTCTTTATTATGGAGTGTGGGGTGCGGGGGGAGGGGCGAGTGGAGGGGGTTATAGCATGAAGGAGGGGGCGGGTGGGGGGCGATTTCACAGCAGCTGGGTATGGCATACCAGTAGAACTAATAGGACACACGCTGGACTGTACTCTCGCGAGCTTTATGTAAACACGTGATATCAATAAAACATTGCCGTAGGCTGAAATCTATACAATTCTCTCATTACGTTGACTCGTGCGAGGAGGTTTTTTTTACGTCGTCGTCGCTGCGACAAGACGAACACGCGTGCCCCCCCAAAAAAAAAAGACATTTGTGCCACCTGTGTAAACATCCGTCATTTATATACCTGCTATTAATTGCGGTGGCTACAAAGGGACATGTAAGAAATGGGGCTTTCAAGCGGTATTTTTTTTCCTCTCCTCCTCCTCCCTCATCCTCCCTCCTCCCTCATCCTCCCTCCTCATCCCCCCCTGCTCGTTACGTTGAGATTTAACGCAGTTCAGCGATCGTTGAGCTGCAGGGGTCTTTTAAATCCGTGCTACGTAACAGCTGCGGTCAAATCACTCACTCCCACCGAATGTTTGTCAGTTCAGAATGAAACCTTGTCTTCGTGTGGATAAAAGGAGAAGATAAAAAAAATCACAGTAATAATACTATATAGGGGAGAGAGCGAGAGAGGCTTGCCTGATGTTTTGGGTTTCCAAGTGTTGGAGGAAGGGTGGCTTTGTTCAGCTAGCCCCTCTCTCCCCCCGGTGCTCGATTCGGGCGATGGGGCGCATTGTGTAAAGCCGGCCCCGGCGGAGGTTCGGGCACGAGGCCAAGCTTGGAGGGCGGCCAGCGCCGCTTGTCTCCAGCGAACAGGAGGTCGCTCGACTCCGTGCCTCCCATCCCTTACCCCCCCCTTCTTTTCCCTCCAAAACCCGGCTCACACCTGTCACTGCGCACGCACGCACATGGCTGTGGTGGGGCCCCTCTCCGCGTGCTGGAAAAAAGGATTTTAATTAGCTGTCTACCCCACCCCCGAAGCGTCTCTCTCCGCTTGCAAAAGTTCTGCTCGGTTAATTTGTCATTAAAATAATTCGCATTCCTCCCCGATGCTCACTTGTGGAGTTTGGGACTTTGGCAAGAAAACGTTTGTGACGGGAGCAGGGAGCAGCGGCGGGCGGAGGCGGCTGCTGCTGCTGCTGCGGCTGCTGCGGCTGCTGCTGCTGCTGCGGCTGCTGCTGCTGCGGCTGCTGCTGCTGCTGCGGCTGCTGCTGCTGCTGCGGCTGCTGCTGCTGCGGCTGCTGCTGCTGCGGCTGCTGCTGCTGCTGCTGCGTGCGCATCAGCTCAGGGTGGAGCAACCTCTTCTGTACGAGACGAATGATGTGCGAAACAACAAAGTAGGATATGCTTGGTTCTTTCGGTAAAGTCACGTAGAAGGGAAATAATAAAATAATAAAAATAAGACAATCAAATGGTCACGACGTTTCGATTGCAACACAAGCAATCATCATCAGGTGTGAAAACCACAACAAGAATTTTTTTGAAAAAAATGCCACTTTTTTCATTTCCCTTCTACGTGACTTTACTGAAAGAACCAAGAATATGAATCCCTGCAGTCACAAAAGCTTTAAATCGAAACAAAGTAGGAATCGAGTGTTACGGTTGCTTTTGGTTTGGATTCTCTGTATTGGCCCTACGGTAGCTCCATTTTAAAACTTATTTCGGGTCGAAATTGGTTGCTTCCGAGCGTTTATCGTCGAATGCTTTGCAACGATGCGTTCCACCAAAAGAACGTCTTCTGGAAGAAATGTGTAAATACAATCATCAGCCATGATTGATCCACTGCTGGATGAAGGCCTTGCCTTCACCGCTCCTACCCCCCACCCAAGCCTCCGCAACCACCGACCAAGATCTTGCGACGTATTAATCCTACCTAGCACCTGCACATTGACAGCTGTAATTGATTTATCCCACCCGGTGGATCTCTTCTCGGCCTTGTTTTATGCATCGGCAAATATATAAATAACAACACAAACAGGGAAAGGTCTCTTCATCACCAAAATAAAATATTCTTTCACTAACACCCTCAAAGTAAGTGTTCACAAACACCCTTATTTTTACGGTAGCATTTATTTAAGCGGAATGCTTTGGACCGGTTTTGACTTCCCTTGAGTTTCATCAGCCGGGTGCGGCCCGTGAAATGTTATAGGTTTGGCATGTGTCTAAAACGCAACCATTCGCCCCACATCATTTGCGAAGTCTCCATACTTTTTGGCCGGATTTGTTTTACGTTTCATGGTACGCGGGGGGGTGATGGGGGGTGAGGGTTGTGGGTGGTGGGAAAATTAGAAAGAGGCTTTTTCCCCCCCCCACCCTGCCCCCTTTCTTTAAATTGAACTGTGTAATTTCACAGCGCATAAAGAATGTTTAAACTATGACCGACTTCTGGGAATCCTTGGGTCACTGCGCCGTGTGAGTGAAATCACACGGCGCCCGCGGTTCGGTTTCCCCCACGCCTGGCAGGTCTAAGTGTCGCGACGAGAGGGGGAGGTTGTTTGGGATTTCGCGCGATGAATGGCTCTTAAAGCCTCGAGCCATTGCTACCGTCGAGCCGTGGAAAAATGCACAGATTTGGTCTTTGCGTGCTCGTTTACGCCGTGGGTCGCTCTCCCCCCGCCCCCCCCCGTCGTTCACGTTGCCGCGCTCTGCCGGTTTTCGGATCGGGTGGTGTTCCGTACGGGTGTCTGTCGGTTGCCTTCGGTGCCAACCGCGGTGACGTCGCCACAATTCCGCGGTGATGCCCATCTTCGGAGGGAAAAGCGGTGAAGTGATTTCGCGTTTCTGACGCCGATTCCGGTTCTCCCCAATCGATTCGAAACGGACGACAGCAAAGTTTCCATTATTCAGATTTCATATCTATGCCTAGTTTTAAGATTTTCTTTTGGGATTAATACAACAATCGGAAGCACATTCTTCGACGTCATAGACTGATGGGGGCGAGTGCTGTTCCCATATTCTTAAGATTACAACATTTAAGGCGCACCCCAAACTGTAATCAACAAAGCTATACTAACGTGGTCGCACACACTTAGTGGATTATAATTATCAGTAGCACCCCAAACTCTTTCTGTCCGATCATTTAACTGATCGACTTCACCAATTTATCGGTGCGATTACCCGACTGATCAGATGTTGTGAAATGAGTTTGAGAAAAAATAAAAGTCTGACCTGGTGGCACACGTGCGCTGCTGGATGGGAGGTGATGGGAAAGTTTTGGTGACGTCATCGGCATCATCTGGGGGGGTTTCTTGCCTTGGAGAGGTAGGATGTTGGGAGGCGGTCACCATTTTTGAAGGGGTCAGAGTTATTGACCACGAAAAAGTATTTATTTTAAAATTGTAGTTGATTAATCACCTTATAGAATCGTTTCAGCTCTTAATTATAGCAATGTCATTCACGCCTTTCTTGAGTGTCAAAGCTCTTTTGCAAGTAGGCCATGCCTTAGCAGTCCATTTATTGTTATAGTTATTTTTTTTTAATAAAAAATTTCCAGATCCGGTTCTTATGAGCATCGTCGTACGACGGTCGGTCACACCGACGTTTTGTATTTTTCAGACCCCGAAATTTCACCAAAATTTAGTGCCGAATCTAAACAGATGTGATTTTGTTGTTGTTAGTTTTACCTCCTGGTCTCTGGGCCAAGGGACCCATCAGCTCGAATGCACTTAAGAAGCCGGTTTAATCAAAGGCAGCCTGAAACCTGGATTCGATCCCAGGATCTCAGCACCCCTGATCCCTGCGCCCCCACCGGCCACCTCGTGAGAAAGTGTTTAAAGAAAACAACGGTGGGGAGTTTGTTCGTTATTCGCGCTTGTACACAACGGCCAGCGGCGGTCCCTTAAAAAAAGAAATTCCCCACGACATTTTTTTTTGGTTTTCAGCTGAATTTTTATGCGTGACTGCTTTGGACTAATGCCACTTAAATCCAACGAAATCTGCCCTTTTAAGTTGAAATCTACAAAAGCATTTTGCCGGAATGTGGCTTGACTTAAAAGTATCTAAAGGGAGGCTTTTGTACAAATACCTGCGCAATATAGATGCGGCTTGCGCCTAAGACTTTAAAGAGCCTGTGACACACGTGCGATTGAATGTGAAGTGTGTGCGCGCGCGCTTCAGAGTATTTTCGTTGGGACGGTCTCGAGTGAAACGCAACAGATGTCAGCTCTGAGCGTCTCCCGTCAACGTTGGTTTTCGGCGAGAATGTTGCGCGAGTCGTCGGCCGGCCACGTGACGATGCGCGGGGCAGGATCGGCGTTTACCCTCGGCCGGAATCGGATATCGCCGACGAGTTTGTGTTACGGCCATGGGGTGGAAACGCCTCCGAGAGAGGTGGCGCCTCGTCCAGCGGGGAGACGGAGCGGAAAAATCGGTTCTCGTGGCGGGTCCTGGACGGGATTGTTGTGTCGCGGGACCGTTTGGTTTGGGGGTTGGCGTCGGTTTGGCAAGGTCTTCGTCCGGCACTGGATTGAGCGCGCGACTGATTTTCGTTGATACGCCGTCTAGTTTTGTTGTCGTAAACTCCGCAGCAATTAAGGCGCGCTGTGTTCTCTTAAATATGAAAACATATTTAGGTGTGAATGCAATCGTGAGCCAGCACCATGGCCGTTCATCCAATCGCAATTGTACCACACCGAAATGTTATTCCGGTTGAGTTTGTAACAGGTAAGCAGTTTTTTTAAATTTCATCATCGTCATCATCAACAGCCATTGTCCACTCACTGCTGGATGAAGGCCTCCCTACGCCATTGCCATCCGACACGGCCCGGTGCTGCTCTCGACTCAACTCTCGCTCCCGCACGCGTACTGCGGAAGAGTAGACCAAATTATGCCCTCGAGTTCTCTGGAATTTCGGGGGGGGGGGGGAGGAGGTCCTCCAGGGCTGCGCCTTTGCCTTTGCGAGGCCTTCGGTATGAAAGAGGCCCCCCCCCCACAACTCCTGGGGCACCAGAGGCTCCGCGCGGCGTGCCGAGAGGAAACGCAATAAAACAACAGCAGCAGCAGCGGTATTGTCACATGACCCGCGGATTAAACGAGGATTACAAATAAATGGTGTTTACGTAACGCCGACGTGACTGCCGTTCATCTTCACGTTCACGTTCAATTTGCCCGGGTGGCGGTGCAAACTCATTTGTCATCATTGGCGAGTGTTTTTTCACGTCCCGTTACATTATGTGACGCAGGCTTGTTGATGAATCTGTTTATTGGACATCACGTGGGTTTTCTTTTTTAAAACTCAGACTTTTTTTTAACTCATCTACCTTAAAAGCGCACCAACTGGTCTGCATTCCGACACAAAGTAGGACTGCCGGCTGTAACGTAATCTGTGTTTGTGTCCGATTGCTATGCGAATGCCTCGTTTAATCTGAATGTAAAACTCCCCACGATACAGTATTGGCATTCAGCCGTAACGGCCCCTTACATTTTTCATTTCACTTAACCCCTTTTTATATACTTTGGTTTACTGCGCACGCACAACCGTCTTGCCCCTCTTCTCATCCCTACACAATAAGACACTGAAACGACAAATCGTTTGTCAAACCGACGCAAATAACAGCATCCTCTTTCAATGTCGTTCACCTCGCTTAAACGCCTGCTGTTATTTCTTCCCACAAAAGTTGCGTGAGATTTCTTTACTCCCTGCCCCATCCTCCGCCCCCCCCCCGCGCCCCGTCAGGCTGGCTTATACCCTTACATATCCATCGTGACATTATTAGACTTATCTTGTCACGACGCGAGGCCTGTCTCTCCGCAGCGTCTATTTTCGCCGTGGATGAGATGTGAGATGTGAGAGCGAGCGAGCGGGAGGGAGAGGCTACGTCGCAGCGCACCTGGCCGACGCCTCCCTCGTCGCTTTGCTCCCAGCCTCGTTTATCGACGTAGAGTTTGCGGAGGATTTTGTTCGACCCCTCCGTCATTATCTCCTAACCGCCGCCGCCCCCCCCCTCCTCATCCTCCGCCCCCCCCCCCTACTCTGCCCGTGACCGCCAACAAACCCCATGTTTAAAAACGACTGCTTGTAAAATTGACCACCTTTGCGTCTGCCCGGCATGTTGGGGGTGCTTTACAATGTTTTTCCCAGAGGCTGTGTGGGTCCATAATTCAGTAATAGACACTTCTAGGCAATGGCTGGGTTTTAAGAAATGCCAAGGTTTTTTTTTCGCGTTGTTCGCGCGCGCGTACGCGTATGCGTGGATATTTACGACGCCTGTAGAGCCTCAAGCAGTCCCACCACGACGGAAGAAGAAGGATTTTTTTTCCCCCACCGTGCCAGATACGGACAGGTGAAACAAGCTCTGTGACCGACTCTTTAATCGCTGTGCAAAGGTGTGCGGCCTGCCACACACACACCGTTTGCCTTTCTCTTCACCAGTGGGCTGTTGTACACACCACGCCGTGTACTCGTTTTAATGTTGAGCTGACCTAGGAGAGGTACACAACGATCGGAAGATGCAAATTGCCAATGATGTGCATGGCTTGGAGTACCACTCTTGTGCGGCAAGCACCGTGCCCCCTACTCCCCCCCCCCATAGCCTCAGCTGACTATTGGAGCAAGTGCTGTTAGCGAGTAGCACCGATGATGGTCAGCATGGCACACGAGGGGGTGGGTGGCCGCGGCTGTCTCCCCAGTGGCGATGTTGGGAGGACCAGGACCAATTCAGGTATTTGTCACCCATGTTGGTCGTGAGCAGGAAGTGAACTTGGGTCATCGGGTTTGTTGTGCAGAATCAGAATATTTATTTATGCTGGAGGAGGAATCCGATGAGCTATGAAGCTCTTTTTCACAGGGAGTGTAAAGTACAAGAAAGGTAAACAAATCACTCACTCACACATACAAATAAAACGAAACCATCCCCATCCTGCCAGACAAAGCCCACTGAGGTATCAACTTATTTTTCAAAATGCGACCTAGCCACAAATGACAGCTCAACAAAGTTACTTATCATTTGGACATTTATAGCAGCAAAATAATCTAAATAGTCTCAACGCTCATCACTGCGCTACCGCTCCCCACTACGCCACTGCTTATGCGTACACGCGCAAACAGAGGAGATGTCTTTCTTTACGTCCTGAAAGATTTTTTCAGGAGTCCTAACATTTCATTGTCCAACTAATTAATTTTTGCGGCGGTCAGATAAGCGTTATCCTTTAGGTTTAATATACCTTCTAAGTTGAAAATGGCATCTGCCGCGAGTGTTTTTCAACGTGCACCGGATGAGCCTTAATCACGCTCCAGGTTTCGTACGTGGATTTTTAGGGGCACGTTATGAACTGAGTTTTGCGGACGGAGAAACCGACATCTCTTTAAATCTCTTTTTCATTCGGGCTTCTGTGACCTCTCTCTAGTTTTGTTAAACCCGCCGGGTTTTAACGAACGACACCATTTGCCATATCTGTGCCTGACCTTCGTCATTTCACACCGCTAGCAGGACGTTCAGTTATCCCGCCGATTTATAACGGGGGTTTTCGCGTAAGTTTAGGCTTTGCTTCGAAAGTACAGGCTAATTCAAGGGCGCGGTTGCCCCAGTATATCAGTTTATGTAACAAATCACCCTCCACCCCCCCCACAACTGCTCATTATTTCCATGAAGACAGTTGGTATTTCCGTGCTCATACAAGCTACGAAGTGGCCAGCATCCTGTTTGGCAACCCTGAGAGCCAACAGTGGAAATTCCACATTCCTATGGTAAGGGCTGGCTCCTTTCTGGTGCGAGCTACCGTTGAATTCCCATGAAGAGTTACGCACTGTTCTCATTTTATTATCGACTCCAGAAGGGATGATGGATTTGAATTCTTGACCTTCCGATTGCAATTCAAGTGCCGCCCCCTTGCCAACGCCGCCGTCCGGCCACACAGAATTTTTTAAACAACCGTAAATCTTTTTCATCAACATTTCAAATCGTCCTCTTTTGTTGCGCCCAGCCCCCCTGCAATAAAACGAACCTGCAGTGACTCCGTCTTGCCGAGCCAAGAAATCCTTACATATTTGGCTGCCTCGGAGGATCGTTGTAACTTTTATGGGATTAAAGATATTATTATCCATAAACCTTTGAAACGGTCCAGCCTTGTCTCTCCCCCCCCCCTTCCCCCTTCTCCTCCCCAAACTGGAAGTCTTGTACTCTCTCGTTTTATCCTTTACGAACTATGTGAAAGGTTAATCCTGTCCCTTTTCTCAGTCATCCGCAGTTATTTCTCGTCTTTTTTTTTTGCTGCGATCCACGTTAATAATTACGGGCAAGTGTTGTTTCTGCAGGTGTGTCTTAAACGTTTTAAAGCTGTGTAATCCCTCAATTATTTTGGATATACCAGATGCCATCTATAATTGCCATCCAAGTGGTGCAGATAGTACTTCTTATGCCCTGCAGCTATATCGTGTAACAGTGCTTAAGCTTGTATTTTTTATAATCGACGCACGAATTTCAATTACACCCACCATGTCTGGATTTGTGTGGCCACCATCTCGTATTTAATGTTTTTCAATCCAAAGTTGAAAGCACTCTGTCCATCCATCCCTAACGGTTTTTGGTAGTGGGGTGGGGTGGCGATGAGAGGGGGTTTGTGGTGGGTGGACAGGATCGTCGGGGGGTGGAAGCCCCGCTAACTCTCGTAAAGACAATCCAATTTGAAGAAAACTTTAGTATAAAGTTACCATGCTGAACGAGGAACTTTCCCTCTCGAAAACCCGGCCAAATCGAATTGAACAAAGGCGTGGTACCGGCTTACGCTTGGGGATCCATCCCTGAGCCTGAGCCCGTTGTTTCAGAGAGCCTACTTCAATGTGTGATCAATGTGTGATCAATGTGGGATCAATGTGTGATCAATGTGGGATAAATGTGGGATAAATGTGGGATCAATGTGGGATCAATGTGCGATCAATGTGCGATCAATGTGTGATCAATGTGCGATCAGTGTGTGATCAATGTGGGATCAATGCACATTCGTGATGGACTGGACTGGTAAAAGTGCGTAAGAACAAATGTTCTCACTTTTTCCAAATTCTTCGAGACACAGAACAGGGCAAAAGGCTGCCGGCATCGTCTCCCGCGCCGCCGCCACAATGTACTCCTTTCGAAGAAAGGACACGCGCCAGAAAGCGTTACGTCGTGATCCGTGCGCGCGTGGTTTTTTTTAGTCCTCATTTTGTGTTGTGTAAGAGAAAGCTGAGTGCCCAGAGAAAGGAATTTTTTTTTATATAATTTCGGTGGAAAAATACTCGTGGCAGGTCACTCGACAACCTTGTTACTCCACTGCCACGCGGCTGTGTGTTGCATGCAATTGATGATCTCCATCTTTCCGTCATCCAACAACCCCACCACCGAGCCTTTCGGATGTGGCCGGGCACCACCACCACCACCACCGCTCTGCGAGTAACTTGGTCGTTATCGTCACCGTCGTCATCTGACTTTGTCCACTGCTGGATGAAGGCCTCCCAAACGCTGACGTCCGTCGCTCGCGTTCCTTGCGCCGGCGCGAGCCGCCTCGCTCCTCGTGCGCACGGATTGATGTCGCCAATCGACCGCTAGGCTTGGTCGTCATCCTCGCGGGCGCATTCTTTCCTCTTATTTGCCACTGATCGCTTGAGTACTGTGCACCCAGCACATTCGTCAATACCACCGTGGGATTGAAAGGAAAAAAATATTTAACAGGCGATGTTTCGGGCAACGACCCTTATTCATGGTGCTATAAAACAGAACCATTGGCTGGAACGTCACCTCTGATATATGTTTTTCCTTTTCAAGCCACAGTGTTATCAACGAATGTGTTTTCTTTTTTGGTTCGCTGTGCTTGTCAATGCAGCAGCATCACCAACATCATTTCATTTGAAGACTGTGTGTGGATTGTTTCATCGCAGGATTGTTGAGAGGTTGTGGCGGCTTGGGTTTAGGCCCTCATCCAGCAGTGGATTTACCAAAGCTAGTGAAATTGAAGATGATGGTGATGATGATAGAGTATAATGCAAGTGGAATGAATTAAGTCATGCTTGAGTGATCCAGCGGTTTCTTTCGGTTTAAAGTGTACTTTCGTTCAACTCGGTGAGTTCCCTTATTTAAATGCTGATACAGCTCCAAAGACCACACTCTTGTTAATAAGTGCCTTCAGAGGTTAAGTCAATAGGGCCCATACGGCTCGTGCTTCGGAGGAAAAACGTGAAGGTGTGTGAATCAATAATTTATTAGAAGGCGCGCAACCCGTGCTTTCTTCACACGCAACTTTTTTAAGGAGTCCCGTTTTTCCCCCCTCCGTTTTTTGTTGCTCAAATCGACACCGTCGGTGTCGCAACGTCACGGGGGAAGAAACATGTCCCGCTTGGAGCTCGCGCTCGAACAGCGGAGCAGTCGCCCGTTCGAGAACGTCCCGTGGAATGTGGTGTCACGGAACTGCGTCTGAGATCCGAAAAGTTTTCACCAACTTCTTGGTTCTTTCGGTAAAGTCACGTAGAAGGAAAGTAATAAAATGATGAAAATAAAACATAATAAAACAATTCTCACGACGTTTCGGCCACAACGCAAGCAGCCGTCCTCAGGTGAAGACCAGGTCTGTCGGGGCGACAGCGTCTGAATGAAACAGCACACGTGCTTGGAGCATATATATAAGCTGGGTTGGAAGGGGGGAAAAGGGCGCCTTGACAAAAATAATATGCATATATTATTTTATTTTTATTATTTTATTACTTCCCTTCTACGTGACTTTACCGAAAGAACCAAGAAGATGAATCCCTGCAGTCACGAAAGCTTTAAATCGAAGTTTTCACCACCTTTTAGCGGACATTGTAATTTACCACGTCCCCTGCACAGATAATATTTCGCTGCATGGCAGTCAGACTAATGCAGTCAATTCTCAGAGCTGGAATTTTTACGTGAATGAAAAAAAAACTAAATCAAGAGGAGAGATAATGAAAGTGATGAAAATAATAATATTGAATCAGAATATCCACTTGCATCGCGCCGCATAGTATTTGTTCACTCTCGAAGCGAGAGGCGTGGGGAACCGCAGGCAAGCGGGGGAAGGGGGGGGGCAGCCACGCGATGAGCCGGCGCTAGCAATTGTCTCAAGCTCCGCGGTCCTCTGTACATTGGGGATGTGACCGGCAAATAAATGCGAATGTGTTTTACACGTGGGAGGAAAGCGGAGTGCCCGGTGAAAGCTCACGCAAACGACGGGACAAGCAACCCCCTCAATGCCCACGGGAAGGGAATTTGAGAGTGTTTCTGTGATCAACCAACAACCCTCGCTCCCTCCACAAGTGCTGGATTACAGGCCACGTGCATAGCCGCCGCCACCATCGCCCGGCTATGAATGTCACACAAAAGGTAGAATCCACAGAATGCTGTGAGACGATTTTGAAAAGCTTTGAGAAGTGAAATTGTCAAAGCACGAAAGATGGTTTAAGATGTCAGAACAAGCGATGATGGAAGCATAAAAGTAGCATAATGGGGGGGTTGGATGATTGGTATTTCACAAATATTATCCTAGGCCAGAAAGATGGAATCATAACTCATGTTAGGGAGAGAATGTGAGAATTAGTGGTAGGAATGTTAGGCATGTCTCTGTATCACCAAAAAGGTACGTATCCCAGGAATAAAAACCATTTTTCACGGAAAGTGTAGGAAGTTCCAGATGTCACACCTTTTTAAATATAGAGAGCATTATTATGTTATTATGTCTGATACATTTCAGTAAATACTGTCTGCGTTTCTGAGGTTGAAGTGAATCAGTGGTGCTCATTGCTTCTTCTTCCTCGTCATCATCCTGCTCCTCTTCGTCCCTTCGTCCCTTCCTTCGATTCATCTTCCGCCACTCCTTACCTCTGCCCCTTCTCATTTTCATTCTCTTCCTCCATTCCCTCCTACTGCTCATTCTCTTCCTTTCCCTCTCCCTCCTCCTTTTCTTCCTCATTCCCCTCCTCATCCTCCATCTTCTCATCATCCTATCACTGCCTCTCTCCCCCCCTCTCTCTCTCTCTCATCTCCCCTCTCGTTCACCACCGGTTCCCCGACAGGTGTACGTGAATGCCGAGCTGGTGACGAGCATCGGCGAGGGCGGCAGCTTCGGCGAGCTGGCGCTCATCTACGGCACGCCCCGCGCCGCCACCGTCAAGGCCAAGACTGACCTCAAGCTGTGGGGCATTGACCGCGACAGCTATCGCCGCATCCTCATGGTAAGAGGCCTGATGGGAGACCTGGTGATTAGCCTGGTTTGAGGGCCGGTGATCGGGCCCTTGAGTGGCCTGGCGAGAGGCCTGGCGAGTGGGCAGGCGAGAGGCCCGGTGAGAGGGCGATGCCATTGTGCACAGCCTTATGATCCAATTCACTAGGGCCACAGTGATATCATTGGAAGGGACAATGCGGGAAAGACATCGCGATTCGCTTTTGCCTCCGTTGCTTCTGGTTGGCTCGCTAAGAAGCTTTGGCCGGCGATCTTAGGGAACCGCTGGTTCATTCAGGTGGCAATGATGAGTGCCAGTCGCCCCGTAAAAAACGCTCCATGTGGATTGAGTTTTTTTTTTACACTCCTGGCAGTGCCTTGCCATGTCGCCACCCTCGCCCTTCATGCCGGGCAGCTTTGCATTGGGTGCGATAATAATTGTGAGGTATTTAAGCAAGTACCAAAGAAAGTGTCGATGAGTCTCAAGACTATTTTCAAGAAAGTCCTGCATTGGGATGTTTGAAGGCTTTCCATTTTAATGAGCATTTTGCATCGTGAGGGTGACAACGGGATCATCCAGAGAAGCGCGCTCCCCACACAAGGAGATGGCGCTTCAGAGGGTCCCCACGGATGGGTTCACAATCCCACTTGCTGTGCCGCCATCTCACGTCGGCCTGGAGTGGTTTGCATCATCGGCATTTGCCTCGATGTGCCACCTTTGTCTCGCTTCCCATAGCTCTGCATCACTGGCATATGCACGTATGGATCGCGCACCACTTAGCCGCCACCTCGCCGTACGTGCTCATATTAACGCCGCGCGATGATGCCTCTTCTGAATATATGACGGAGGAGGGGGGGCAGGGGTCAGCGGGTAGAAAGCTTGCATTCACCACAAATCGCCACCTCCCTTCCCAAAACAAATAAACCCTTCCTGTTTTTGCGTGCGCTGCTAACGCACGTGTGTGCGCGTTGCGCCACCGGCGGCGGCGGTGGTGGCATCCGTTCGTCGGCCGTCTCTCACGACGAAGCGTGCCCCCCTTGTGCGCACGCACGCGCAACCCTTTCATAAATGATCCTGGCCATCGCCTCCGTAAGCCAGCCAGCCTCTCACGCACCCCACCCCCCCCAAACCCCCTCCGCTCCGCTTCTACGACCTCTTCTTCCACCGCCGCACAGCCTGCTTGTGTTACCCAACTGCATAATGGGCTCCTGTATCACGCCACTCCCCTGCCGGGCTTGCGGCAAACGCATTCACGGCTACAGCGCATGCCTTGAGCCGTGTTCTGCATTGGCTCGCAGGATGAGATTAAGGTGTGTGACCGGGTGGCCTGGAGGTCAGAGTCGGCATCCGAAGAATCGGAATATTTTGTTCATACTGCAGGAGGAATCCCGTGATCGGTAAAGCTAGTTTTCACAGATGTCCAGTAGGGGCGGGTCCAAGTTTACATCAATTGAGTCCCCCCCACCACCGCACCGCCTTGATTCAGTTCTGGGTTTCGACCACAGATTGTGTTCTCAAGTGTAGCGAGTTGATAGAGGATGGCCTAATCACCAACGGTGATAAATGGGTTTTGTTTTTTCGCTTTTAATTTGGAAGAATCTTCGGAGCGACGCAAAACCACAGATGTTAGTTTTGCTGTCACGTGAGTTGATTTTGTCTCTCGTGTGGCTTGTGGAAAGTGCTACTGCCCCGAGCGTAGGGTGACGGATCACTTGAAGACATCTCGAAAGTAGTTCTAGGATATAACCACATGCTCTGTGAGACGAGACAAGACAAATCATTAGCGTCATTGTGGAGAAAATAACAAAATTGATAAGCAGGCAATGTCAACTTTATATATCTCTCTGTCCACATGAAACATTTTTTGAATGTTTTTTTTGTGGCGTGTAAGAATCTGCTTCGACAAATATTCATCTCGTGCCAGAACACCGACAGGGCAATTTGACGAAAAATTTCGAGGGGGAAAAAAAAAATGAAAAGGATTAAGACGTGAGCCGTCAAACCGTGAGCTCTGTGCAGAAGGAGCTGGTTACATAATCTCGCCTCGAGCTGTTGGTTTGTAAGCCACTGCCACCACCATCAAGCCCAAACGGCCGTCCATCGGCAGAAGTTTGGCAGTGCGATGTTCGCTTAAAGCAGAGGGGGCGGGCGGCGGGGGGCTTACGAAGTACATCCGATATTTCCTGAAAATTAAAAAGTCGCCCGAAACTTTCTCAGTTTGCTTGACACATTCTCCTGTGTGTGTGTACGCAATGCACACGCACGCACGGCCATAATCTCACCACCACCACCACCCGCCACCCCTCCCCTGCTCCTGCCTATTGACAGTTTTTCGCAGATTGCAGGAAAAATATTTGCCCGGCTAAAACATACTCCGGTGAAGATTTAGAGCTGTAATGGTATTTGTCCACTTATTAAACTCTGGCTGTCACCTGCTGTAGCAAGCTGCCTATCGGGCAGAAGGGCTCACCAGATAGATCGGAATGTTACCACTTTATGGGTTTATCTGCAGTGCATGGGCCAGATTTCTGCTGAGCCATTTGTATACTCTTTATAGCCTTTCGAGGATATCCCAGGGCTCCAATCAGTGCCAGCAAAGCCACGAACAAACAGGGCTTTAAAAGTCTCCCACAGCAGGTGCGGTTATGGCCGGTTATTGTTGGTCGTTGTAAATAAATCCCATGATCCCGTTGCCACACTTCACACTTTACTTGGCTCACTCACCGCTCAGTTACTAGCGAATTGGGGCTCACCTTTGTGAGGTTGTGGATTCAGCTCCTGTGGCTCATGTCAAGTTTCGTTCTTCATTCCACAAAATCACCAGCCATGAATAAGCATCAAGATCCACGATTGATCTTAACGGTTCTGGTCAAAGGCCTCTCCAAGCCACCGCCGCCATCTTCTCCTGTGATGTAACAAACCGCCGAGCACCTCCTGCAGACGAGCAGATTTCATCGCTCCATCTCCGCGGATTGGCGTCCTCCGTTTTTCTCGCTTGTCAGAGACCACCCCTTCTATCCGATCCCCCATTCCTCCAGGGTTTAGTAAAATATCTCCGGACAGGCCATGAACCCCACGTGCTGCCATGGCATCTCTTGCATTGGTGCACTCACTTCACATGAGTGAGACTTGCGTGCTTTGCGTGGTCCACCAACCCTGCCTGCATCGAACCGACCATGCCCAGCCACCATAGGCAGGAGGGTTCACATGCATTCTGAAGGTGTCATCCGCAGTACTAAGACACGTGGTGAATAGAATGGCGGGGACGATTACAGGGGTAGCCACCGATGTTAGCCGTGGCGTGGGATTGGAACCCACGTTGCCGGGTTCGCAGAGCGACGCGCTATCCCCACCGGATAGCGCCACCGAAAACCTGACCGTACGCGCTCTTCTCCCGCAACGAGCGCTCGCTAAAGTTTTGGTTTTCACACGGGAGGCCGCCTGGCCTGTTGGCCCAGTCCCGATGTGGCGGTTCAGAGAGAGAGTTACTTATTTTTTTTTACTTACACTAAAACAATTTTTTTTAGCTCTTTTTCAGAAGCAACTTCGCCACAAATCATAGCTCAACGTAGTGGCTTATCACGTCGAAATTTATACCAACTCCAAACGCCCGTTGATTCTAAATGTGGCGGGAAAAACCGGAGGACCCGGAGAAAAATCCACGCGACCACGGGGAGAGAGACACCGTAAACTCCAAATATTCAACAGGCTTCAGGGTCGGGATCGAACGCACGACCTGCCGTATACCAGGCGAGGTAGTTAACATCTCACCACCGTGGTGCCCCTTTGGTGGAATCCCAGCCGGCTCAGACCCCAGCCAACCTGAGCCCGTGGACGTTTTCTTTTTTTTGCGGAACGGCCGCCTTTGCTGCATGTAACCAGAAAACGTTGTTTTCTTTGGAATAATCACCGGTATTAGATGACAAACACTAACACACTTAACTAAAATAAATAATGGGCAGGAGAGCTGCTTTTCATCCCCCGGAAAGGAAAAAAAACCCGAGCAAGCGTCGACTGAGGCTGCAGTTTCTTGCGGGATTTGACTTGACTCCTGCCCCGTAACCTGTCGTGGGTTGCACGAGCTGTGGAATTTGGCAGCACTGTGGTATAGGAAACCCATTAGTGGCCTCCAGTGTATGTAAACATGGCACTGTGGACCTGGGAAAACAAATGGTTTGGTCATTGGTGGCTAATAGCGTATACGTGTGTGTGTGTGGTGCGTCTGTTCATCCCTGTGTCACTTTTGTTCCTCTCTCCTCTGTTGTGTTTGTGTGTGTGCGCTTCGTGTGTGCGCGAGTGGTGTGTGTGTGCGAGTTGTGCGAGTGTGGGGAGTGGTAGTATAGCAGTTGGTGTACTGCACTACGAACCCAGCGATGCTGCGGGTTCATTTCCCGCTCACGGTCAACACCAGTGACGAATATTTGAACCGGTCCTGGGCCTCCCCTAGGTCTATTCAGACTCAATTGAGTACCTTTTGCGGTGTGTAAACATCGCCACTAAGTAGACAAAGGTGGCCGGGCGTCTTGCTTGGCCACCCACCCCCTCGTGTACCGTGGCAGACCTTCATAGGTGCTCGCTTACAGCACTTGCCCCAAAACGTCTGTTTAGGCTGTACGGGGGATCTTTGTTGTGTGAGTGGTGGCACATTGGTGAGCGCGCTGCGCTGCGAACTGGGGAGATAAAGATGGCTGGACGTGGTACTGGTCACACACCGCCACCTTTAAATGCCGTGACGGCCTTTATTGGTTCTCGAAAATAGCACTTGCCCCAACAGCCTGTTGGGCTACACGGGGGACCTTTGTACATGTGCATAGTTGGTGGTTGGTGTGGCTTGTACTTCCCCGTGTCACATGTGCATGCACATGTGCCTTCGTGTGTGTGCGTGTGCGCAATTGTGGGGAGCGGTGGTGTAGCGGTTGGCGTGCTACGCTATGAACCCGGCGACCCGAGTTCATTTCCCGCTCACGGCCAACACCAGTGACGAATTATTTGAACCGGTCCTGGGCCTCCCCTAGGTCGACTCAGCCTCAAATGAGTACCTGATGCTATGTGTATATATCGCCACTGGGGAGACAAAGGCGACCGGGCGTGGTGCTGGCCACCCACCCCCCCCCCCTCATGTGCCGTTCAGGCCTGCATAGTTGCTCGCTAAATGGCACTTGCCCAAACGGTCTGTTAGGGTGATACGGGGAATCTATTTGCAAGATTGTGGACAAATTTTTACGAGGTGTGTACTTGCGCGTGTCAATGCATACGTGGACGCGTGTGCATGTGTAAGTGTGTATCCATATGCATCTGAACGCTTGTACACCTACTTCTGTAGGTGTCTTCACACTGGTGGCTTCTGTTGTGCATACCTTCCTCTGTGTGTGTGTGTCTGGCTTACCTATGCTCCATCCTGGGTTTAACCAGACTAGATTGAGTGAGGAGCTCACAAATCCTTGAAAGATCTGGATACAATCCCATCAGTGAGCTTCTCTTGCAGTCAAGACTACGTTGACTGGGTCATGTAGCCTGCATGCCCATCCACCGCATGCCCAAGCAGCTTTTGTTTGGCGGGATAGAGGGGACAAAACGGCCGCGGCATGGGCTGGTGAAGAGATGGACTGTGGAAGTGGAAGTGGATTTACCGAAAGCTGGTCCCAGTGGTGTCCTCTGGGGGAGGAGGTTCGTGAACAACGCTACTGGGCAGTTGAGGGCAATTGTCCTCCATCAACAACGGAGGGCAGAGGAGCGAAAAGGCAGCAAATTGGCACATTGGGGGGAACACAGGTGGTGCATCTGCTGGTCGTCTTAGCCAACACATGGCACCTGGATCTGTCCCGTGACCTGGGAGGAGCAGCGAGCCTTCGACACTTCACATGGCCTCATGGTGCTCCTAACCGGGCACAAGCACCAGACTTGCTGCTTTTGCGTCTCGAACAAGCACGCTCGCTGACTCGTGTGTGTGTGTGTGTGTCCCGTGAGTAACCCCCCGCGCGCTTGGCTTTGCCGGCCCACAGGGCAGCACGCTGAGGAAGAGGAAGATGTACGAAGAGTTCCTCAGCAAGGTCTCCATCCTCGGTGAGTTTCATACCAACACCCCCCCCCCCCTCTCGGCGGCCGCCGTTTGTCACGTCTGGCGTCACTAATTCAACACCGGGCTTGGCCTCGGTTCTGTTTCAAACGAGCCGGCTCAAAAAGTCGCTCGCTTAACTGGAGCCGGCTCAGGGCGTTGTACCGAGCTGCGCTCAGGATTTCTCGCGAGCTGAGCCTTGGGCAGCACGCCACGGCCGAGCGGCTCAAGGCATGTGCCGAGCCGCGTTAGAGACACCAACTCCGGGGCCGTGCCGCCGCTAAGAATACAACTGCCGCTGTCGGGGCGAATCGGAACAGGAATCTTGTCTCCCGCGCGTGTAATTTCAACTCGTGACACTTTTGGCACGCGTCATCTTGGACCGGCGAATGTGTTTTGACGTGAAGCCCAAAGTGACTTGTGCTCGAGACTAAACATTTAGAAGCTCTCCCGCTCTCGCAGCGCCGGGCGTCCAGACGCGCGCGCAAACTAACCAGGGCTGACTTGGGACGCGGAGCTACACACACGCGTGGTGTGACGGCCCCTTGATTTGCGCAAGAAGTCGTGCGATTAAATAATAATACCAACCATGATCACCCAGGAATGTCCTTAACGCTCGTGACGTCACTCCACATCGACCATCCCCCCTCATTAATATTCATGAGCGGGTGACATCACTCAATATGGAGTACTCCCCCCCCCCGCCCCTCACTAATAATCATGAGCAAGTGACGTCACTCCACATCAAACAGCCCTCCTCATTAACAATCATTATAAGGTGACGTCCTCCAAATGCACACCCCCCCCCGCCATTAATATTAATTAGCGGGTGACGTCTTTCCACATGGGGGGGGCGAGGCGCCTCCTCCCCCCTCCCCAGCGTCAACTCACAACCCTCACCACAAAGGCAGAACCCTCACGTCACGCGATCTCCGTCACGCTACTGAGACATCAAAGTAAAAAGGACGTCATGATGAACAAGGGATTATAACCCTTTAAATGAAATGGGTCTGTGTCACCGCGCCCTTACAAATTGCACGCGAATTGATGCAATGAATATATCACGTCGTGGTCTGCTTTTCGCTCGCAAGCTTCAGATTTACTGCAATACACCCGTTCTTGGACGGGCAAAAGGCTAGTACTTTAATGTTCTTGGGAGCAACTGGCTTTTGTCAGAGTAATGAAGAATGTATCACGCTGCCTCTTTGCCTATTGGGGTTTATTCCCGTGGCTGCGGGGGGCAGAGCACCTGAAACCTTGGTCTGGCATGCTTGTGGGAGTCGTTAAAAATAAAAAGTTCGACTTTGTGAGAAGTTAATCATCATTACTCTGTGGAGCCATGTATTTTTCCCGAATTATTTCTATACGTAAAATTTTACCCCCAGCATGGGAATGTGGAATTTACACTTGGCTTAGGACTGTGACGGGTACTTGAGCAGGAAGATATTTCAGCCGGCACCATCTCCCACAGTTCTGCGATGTAGGAATCCATTTAGCGGCCACACGCACTGTCGCACGGTTTCATCACTCCGTCTCCGCGGTGAACGTCCTCTTGGGCGTTCCCTTTTTTCGGCGACCACTCCCAACGTTGGGCTTGCCCAGACGTGCGCACGCGCACACACACACACACGCAGTCCTCGGCGAGCTGAGCGCTAATGAAACACGGCCATTCTTGTGCGGTCGCTTCATCGCACGAGCGCGTGAGGTCGGAGGAGGTATTCCCGTGCCACCGCACGTTCCACCATCTCCTTCACCCCACCTCCCTCCCATGTTCCTCCCTCCTTCGCCATCTCCTCCCATCCTGTATCGTCTGAATTTGCAATGCCATCCCAGACGGACGTTTTCCTACAGACTCGGACATTAATTCCTGGAATCAAATCGTGGCTGTGCAAATAGAAGTTGGACGGTGGTTCTCTTGTCGGATTTCCCAATGTAAACAGTTATAAGAGTCACGTAGAAGGGAAATAATAAAATAAAATAAATTAATTCTCACGACGTTTCGATTTCCCTTCTACGTGACTTTACCGAAAGAACCAAGAATATGAATCCCTGCAGTCACGAAAGCTTGAAATCGAAAGTTATAAGAGTGTTCCGTGGGAGGTGGCCCTGTAACACTGTGGGTTTTTGGCTTCCGATGAGTAACATGTTAAATGGTCTCAGCTTGGTCACTCCGCTGTTGGCACACACAAATCAACTCCGTAGGTGTCCACTTCACATTTCGTCATTTGTTTCCACACTCCTCTCTGTCTTGTGCCAATACGCTCAAGTGGTGCCACATCTTTCTGCCACAAATCTCTTACGTCGTCATCATTGCTTCGCCGAGATTGAAACAAAAAAAGTTAAATAAGCAAATTGCGTAAAAATGCGCTTGGTAACGATGCCGCTGCTTGGATTTTAATACCCGGATCGGCGCGGTCCCCTTAAAAACGGGCGGTGTGAAAGACTGCAAAAAAATACCTGTACGGGACAGACGAGACCAGTGCACACAAGACAAAGGTACAAACGAAACATTGTAGAAACATTCGGTGCATGTGCTCGGGCCATATTCTACAACTAAACTGAACTGTTTTTTTATTTTTACCGGGTAAGGCCCCACTGAGCTCTTTGTCAGAAGCGAACCTGGCAGTCGCAAATGAGAGCTCAACGAAGTGGCTCATCGTCGTGTGGAAATTTGAAGCGGCCAAATACTCTGAACGTGTGACGTTGATTCTAAATGTGGGGGGGGGGGGCGGGAACCGGTGGACCACGGCGACCACAGGAGACGGAGCATGCAAACTACCAAATATGCAGCAGGCGTCGGGGTTTAGGATCGAACCCACGACCATCTCCTGCGTACCGGGCGAGGGAGTTAACATCTCCGCGGCGCCCCACGATCTAGACGAGGTGCCGTGAAGAGTTGAAGAGGTTTTTGTTGTTTTTGAAACGCTACGGCTCTTTTAAGTCCTTGGATTTGGCCCAGCGAGTGGCGACGGCATTGATAGCTCAACGAAGTGGCTCATCGTCGTGTGGAAATTTGAAGCGGCCAAATACTCTAAACGTGTGACGTTGATTCTAAATGTGGGGGGGGGGGGCGGGAACCGGTGGACCACGGCGACCACGGGAGACGGAACATGCAAACTACCAAATATGCAGCAAGCGTCAGAGTTTAGGATCGAACCCCCGACCATCTCCTGCGTACCGGGCGAGGGAGTTAACATCTCCGCGGCGCCCCACGATCTAGACGAGGTGCCGTGAAGAGTTGAAGAGGTTTTTGTTGTTTTTGAAACGCTACGGCTCTTAAAGTCCTTGGAAATGGCCCAGCGAGTGGCGACGGCATTGTCGCTCGAATCCTGACATCCACGGTGTGAGCGTTCCAACCCACAATGCATTGAGGTCAGAGGGCTACCTTTTTGGTCAGTTCTATTGTCCTCGCAAGCAGGATTTATGGGCAATGAGTTCATTTAGTATTGTCCCTCAGCTGTGATTAATAGCGTCGTTAAACGGTCCGAGAGAAAATGATTAAAAATTGTCTCCCGTTCGTTGCTCGTAATCGAAACAAAAAACAAACGCTGTTTGATGACAAAAATCGAATCGCCCGATTCCAAGAACACAGGATGAGATGTTACTATCCTTTGTGCAAGCACTTCCAAGAGTTCAAGAACAGTGAGCCTGGTGAAATTTGGGGAGCGCATCGTCAGTAGTGAACCTTTGGTTCCTAGGGTGTTTCGGCCTTTCATACTATACACCCTCCCCAAAGGCGGCCAGCGACAGGGTGATCAATCCTACGCTTGCGTCCCATTCCCAATTAGCCATAGGAGTTGCCTTGTTGTTGATAGCCAACATCCCCCTTATCAAACAGACGAATCGATTGATGTCAAAGCAATGCATCGAATCGTGAAGCAGTTGATCTGGCCCAACTAACTGATCTGGCAGAATTGATCTGGCCCAACTGACTATTGAAGGGTCCTCGCTGATCGTAGTCACGTGACCTCTAACCCTCTCGGGGGGCCATTCCTTGACGCAATGTCGTCAGCACCTAACCCAATCACTTTTAAGATACAAAAAAAACAGGTGACATCCTATCCTACATTGTCACCCTCCCCCCCCACCCCTTATACGTCGGTAATCAATAACAATCGCTAGCCTAATCAACTTGTGTTTTGCGTTATTTACGTGTGTGTGTGCGTTTTCGTTTTATCCGAGACACCCCTGCCTGCTACAATCGAGAGTTGAGCTGTACTCCGTCCGTTGGCACAATGAGTGGGCGTTACAAAACAAACTCAAGTCGGCCACGAGGATTTGCGATCTCTCTCTCTCCGCTGCTGTCTCATTAGCAGCGATGAACAACGGCGGAGAGAGGAGATTTGGTGGGGGGGGGAGGGGGGCGTGTGTGTCTGTGTGAGATCAGACCCCGGGAATTATTCCGCTTTCCGGGACGAATGTACCGCAGAAGGGGGGTGGAGGGTGGGAGCGGGAGGGGGGGGGGTGCTAGACATTTTTTAATCGTGATGCAGCCGAGCACAGCGATACATTAATTATTTAGAGCAAAGTCAACTTTGAGAGCGAGCTTGTTCCGTTCGTTGGCTCGCTTAACGATCTGAAGTCTGCCGGTCAGATTTTTTGGACGTGCCCGTTTGTGAATTGCATGGTATGTAATCCGCAATTCCCCTGGAGAAACTTAGACGCGTACTTGTACAGTGTGTGTCGTCGTGTTTTGGGGGGTCGGGCGAACGGGCGGTGGGGTGTGGAAATGAGACCCTTAGGAGAATGTACTGTCTACACAAGGCGAGGAGGATTCTACGGGGAAACTGAAATGTTTGTGACCTCGGGCTCGTTGCCATCACCCGCAAAAAAGTCCGGTCGCACGAGAGAGAAATTCGTGCGGAATTTCATTTTTTGTCAAATCGGTAACTATCATTTCCAAAGTTCGCTTCGACGTTGCTAACTTTAACCCAATGGTGTGGATTTTTTTGGCTGGGCGGATGGCTTGTTTACGACGCAGTGCTGGTTTTTTGGCCCGCGCGTCATTTCGTCTCACTTGTTTCATCTTTTCCCACTGCAACGCGTTCGCAGACCCACAATTCACCACCACCCCCCCCCCCCAAATTGGTGAATACCTGAATGTGAACTTTGATCTCACCTTAATATCCAACCACGCGGCTCGGCAGCAGAGCTGACGGTCTGCAATGATAATGCCGAGTTCAAATTCTGGTTAGAGGGTTGACTCTGCCCATCATCCATGCTGGCTTCTATAAAACGAGTACCACTTTGCAGCGAAGTCAACAGTGGTTGTCTTGTAGATAGCCTTACCCCCCCCCCCCACCATAGGAATGTATAACCTCCACCACTAGCACAGTGCTGTAAACAGGAGATGTTTACCAATTCCTCAATGCGCATGTGAGTTAGGAGGATCACTACACAGAGGAACATATATTTTTTCGAGCAAGCGAAACGGGCCGTACGCCGACGTCACGGCAGCCACAAGCGCCCGTGCACCGCGCGCGCTGTTGTGCGGTGTCGGCGCTTTAAGTCCGGGGCTTCAGAGTTCCGGCGGTCCCGCTTTAAGTCCCTCGCGGTGCAACTCGCGTTTCGTAAAAAAAAAAGCAGCAGCCGCCCCCCCCCCCGCCCCCGCACGCTCTCGCGCCAATTGCTGGCGGAATGGCCTCCTCTTTCGAACCCGCACGAGTTGTGTTTGGTCTGCTCCTCCGCGTCGAGAGTGCTCGTGCTGTACCTGCCAGACTTTTTGCCCCTCCATCCGCTCGCAAGCCGCCGGTCGACACGAACACTGTTGTGCAACCCGTTGCAATTGAACACTCATTTCCTTTCAAATTGCTTTTTGCATGTTAGTTTGTTGTCCTCACCCCCCCCGCCCGCCCGCCCCACCTGCGCACCCCCGAATTAGCACGGTTGGCTACGTACGGTGCGAAAGATGTTCGACATCCGTACAGACATCATGCCGCTGGGTTGACAGAGGCGGTGAGGGAGTGGATTCACGAAGCTTGCACCCGTCGTTTCAACTGCTTCACCGGAATGAGGAATTCGGAATCGAAATCTTCACTGAGATTGGAGGAATCCGATGAGCTATGAAGGAAGCTCTTTTTCACAGATGCCCATTAGGGGCGGGTCAGCAAGTTAAATCGAGAAAAGGTAAGTAAGTCGCTCAACATATATAGAAATAAAGAAAGTATTTAAGTGAAATTGCATAATTGGACCAACCACCTCTGGATTACCGGTTCAGTGCACTGACAATTACACCCCTCTTCTTGGTTCTTTCGGTAAATATTTCCCTTCTACGTGACTTTACCGAAAGAACCAAGAAGATGAATCCCTGCAGTCACGAAAGCTTTAAATCGCAATTACACCCCTGTTTGTTGCAGACCGTCTTGTGTTTACGCCCTGACATAGATGGGCGTAACCATCATCAGCAGGCCGAGCGAGCTTTAGTTATGTATTAACGCACACAGTTGTTTTTTTTTCAAGTATGAATGTGCATTTGTGAATACCTCCACGTGAACTTTGATCTCACCTGAATATCCGGCCACGCGGCTCGGTGGCAGAGTTGGCGGCTTGCAGCGATAAGGTTGAGTTCAAATCGTGGTTAGGGGGTTGATTCAGCCCATCATCATCGATGCAGGGTTTTGTAAGATGAGTGCCACTTTGCAGCGAAGTCAACAGTGGACTGTAGAATCTCCACCACTGCCACAGTGCTGTAAACAGGAGATGTTTACCAATTCCTCAATGCGCATGTGAGTAGGAGAATCACTACATGCCGTGGTGGCGAGATTGGGCACCACGGTAGCGAGGTGTTGACTACCTCGCCTGGTATACAGGAGGTCGTGGGTTCAATCCTGACCCTCAGGCCTGTTGTATATGCGGAATTTGCATTTAGAAACATGCGTTCAGAGTATTTGGCGGCAATACATTGGCACATGATGATAAAGCCACTTCATTGATCTATCATTTGTGGCCAGGTCGCTTCTGAAATGAAGCTATAAAGCTCAATGGGTCTTACCTGGTTAAAAAAATAGTTTATTAGTTTCAGTATCTTAGTCACCTGCATCATTAGCCCGAGAGTGTCAGTTTACATATCAACAAACATTGCTGCTTTGCTACACGCATATACATACACATCTGCATCTCAATGTGAACGTTGTTCCCATCTTAATGGCAGTATTTTGTGCCTTGTTTCAGTGATAGTTGGAGATGTTGAATTCTTTTTCGTGTTTCCCGCCCCCCCCCCCCCAAGAGCTCACATTCTTGCATTTCTCAGAAGAGCCTTGTGTGTTTTTTTTCGTTTTTTTTTCCATGGCACCAGATTGTTAGCGTGGCAACCAGCCTTTGAACTGCGCTGTCCGAAATATCTGCGGCAATAGCCCTTGCTAGGCGTAGCTCGGTGAACTGACACCCGGCATTACTTCATAAGCCACACGCATCCCACCTGGGCTGTTCGGTCTGGTTCCCTCCCTCCTCCCTCCCTCCCCTTTCCTCCCGTCTATCTCTTGCTGCATTCCAAACAGCAGGCAAGCCTGACCACCGTCTTCAAATTCTTGTGTGAACTAACCGCAGCAGACGCAGCAGCAGACACGGCAGCAGTCTTGCGCACGCATTTCATAGAGGCGGCGAGGTCTGGCGCGTATTCCAAGCCATCGGCTACTCGACCGCAAGACGTGGTGTAGGCCCGAGTGGGCCACAGTCATTGCACCTTTCGACAAGCGATGGTTTGACGCGGTTTGTTCACTGCATTCTTCCTCTCCCCCCCTCGTTAATACGGAGAATATACGAACCACGGATGCGTGATGGTGGCCATGCACCCCAAACTAGGGTCGTATAGCAGCAAACCAATGTAGTTTGCGTTCCTTCAACGGAGCGGGAGCAACAGCAAAAATGACATTCTCTCCTGAAGCCCTCTCATCGTGGCTGGCAGCAGCAGCAGCAGGCCTCGATATTGGCTTTTAGCTCATGAACCACATTGCCATGAGCAGAAAAGATATAACGTCGAGTGTAACACCACAGTCGTTGTACATGCAAGACGTGATCTCTAGATGGCCAAAGGCATGATTGTGACCATCGGATCAGGCCTCCCGTCAGACCTTGCATGTCACGTGACATCGCCATGCGGCCTTGTTTGAGACATGTGAGTTAAGGCAGCAGCGGTGGCAACGAGGAGACGACTGTTTTAGATCATTTCATTCGTTCGTAAATAAAATTTGTAACGGCAACCCGAGTTAGATTCCTGGCCGCAGATTAACATGGGTGTGCGAGTGGGATCTAAACCGGTCCTTCGTACACTCCCCCCCCCCCCCCCCGTGACTCCCTCCCTCCACCTGTTGTTCACCAACCCGCACCGACCAGAGTGGTGAAGTATGGTCAAACAAACCTCACGACCGACACGGCATGGGGGGGCGGGGGGGCGGTGGTCGGGGGAGGCGGTCGGGGGAGGCCTTCGCCATCCAGAAGCGGATTGACAAGCAAGGCTGTAAATTCTGTTAATTATCTTACTGCAGATATTCAGCGTTTACAGCGCTGCGTTGCCGTTGTGGTATGTTGGCAGTAAATCCGCTCAATAACCGAGAATACATTTTCGTCGTGTCCATTTAAAGTAAGGTTTTTGTGTTTGGAGTTGTTTCGCGTGGCTCCCGGCTGCGCCAATGCAAGACGGTCATTTTTAGTGGCTGACGTTTCCTAGGCGAGCGCTCTATTTTAAGACGAAATGAGCTCACAGTTTATTTCACGTTCGGTCATTGTTGGATCCAAAATAGATCGCTTATGAAATTGTCCGGCGACCTCTACTGCGCGACACATTTTGGTGTGCCTCCTGTTTGCAGAGGACAACCACGTTACCGCACACTGATTGAGAGATCCCCACCCCCCTCCCCCCGACCACGTAGCTCAGCGATAGAGCAAGCGGCTCGCAATCAAAAACCTCAACTCCTGGTTTGGGGGTGGGGGGGGGACTAACCCCATCATCCCTGCGGGGTCGATAAAAACGAATACCACTTTGTGGGGGGGGGGGGGGGGTAGTCAACAACATTTTTTTTTCTTTGGATAGTCTCGGCCCCGGCCATAGGAAAGTGGAATTTTCATTGGGCTGTTTGACAGTAGAGAGGTCACTGACACACTTTTTTTTTTGCACCCCTTTATTGAGACACCCAATGCGTTTGTGACCTCTCGTATCATTGAAACAAAACGCGACCCATCTCCGGCTCATTATGATCGAGAGTGGTTGTCCGATGGTTTTGAGAGAGCCCCCGTCATAGGAATGTGGAATGTCCTTTTCTGGCTCGGGGGGCCACCAGAGAGGGGGATGTAGGTTGTGAGCGGTCGCGCTGCAGCGTGGCGCGTGCTATTTTGGGCACAATGTCCGACGTTTTGCTCCTCGTGCCGGGAGCTTCTTCAGGAAACGTACGTCTCGAGTATTTGTCCGCTGTAAATGTCCACGTGTTGAAAAGCCGCTTCGTTGAGCTATCATTTGTGATAGCTCGGTCGCTTCTGAGAAAGAGCTACATTGCTTAGTGGGGCCTTACCTGCTAAAATATAAGAAAAATTGTTCATAGTTTACGTTATATAATGATGATATTACTCACCACAGCCGCACACTCAGCAGAAACTTTTTTAACTTTCCACTTGTGCATCATGATCGTCGTCGTCATGTATCCACATCTGGCTGCTGCCATGGTTTGTGTGCCGATGCGGTTGAGGGTTGCGGCACCCACGGGGGATCTTTGCACGTCGGGTCTTTCACGAGGAGGACGGGGTGTTTGATTGCGATTTCTTGTGAACTCCCATTTCTGCTCTCCGAGCCTCATCGTCATCGTCGGAGTTGAAGTTGCACCGTCGAAGGTTAAACGTGTGGGGTCCCATGATTGCTGTGGCCGTCAACCAGTGCGGCCAACACCTCGGCACCCTTGTTGCATTTCGCGCTCGTTACACATGACAAATTAACCACAATACCTTGCTGATCATCACGCGAACTCCGGTCATCCTCGCAGCGGCTTTTGGCTTGGCCATCGAACAAAGGCAGTCACACCGCATCGCGCGTTTTCAGGTGCGCTTCTGCGGCCGTCTGGAATGATCTTCCTTCCCATATTAGGAAGCCACTGGAGCCATGCACATTTAAATCTAGATTGAACACGAATTTCTTTAGAACTGCTTTTTTGATTTCGTTTGTTGTCCTTGCTCAGCACCTACGTACGGTGCAAAAGAAGTTTAACATCCCTGCATACATTTCTGAAACACCCTGGAGGAGAGCGTGACTGTTGCAACAACGACAACCACAAACCTTCCGTTTATTTTCAGCAACCGAAGCATTTTTGTTGCGCACCTCGGCAGCCGGAGTGAATGGCTCTGTAAAAGCAAGAGGCTGGATTTGTGCTGCCATTATCCATCCTCTTGCCCTATAACCGCGGGACGGCTTAAGCCAACCGGCGATTTGCTAGGTCCTCGTAGTGCGCAGAGCCCCTCTCGGCACGGCACGGCACGTCCACCGCCTCCTCCCCTCGTTCGCCGCGCTGCATAGCCCCCCCTCCCATCCCCTGCCGCCCGCCCGCCGGCCTGCCTGCCTGCCTGCCCACCCCCCCCCCCCAAAAACCACCACCGTCGCCCACAGCCATCCCCTAGCAATTCCTCACAAAGTACCGTTAATGATGGAGCGCAGAACCCTTCTTCCAGCGTGTAATCCCTTCCACCACCCCGTCAGGAGGTCAAGCTTCGGATTAAGCTAGGCTGCTGGGGGGGCTTTAGTTGTCCTCTGCAAATTAAATTGCGTGAACTTTTGCCGGCCGCTCGTAGGCGCGCGCATTAAAACGGCGGGCTTCCGCGCGCGCGTTTTCCGCATGCACGCGGAAGCGTGCGCGTTTACAAACAGACGGGCATCATCTTCTTGGTTCTTTCGGTAAAGTTACGTAGAAGGGAAATGATAAAATAACAAAAATAAAACATAATAAAATTATTCTCACGACGTTTCGGCCACAACGCAAGCAGCCGTCCTCAGGTGAAAAACATGTTTTATTTTTATTATTTTATTATAATAAAATAAGATAAAAATTCCTTTTATTTTATTATTTCCCTTCTGCGTGACTTTACCGAAAGAACCAAGAAGATGAATCCCTGCAGTCACGAAAGCTTTAAATCGAAACAGACGGGCGTCTGGGAATGGTGTGAGCGGTGAGGCCGTCTCGTGGTGTGTCCCTTTGGAGGGATGCTCTTGAGATGGTTGTGGAGGCGAAACTCGAAGAGGGTTTGGGTAGTCGTTGAGATGAGAGGAGGAAGTTTCAGTTACCGGAGAGCCACAGACGCACACAGAGAGACCCACAGACGCGCAGAGAGACCTGCATAACCACACAGACCAGCAGACTCGCACAGACCTGCAGACCCACACAGACCTTCAGACTTACACAGAGACCCGCAGACTCACACAGACCTGCAGACTCATACAGACCCGCAGACTCACACAGACCCGCAGACTCACACAGACCTGCAGACTCACACAGACCTGCAGACTCATACAGACCCGCAGACTCACACAGACCCGCAGACTCACACAGACCTGCAGACTCACACAGACCTGCAGACTCATACAGACCTGCAGACTCACACAGACCCGCAGACTCACACAGACCCGCAGACTCACACAGACCTGCAGACTCACACAGACCTGCAGACTCACACAGACCCGCAGACTCACACAGACCTGCAGACTCACACAGACCTGCAGACTCACACAGACCTGCAGACTCACACAGACCTGCAGACTCACACAGACCCACAGACTCACACAGACCTGCAGACTCACACAGACCTGCAGACTCACACAGACCTGCAGACTCACACAGACCCGCAGACTCACACAGACCTGCAGACTCACACAGACCCGCAGACTCACACAGACCCGCAGACTCACACAGACCCGCAGACTCGCACAGACCTGCAGACTCACACAGACCTGCAGACTCACACAGACCCGCAGACTCACACAGACCCGCAGACTCGCACAGACCTGCAGACTCACACAGACCCGCAGACTCACACAGACCTGCAGACTCACACAGACCCGCAGACTCACACAGACCTGCAGACTCACACAGACCTGCAGACTCACACAGACCCGCAGACTCACACAGACCTGCAGACTCACACAGACCTGCAGACTCACACAGACCCGCAGACTCACACAGACCCGCAGACTCGCACAGACCTGCAGACTCACACAGACCCGCAGACTCACACAGACCTGCAGACTCACACAGACCCGCAGACTCACACAGACCTGCAGACTCACACAGACCTGCAGACTCACACAGACCCGCAGACTCACACAGACCCGCAGACTCACACAGACCTGCAGACTCACACAGACCCGCAGACTCACACAGACCTGCAGACTCACACAGACCCGCAGACTCACACAGACCCGCAGACTCACACAGACCCGCAGACTCACACAGACCCGCAGAGTCACACAGACCCGCAGACTCACACAGACCCGCAGACTCACACAGACCCGCAGACTCACACAGACCCGCAGACTCACACAGACCCGCAGACTCACACAGACCTGCAGAGTCACACAGACCTGCAGACTCACACAGACCCGCAGACTCACACAGACCTGCAGACTCACACAGACCTGCAGACTCACACAGACCTGCAGACTCACACAGACCTGCAGACTCACACAGACCCGCAGACTCACACAGACCCGCAGACTCACACAGACCCACAGACTCACACAGACCCGCAGACTCACACAGACCCGCAGACTCACACAGACCTGCAGACTCACACAGACCCGCAGACTCACACAGACCTGCAGACTCGGACAGACCTGCAGACTCGCACAGACCTGCAGACTCGCACAGACCTGCAGACTCACGTAGTGGGGGGGGGGGCAATTATGCCCCATTCTTCCACACTTGTCCCAAGACGCCTCTTGAAAGAGACGGTAGTTAACCCACCGCACGCGGCTGCCGATCGACCTAACCGTGGTGTCGCCCATTCAAACCGCTGGGTGGACGACCTTTGGCTGCGCGAGTTTAGGGAGCTTAGCACCGTCACCTCGGCTGCCGAGCCGGGAGATCAAATTCAACCTTCACCCTTTTTGGATTTAAAGTCCACGCGTGCTAACCATTAAACCGCACTTAGGATTCTGGTCAGCATTGGTTTCCGGTCATCCTATGCAAATTTTGTGTGGGTTGTTCACTTGCGAAACTGCAAAAAAAAGAACGGCACCCTGGGCCTTCGAAATCACTTTATAACTGTTGATGTTATTAGTGCGAAATTGCACAGGTGAAGAAGGCCGTGGTTTTTCCCACCCCAGTATAAATTCTTTAGCCAAGGTCACAGCTAAATAAACAGCGGTCTGTTTTTTTTCGTGCGTTCTGCAGGGGGGGGGGGGGCGGGGGGGGCGGGGGGGGGGTCACGTGAATTTTTTGGTGGCGCATTCCTCTGCGAGTTGTCCCGTCTTGCCTACAAGTGTCTCTGTGTGTGTTCATCGGAATGCTCTTTTGCTTATCATTCTTCCTGACACTTCGATTTGCCCTCTTTATCGAGGCCCTATTTACCTGTCTTTGTTTTCAGCTTCTCTCTACGCTTGTTTCATCTCTGTTCGCTGAATAATAATAACAAATTTCATTCCGTATAGCGTCGTGCTAATTGCATTTCACGGTGCTGTACAATTCATATATAAGGGGATACATACTACTTTTCGGAAATTATTAAGGAAATGAAAACCCTCCGAAAATAAAACAATAGTGAACTATCAAGAAATGACACGAAAGCAAAAAGGTGTATATATACATGAATATTTTTTTGCGTTGTCACAACAGCAATGAGTCCACTCATTTGCATCCCAGAGAATAATCCCAATTTCTCACGCAAGCCAGGGATCCTTCACAGGAGGGGTGATGATCTTCTTTCATTCGTTTGGCAATCATTCATTAATTCCTTCGTCGATGTACTCGCGTGGAGGTCGAAGAGACTGCAATCTGACCGGAACGCTCGCTCTCTCTCGCTCCCTCTCGCTCCCTCTCGCTCCCTCTCGCTCTCTCCCGCTCTCTCGCTCTCTCTCTCCCACGAACTTTGAAGTTGCAATTAAGTTGTAACGTGCCAAGAAAGTGGTGTCGATGCGATCGGGGAGAGGAGGGGAGGTCGCAGTGGGGGTGGGACAGGTGTACGGGGATGAGAGAGGGGGGAGGGTGGTTCACCGTCGCAGGCATCCAAGTGAGGTCAGAGGTCAGGTGGGAAAAGTTAAAAGCCAGACAGTGGCGATCATGAGGCCATGAGGGGCAGATGTAGAATGCAAAGTGGCAGGTTTACACAAACTGAAGAACCTAGCACAAGGAAGGAAGTGAGGGCTATGCGCGGCACTTTTTAACACCATTGGTTGTGACGATCTCTGGAAATTATTCCATCACTTGGTTTTTCCTTCCGTCTACTAAATGTTAAATCAAGAAGTCAAAGGCAGAGTGATTTCCTGCTTAAATGAGCATTCAGGCGGCGCTCATCTTCTGCGCATGGCCTTGAGCCAGTGGTGGAAATTCCACGTTCCTATGGCGGGGGCGAGTACTTCCATAGGGCAGCCATAGGACAGACCCTGGAGGGGACGATGTGCCGAGTCAAACCCCCGACGAGGATGCGAACTCGCAAACCTTCCTCCTGCGAGCCGCTTGCTCTACGGCTGAGTCACTTGGCCAGCCACTGCAACGCGTAGCAGGTGCAATAAATGTTTTCTCCTCTGCTGTCGAATCACGGGCACCTCATCAATGCTCATTGGAGCAAGAAATCGCCTCTGACTTTTTAATTTCGACGAAACGTTTTGCTTCATTTCCCTTCCCCCCCCCCTCTCTCTCGCATCCGTCTCCATCCACACTTCAAAAATGATTCGTGCCTGAGTGTTTGACCGGGGGGGGGGGGGGGGCTGCTGTTGCTGTTGCTGCTGTTGCTGCTGCTATTGCTGCTGCTGTTGTTACTGCTACTGCTAGTATTACTGTTGCTGCTGCTGTTTCTGCTGTTCTGCTGTTGCTGCTGCTATTGTTACTGCTGCTGTTGCTGCTGTTGTTGCTACTGTTGCTGCTACTATTGCTGCTACTGCTGCTGTTGCTGCTGCTACTATTACTGTTGCTGTTTCTGCTGTTAATGCTGTTCTGCTGCTATTGTTACTGCTGCTACTATTACTGTTACTGCTGCTGTTGCTGCTGCTGCTGCTGCCGCCGCTGCTGCTGCCGTTACAGCAAGGCCCTCATGGCAGCTGTGGGGCTTAGCGGAGAGCGCTTAATTACGTGCGGGGGGAGGGGGGGATTGCAATGCACGTCCCTCGTACGGCCGCCGTAATCTCCGCCTCTCCACGTCCTCCGCCGCCCCCGCCAAAGCTGCACGGTCGTGTCAAAACAAAGCGCTCTCGACGCACCGCACCGATTCTGTGGAAGGGAACGCGGGAGGTTTTTTTTTTCGTTCATTCATTCAATACGCTCCCTATTATTGAGAGAGTGTTTGCAATTAGCGACTCAAAGCAGAGCGGCGCCCTCCGCGGTCCGCTTCTCTGTTGGGTCGGGTTGCTTCTTTGCCCCCTTTCGCTTGGCCGTGTGTGTGTGTGTTTCTTTTTTCATTTCGCAGGGAGAGGGGGCGAAACAGAACGGCCGCTAGCTAAACTACAAAAACACAACAGCCCCCTCCGCGTTTCTTTCCTCGTCTTTCACGTCGCGTGAGATTTTCAACAACGGATTTTTTTGTTTGACGCGGAATCTCGCAAGAGTCTTAGCGGATTTCATTTTTTTTTTATCACTGTGATTATTATCGTCGTGCAACTTGTGCATATTTTTGGAAATGTACGAACAATGGGGCGGGAGTTTAAAAGTTGCATTGTACGCGCGCGTTATTGATGTTGTGCACGTGCTGTTGCGCCCGGGAAGGCGACGATGTGGCGAGGGCGACGCTCCAGCACCGTCTGTCAATGCCGCGTTTCTGGCATTGTGCTGTCTGTTTTTCTTTCTGATTGTCGAGTTTTACAGTGGGGCTCTCTGTCTCTCTCTCTCTGTGTTGCCACATCCTCCTCTCTCAAAAGAAGTCGGCGAGCGTGATATTCCTTTCATTCAGCTCTGTCTGTGTATGTGTTTATGTATGTGGGGAGCGGTAGTGTAGCGGTTAGCGCGCTGCGCTGTGAACCCGGCGACCCGAGTTTCGGGGAAATACAACAAACTAAACGTGCAAAGAAATGAGGTGTCAATATTGATTTAAAACTCATTGATATATATTTCTAGATTTGAAGCTTTCGTGACTGCAAGGATTCATACTCTTAGGTTTTTTTTTTTCGGTAAAGTCACGTAGGTAAAAAAAAAAAAAATCATTAATAAAAATTATAGAAATAAAATAAAAAATCACGACGTTTCGGAGGCAACACAAGTCTCTGTCATCAGGTGGGACCGTCACAGCTAAAATTGACTGTATCAAGTGCTAAATTTTACTGTAGCAAGTGATACAGTAAATTTGAGCTGTGACGGTCCCACCTGATGACGGAGACTTGTGTTCCCTCCGAAACGTCGTGATTTATTATTTTATTTCTATTATTATTTCTATTATTTTTATTATTTATTTTCATTGATATATAGTCAAGAAATTTACATTAGATAGCCCCCCCCCCCCCCCCCCAGTTGCATCCAAACGTTTCACATTGCCTACGTGACTCTTTCCCCCGCCGGCCTCTTAAGCAACCTGCAATATTCCCGGCCCGGCGCCGTGGTCGGAGCACGCAAATCCACGGAGCGAAAAAGTTTGAATTCCAGAGAAGAATCGCCGCTCCCCGCGGGTCCGCCCGCCGCTGGCCTCCGCCGCGGGAACGTGGCGCTCTCACCGCCGGGGTCATTGTCCACCTAGATTTGAAGCTTTCGTGACTGCAAGGATTCATATTCGAAGGTTTTCGGTAAAGTCACGTAGGTAAAAAATTACAATATTTTTATTTTACTTTTATTAATTTTATTTTTTTTACCTACGTGATTTTAACGAAAACCTTAGAATATCATTTTCCACCGTTGATAGGAGTGCCGGGGGACGCACTTTGCGCGCGTTTCATCAGAGACGCTTTGACTTCAGTCACAAAGATTGCTGACGGCCGCGGCCCTTTTGATACGACGTTTTTACGGTTCTCTTGAAGTCAAAGCCAGATGCTGGCGATGAACTGTGAGATTGGACCTCGGAGGTCGGTCCGCATTTGAGCAACGGCTGGAGGGGGCATCTAGCAGAGAGAAAGAAGCGATGGCGAGGTGTGTGTGTGTGGCGGCATCGGTGGCGTTGGGCGTGATGACCTCTTGACCTTTGCTGTCCCTAGCGTTGGTGCTGGCCAACTAGGGGGGGGGGGGACCCTGACTGAGATGACGTAAGAGATGTTTCCAGCAAAGACGGAATAATAAGAGAAAGAGATGCACACCTGAAATATATTAAATTTGTATTAACTACACGTTAATTAACTTGTTTTGCACTTCTATTTTTCATGATTTTGGGTCCCCTTGAGCTATTCCTTGTATCGGTTGCTGTTAGCGAGTAGCACCTATGAAGGCCGGCACGGTGTACAAGGGGGTGGGTGGCCAGCTCGACGCCCGGCCGCTTTTGACTCCGCAGTGGCGATGTTTACACACCGCACCAGGTACTCATTTGAGGCTGAGTCGACCGAGGAGAGGTCCAGGACCAGTTTAGATAATTGTCACTGGTGTTTGCTATGAGCCGGTATTGAACTCGGATCGCCGGGTTCGTAGTGCAGCGTGCCAACCGCTACACGACCGCTCCCCATACATACAAATACAAGAGACAAAGATCCCCCGTATAGCCTTTAACAGACTGTTGAGACAAGTGCTGTTAGCGAGCACCTTTGAAGGCCGGCACGGCACACGAGGGGGTTGGGTGGCCAGCACCACGCCCGACATACACCCAAACACAAACACATACACACACACACGCACGTCCATGTGTCTGTGCTTAGCGTGGGAACGGACATTCATATATATATATTTTTTTTATGTCGCCCTCCAACAGAGTCTTTGGACAAATGGGAGCGTCTGACTGTGGCCGATTCCCTGGAGCCTGTGCAGTTTGAGGACGGCCAAAAGATCGTGGTGCAAGGAGAGCCGGGAGATGACTTCTTCATCATCACCGAGGTGAGGCGACAGTGGCGTGCGTCGGCGGCTTTGAGATTTGAAGATGGCTCAAAGTTTCGCGATCGGCCGTAGGAAAAGTTTGCTGTCCTTCAGCCCGCACCTCCGATTATCGCGGTGCCAGAGGAGTTCAACCGGCGGACATACACGCCGCACTTGCGATGCTCTGGCCGCGCGTGATATCGGAGTGGCTCACATTTGCGTTGGTTCCAAATCTATTTTTACGGGAAGTGTGTTTTCTCACGTGGATGGAGTACCGTTTATTTTCCGAATTTCACGATTGCGCCTAAAAAAAAAATGTTCACGTTAATGCATGCGAAGCCACACTTGCAAGCACGGCACATTTTTTTTACCAGATATGGTCTACATGCCGCAGTGTTGACACAGCCAAAAATGGACACGTCAAATGAAAGCAAATATATGAAATTAACTTGCAGCGGGCCCCTGCAGCCACAACTCCCAGGGCCCAGGCTGTTCAATATGAAAAGAAAGCAGAGTCGCAGTTTTGCTTTCAGGAACATTGTCAAAGTCCAAAGCGATTTCCTGCTCGATGAGCATCGAGTTAGCGGTGGAGACTCCCCATTCTTATGGTGGGGGTGAGCTTATCCATAGGACAATCGCCGTTGAATTCCCCACAAAGTAATGCTATTTTATCGACCCCGGAGAGAGATCATCGGCTGAGTCAACCCTCGCCCCCCCCCCCCCCCCAAAACTAGTATTTGAATTCGCAAACTTCCGTCAAAATAAACTCCATTAAATTCCTCCGTGGTCTCACAATTCCATCGTCAACTCTGACAACCTCCTCACACTCTGATCTGCGTACTTTCATGAAACTTTTACGGGACTGCGTTGGCAGTTTCCGTGAAGGCCTTCCTGGGTCTCAAGAACCTTGTCCCGTGAACCATCCTGCATCCCAGGTTCTTTTTTGCGTAGATTAGTTACGTCATACGAGTGGGCTTGGGCGGGACACGTCGCTAGACGGGAGTTAACTGCTGAGTACAGGGGCTTCTCTTACTTACGAGCATTCGACTTGTGAACTTTCAGAGATACAAACAAACCTGTCCCTATGTCCAGTTGCCTGTTCGGACCGAGAGTCGTAAGTTCAACTGCCGCACAAATAGATGGCGGTGGTGGCATCTACATCTGCAGAACATGAAGAACATCTGCAGAACATGAAGAACCATCTCCAACCTATATAACCTCTGGCTGCAGTAGCTCTCTTGCTATATTTCTTCCTGTCTGAGCAGTCCGCCTGCTGTATTTTTTCACCTGAAGACGATTGCTTGCGTTGCGATCGAAACGTCGTGATTTTTTTGATTTTTTTCTATCTACGTGACTTTACCGAAAGACCCAAAGAGTATGAAGAACCAGTGACATCTGCATCTACAGGAGATTATACAACTATTGAAGTCATTCCCCATGTTTAGTGGGCACGCCGTACAACATGTTTGAAATCGACAGGAGTAAAGTTGGACTTACGAACAAATCGACTTGCAAACAGAAACCTCTGGAATCGATCTCATTCGTAAGTAGTGGAGTCCCCGTATCAACGGAGCGGCAGCCAACGAATGGAAGGTGTCCAAGGGTGGAGTGATGAAATAAGTTATAATGTGCAGGTGCTATAAGGTGGAGATTGTTACATCGCAGGATCGTGAGAGGTGGTGACGGCTTGGGGTGGTCGGCCTTCTTCACCCAGCAATGGCTTGGCCTTGGCCACCGATGGTATCGGTGTGTTAGGTTGTGGGAACACACCAGAGGCTTTCCTGATCCACGAGGTGGTAGGCGAAAGCGTTCAAAAAGCCGTCAGCAACCACCTGGGTGCACCACCGCCTACCGGCCACACACGCGGCCTCTGCGCAATCAACGACCATCTCCGTTGCAGTCAACCAAAACCCCCTTCGCCTTACAAACTGCGCGACGGTGGTTGGGGGGGGGTAGGGGAGGCGGCCGGTTGCAGGTGTGTGCCCACCACCTGATTACGCGGCTGGTGGTTGGCGCGGAGGTCAACAGGTGACGATGGGAGGGGGACGCTATCCCGCATGTCCTCAGGGCAAAGGTTTTCAAAGTTTTGTTTTTCGCCTAGATAAAGAGATACGCGTCGAGATAGGCCGTCAGATAAATAGATGGGTATCTTGATAGAGAGATAGATGTGACCTTTTCGCGTTATTGTTTGCGTTCGGCGATTGTGTCCGCGGGAAAGCGGTGCCTTGCGTCAGCTATATATATGTATTGTAAAATAACGACGGCGCGTTTTTTGTTTTTTTACGTCCGTGCCGTGTGACCTGCGGAGCCCCCGTGGCGAGACGAGCGACGCCGCCGAAACGATGTTTTCCACCGCTCGTTGTTGTCGTCGTCGTCATCCTAGCGGGCGGGCGGGTTTTTGTAAGCGTCGTTGATTCAATTCATCATCCCGCCGCGTTATAATGCGCTTCCGCACGGGCTGTCATCACGAGCTCCCTCCACCTCTTCCGATCTCCAGCCGCAGTCGCTGCCGTTGTTATTGTTAGATTCCCATTGTGCCAAGTCCCTGTCTGCTCTCTCTTCCCCGTCTGCTCCTAGGTCAGTTGTTCTCAAACTTTTTCTTTTGCTATGATGCCCCCCCTCCTTCCCCCCCACCACCCTCTCCCCCCCCCTAGTTGAAGACCACTGGTCCCTGTGGCTTGCGCCCCACCACCCCACCGCTGCCCCCCCCCCCCCTTCCCCAAACTCCCTAAGCCCCACAAACACAACGAAGGCTACCCAGGCCACGATACAGAGAGATCACATGACCGTGCCTCAATTCGTCAACACGGTGTTAGTAAGGCACTTGTTTGACCTTGCGTCTCACTTGGTTTGGTGTTGGTACGGCAATTGTTTAATATTATGTATTGAGCGTGGCTTTTGTTAGTAAGGCATTTGCTGCACCTTGTGTATCTGTGCCTTTTGCCACCGCAGCGTGTGGCGTTCAAGTTCTCCGCGCACATTCCAAACTTCTGCACGGTATCCATGCCAGGGCAGCCTGTGCCCCTCCCTGAGAGGCTGAACCAGAGGTCGCAAACGGGTTTTGATTCCTTACCCGTACCCGGCTGCACCAGGGTCGCAAACGGCACCCGTACCCTACCCGATACACGGCTACCCGTACCCGGCCATGTATCGGGTAGGGTACGGGTATCGGGTACCCTTTGTTGCGACCTAAGGGATGAAGCCATATTGCAGGCGCGGGTGGGTTGATTGTAGGAACTTGAATTGTGAGAAGAGACAAGACGTTGGGAAATGAGTGACAAACGTTTACTCACCAGTGACTCACGGCCTACCCGTACCCGTACCCGGCCGCACCAGGGTAGCCGGGTATCGGGTAGGGTACGGGTATCGGGTACCCGGTTGCGACCTCTGGGCTGAACCCATGTGTTGGAACCTGCTGTCCTAGGTCTTCCTCTTTCCCCTATCCACCCGTGTGTCGGTGTCCGTTGTTTCCATGGGCAACCTCTTCGTGGTACTCATTGCCAAGTAGAAGCCCCGAGCCATTGCAAACTCGTCCTCACCCCGACCTCCTCATCGCCAGCTTTCATTGGCCGGTTGATTCGTAGAATTCATGGCGCAGGCCCGTGCGTCACGAGCGCCGTCGGTTAGCGGCCTTCGTGAGAGTCCACGATTTGTCTCAATGAGAACGTTCGCAAGTTGGTTTCGTCACTGCGCCCTCGCACACGCCGCCCGATCACCGTGGCCTCCCGTGGTGCGTCGACGCCATTTCATCATTTGGCGAACGAAAATGCGGACTTGCTCCGTCGTGTGACGCCACCGAGGGATTTTAAAAATATTTTTAGTAAAATATTTTTTACATTTTTTCATTAACCGCCGGGGCGGGGTGAACGTTGCGCGTGTTTGTTTTTCGCTCAATGGATGTCGTCCGCACGTAATGCACCAACACCTTCAATGGAGAATTGGGACAATTTCACGGGGCAGGAGGGGGGTGGGAGGGGAGGGGGCGAAGGTGAGGAGGAGGGTTTGGAGGCTTGGATTAAAGAGCTTGAACGTTGCGTCCGCAGTTGCCAGAGTACAAGGTCTCAGCTCTATTATTATTATTATTCAAAAGAGGTTTTGTGACATCAGCAGTTTCCAGGTCCAATCTGTAAGCACGGAAACGTGCATTTGACACCCGACGCGGACCTGCGCAGCAGACGTTTGCTTTTGCGAAATACGAACACGCCTGGTGTGTACACAGAAGTTACAAAATGTGTGCGCTGATCAAAGTTCCTTATTTTGAAACAGATAAATAAATAACTGCGCTGTGCGAAGAATCCACTTCCTGGTGACAGCGAAGGAAGAAATTATCGCGGTGCGTACGTCACGGTCGGTCGATCGCCGCGACGGAGAGATGTTAACTACCTCGCCTAGTATACAGGAGGTTGTGGGTTCGACCCTGATGCCTGTTGTTTATTTCGAGTTTGCATGTTTCTCTCTGTGGTCGCGTGGATTTCTCTCTGGGCCCTTCAAACTTTCCCTCCAGATTCCACATTTAGAATCGACATGCGTTTATAATATTCGACTGCTGTACATTTCCACGTGATAAGCCACTTCGTTGGGCTGTCATTTGTGGCCTGGTTGCCTCTGTAAAATAGCCGTATAGCTCAGTGGTCCTTAACTGCTAAGATAACTTTTCTTTTAGTTTGGGTTGCGTGTGGTGGGGTAAAGTGTGGGTACTTCTCACTCCTTTCGAGACGTCCGGCCGATGTAGAAGAGGGGCTCTCGGGTCGAGAAAGGATCGTTCCGCCAGCAGCGGTGCAAGCAAGGAATTGCAGGGCTCGCCCCTTTACCTTCATTACAGCGGCACGTTTTCTACCCAGGGGAGCGGCGCAATTCTACACCAAGGGAAGCGAGAATCGGTGCAAAGCAGTGGCGCCGGTTCGATCATGCTCGGTTCGATGATCAGCGGCTTATCTCGACAAAGCGGCACGTTTGAGCACAGCCAAACCTAGCCGGTGGCCTGAGAAACCTGAGGAGAAACGCGACGCACCTCGTGGCCTGTGAAACGAGCAAACGACAAGGCCGTTGTTCGGTTTAAAAAAAAATATTAAAAACATTTATTTGGGAATCGCGAAAGCCATCCCGATTTGTTCGACAAGGCAAAACCGCGTTCGCCCTGGCGGAATTCCGTGACCTGGAACAGAGCCTGGGGTCGTCCTCCTGCGTGGGCATCGCTGTGGTTGCAGTTAGGCGCAATTGTTTTTGCACCCAAATGCCCTCTGAGGTGCAGGGATAATAAACAAAACACCATAGCTGCACCATAAGTTATATGGCGTGCTGTGAATAGCCCTCACCTCCCCCACCCCCGCCAGTTAAGCAGCAGCCTCTGGCCAACCTAGGCCATTCCTGGGCTCCCATTAAGTGGCTATGGAGAGATCTGTGGCTCATTATTAACATTCCCCAAGACGAGGGCTATTGAGCGGCAGTTGTATTTTATATCTGATTTGCCTAGTGTCGGCATTTTAAACAAAACACATTATTAGGAGGAGGCCAGGTGCCTCGGGGTGCAAGTTCTGTGTCGGGGGTGCACTGAGCCGGTACCAATAAGAGCCTGGGTTTGAGTCTGGGGTTCAGCCAGATCCTCAGACGGTACAGAGTTGACAGTCGCAGCCCTTTTGTCCAAACGCCTCGCAGCAAAAACCCATGCTGTTTGAGTTGTTTTTTCTCTATTATCATCATCATCAATCCACTGCTCAATGAAGGTCTCTCTCGCGGGCTGGTGGAGGTGAGTGGTGAGCCTCAGAACCGGTTTCGATATCAATCGCCACTGTTGTGAGCCGGAGCCGGCAATCAAACTCGGTTTTGTCATTTAACGTCGCCGATTCCAGGTCTCGGTATAACAATAATAGATTGGTTGCCAGGCGCGAGGATCAGTTGTGTGCAGTGCATGCAACAAACTGTGCACCACCACCCTATTGTGGATCATAAACAAACGACTGGCTTCTCAAGTAGTTCTTTGACAGCATCTTCCGGGACCATTCTGTCCTGCAAGGTGATGTTATACTACCCGCTGCAGGAGTTCCCAACGTGTCGTGTATCTGGTTCGACCCACGATACCGATAGCACAATTGTAACGGGGAAGATGTCTTTCCGGACCCTTCCGTTTTCGTCCAGTAGAAACCTTTTTGTTGAACGGAATTGAAAAAGTCAAGAGTGATTTTCTGCTCAAAAGAGCATTGGACGGCGCTCATTTCCTGCTTACAGTGGAAATTCCACATTCATCTGGTGGAGATGAGTCTGTCCATAGGCAAAACCACTCTTCCCAGCAAAATTCTGCCCGTTTTATCGACCCCGGAGGAATGATGGGCTGGGTCATCCCCCAACCAGGATTTGAACCCTCGACCTCTAGATCGCGGGCCGCTCGCTCTAACGATGAGCCACCTGGCCAGGTCTGGTAGCAAAGTTTTAGCTGTAGTCAGGGTTACTGATATTGGCCGGGTTTACTGATAGTTTCTGGAAAAAGGTGAAAGAGAGGTTGAGAGATGGTGATAAAGTTGTATGAATTTTATTGACCCCCCCCCCCCCCCATTGGGATGATGGGCTGCTCTAGAAGAGGACAGCTTTTGTCATCAGCATTACTTACATTGCTGAACTCGGTATATTTGCCAACGGCATTGAGAGTATATAACAGACGACGTTTCAGGGAATGACCCTTCTTCACAGCACGTGTGCCATAAGTCAACTGTTACTGGGTGTTGACGAGTGTGAGTTTTGTTGTCTTGCGCTTGTGCACCACTCCCAACGCAGCAGCAGCATCACCCAGTCACGTGTTTGAAACTCGGTAGGCTGACCACATGGCCGCGTGGGTCCGCCGACTACTTGCAAAGCATATATGCAAAGGAGGAAAGAGATTTGCAACAAGAAAAAAAAAGTTAAAATATTTGTTTAAAAGTAGGCAAACAGCCGGAACAAATGCCACAATAATCTTGACCCGCAGTAAATGGTTCTCGCTTGAGTGGTTTCGTAAAGCCATTCATCACACGACTGGCTTCAAACGCAAATATAATCAGTGCCCTCGCGACGACGACGTGACGCTCCACTTGTTCAAACCCACGGAAGAATCGAGGCAGCTTAGATACCCTTTCATTTGAAAACAGATAAGAGAAGCGACAACATTAAACACTACGTCGGGCGATTCCGGCCCCAGAGTTCAATTCACGAATCGATTCCTCGTTGGTTTTTTTGGGCCCCTTCTTGGCCCACGTATTATTTATTACGACATCGGTATATATATAAAAATAACTGTTTGACGCCTGTATATTTGGAGTTTGCATGTTCTCCCCGTGGTCACGTGGATTTTTTTCTCCGGGTCCTCCGGTTTCACCCCCCCCCCTCCACATTTAGAGAGACATGCCTTGAGATTATTTAGAGGAATGTGGTGGTCTTAATGTCCAAATGATGGGCCACTTTGTTGGGCTATCATTTGTGGCCAGGTCGCTTCTGAAAAACAGGTTAATACCACTGGGCCTTGCCTGGTAGAATGAAGATGGTTTAGTTTTATTTGTATGAGTTTGGATTATATTTCTTACTTTTCTTGTCTTTTGCACTACTGTCGTGTTTATGTACAGTTTGTTGTTGTAACATTCTTACCCGCCCCTACTGAACGAGCTCTGTAGCTCATCGGATTCCTCCTCCAGTATCATTAAACATTCTGATTGTGAGCCAACAATTCTGTTGGTTTCGCCACGCGTGTAAGAATCCCACGGCGGCGTGGTGACGCCCGGCTGTGTCTGCGTGCGGGGGTTAATGCGCTGCTGTGGGTATTAACGCGGTGCAATCAAATCACAGACCTCGGGAGCAGCTGGTCCTCGTGAACGCTGCCTGACGTATTACAGCGTAAGCCGGATATAAGCACACCCTTATATAAGCACGTTCGGAACAGTGAGTGGGCTTCGGCAGGCTACGCGTGACTGCTAGAGGGGGTGGCGGACGCTGTCGAAGAATAATGGGGCGCAGTGCGGAGCCGAGGAATCGGGGACCTCCGCCGCGGAGACGGAGCGACGGAATTCACCTCGCGCTAGATCGTGAGAGGGTGGTAGCTGGCGGGAGCGTTGGCTAGGCTTTTGTCTAGCAGCGGATTAACCGTGGCTGATCATGATAGCACAGTTCTCACGTAAGCAGCACATCCTCAAATGACACTGGTGGGGTTGAAGGCAAAGGGCAACTTCTGACACGCGCGCACACGCACACACGCCTGCCCTTGGTACCGAGAGGGGTGCGTACAAGGCGTCTTCTATCGTCCTCGTTCGGAGAGAACGCGCACAGATGTTTGCGGTTCGAATCTCGCTAGAAACCCTGGTTAATGCCCTGGGTGATTTAACCAATAAATCCGCGCCCTTTTCCTTCACGGTGGACGTCAAGGGCAGGGCCACGCGTGCCGGTGGGGGTGGTGGGGGGTCGGGACGTCCTGGGTCCCAATTTGGAAACTTTGATCATTTGCCCGCAAAGGATTTAACGTGGGGGAAAAAAACGACGCAAAGCAGCGTCGCTTCCCACTGAGAAAATCCCGCGGGTGAAGCGCCAGTCTCTCGTACTTCGCGCGACGGCCGCGGTCTACTCGTAATTGAATTTCCCCGGGCAGGAAAAGGTTGCGCTGCCGGCATCACGACGGCCCTTGGTTAATGAGCAACAACGCCTTATGACCCCTGGGTTGGCGGGTTTGGCAGAGGGGGGGGTGGTGGTGGTGGTGCTCGAGGTTTGTGCGCTATGCTGTGCCGTGCATGTGACTGCGTTTATGTTTTTTGGCACGCGGCTATAAATAACATGAAAGCGCACGGCACTTAAAAAAAAAATATCCCCTCGTGATTTAACGCGTGTCTTTAAAGATTCCCCGTCGCACACCTCAGCCGGTCACAGCCGTGCATCTTTTTTGAATTTGGTATATATGAAAGAAAAAAAGCGCGAGTTCTCCCCCGCGGGTGCTTTGCTAGGAGGGGTGGGGGGGTGTTGGTGGGGGGGGGGAGCCGAGCGAATAACTTGGTGATCGGTCTTAAAACTTTGAGCGACAAATTTCAAAGCGTTTGTAAGAGTGTTCCGGGAGCGGGCTCGTGCCAAATAGGGCAGGTCGCCCCAACTTTTTCTTATTTCGCAAGACCGGCGCTGCCAGGTGTGAGGGATTGCCCATGGTGAATTTCGAACTCGAGTTGAAATTAACATGAACTTGCTTCACTTGACGCGAGCAGGGGTTTTGTTTTGCCGCACCAGCCAACGTCGCGATAGCGCGGTCGATTTTTGACACGTAGCCGAACACGAATCCCACAGCACCCTGTGTGGGCCATCTGCAAAAGACGTCCTTCAATAACACACTGCGTGATCCATTTATAGATACCTCATTCAAATAACGGGGAGATGCTGTATGGGAAAACTACCATTTTTATTACCAAGCCTGTGTGCCTTTCCCACTAATCCCAATAGACTTATACGAAAAAAAATCTAGTTATTTGAACTCTCTCCTCCCGTGTAAGATTACGGGAGGCATCGCTTTAGCAACACGGCGTTCAGTTCTCCCCGTTGAGAAGAGAGTAAAGAGGAAGGGGTCGTGAAAACTCGGTGGGGTGTCTATAAATGGATCACGCTGAATATTTCACGGTATGGTAGGGTCCTCCTCCCCCACCCCTCCCTCTCTCCCTCCCTAACTCCCTCCTCCTTTTCTTTCACGAAACGAAACGTTCGCCTCTGTGCGAGCCCTCATTGGGACCCTTGATGAGAATATTTATCCACACCGGAGGAAGCCAACGAGCGATGGAGGATCTTTTTTTTCTTTTTTCCCCGTACACCATAACCCGGAGAAAATTGCGGCATCCTTGAGCGTTACGATGTATCACGGCGGGGCAAGTACCACTCGCTGCCATGTGTTCAGCAATCGCAAATGTACCTCCTACGCAGGCTCAGCTGTGTAGTCACAGGCCAAGGTAGTGGAGTGAGGCAGCCCCCCCCCCGCCTCCCCCCCCCCCTAAAAGCCCTTTCAGTTTCAGCCAACGCATATTTTTACAAAACTTTGTAAGAAACATGTGGATTCAGGTTTTGGCTTTGTATTGTATGACCGAATCAGTTTAACACCAATATTATCCGTAATAGAGGTTTTTTGGGGTTAGATCGCGTAAATGTATAAATGTGTCGTTAAACCCGCCACCGCCCGACAAGGCCGAATCAGTAAGGTTTGTCGCGTAAACAAATTCTTTCCTCGTTCAACACAACCGGTTGTGTGTTGGAGAATGAACCCACGACGACATTTACAATTCGAGTAGCGTGAAGTTTCGCCGGTAATTACAACAACCAGCGGCATCAGGCGACAGCCAGAGATGTGGAATCAATCCTCCTGCTGTGTCGGTCTTAAATATCGGAGGGATAAATGTGATGTCGTCACCTGTGAGTCAATCGGGTGCGAATACCAGAGGGGGAAAGGGGGGGGCAGGGGTTAATCTGTGCATATCATTATTCATCGGGCAATGCATATTTCTCTATGCATATCACCCAACCGATAATCAATATCCATTGTAACTTATATTGCTTGTTTGCTTTACTCGACTCAAAATAACAGTGCATTACATTTATAAGGCGGCCTTTATACAAGGTACTCGCATCGCCGGCTAATCAGATGGCATGGAATTGATTTGGCGGGGGGGGGATGGGGGTGGGGATAGATTCTTTATCTGCACCCATGTGTGCATTGGCATCATCGGCCGAGCGTCACGTGCCCGCCGTTCCATCTGGGGGGGGGGGTGGAGTTGGGGGGGGGGGGGTTCCCTGGGTTCTAATGGTGGTCTATCTATATAACAGGTGGACTCATCTGTCTCGCTCAATCTCTGTATCTACATTTTAGTTTCTTCTGCAGAACTCCGCCTTGACTTCTGCACCAATTGCAATGAATTAGGAGTCGTTTTAAAGCCGGTAATGGTCATGCTAACGGGTAAAAATTAAAATAAATTTTAATACCTATATCCCGATAATTCATAAGATTCGGCCTTTGCATTGCTTTATCCGCTGCACCATTTGCAATGGCTTGGCACGAAATGCAAAGCACGTTTTAAAATCGTGGACCTCATAAGGGTGTGTCTGTTGAGCCTCGGACGAGTTTCTCAGTGCCTTGTAAACTCTCGTGAGTGGTGAGGGTCACGTGGGGTGGTGAGTATCGGCTCGGTGGTGAATGTCTTGGGGGTCTGGTGAGTGACATTGCGAGTGTCACGTCACCCCATGCCTACGGCGACGACGATAGGGCTGCCCACTCGTATTTGTATTATCGGGTAAACAAATGCAGTGTCTTTTCTGGTACTGTGCGTCGAGGCTTGTAGGCTGATGGACAGACAACCCATGGAGTGTCGTTTGTACTCGTGTCGTAAGAAATGTCAATGTGTTTCCCCGCTCAAACAAGCATGTGGGGTAGTGTTCACGTCGATTACTGCCACAGGCCAGCGATTAAAATTCCATATTCCAGTCACTCCATCAGCCATCCACTGCCGATTTCCCACACAGTGGCACTCACTTAATTGACACCAGAAGCATACAAATAACTTAGCAGGCCCATACGCCTCCTTCACATATCCGTCCCTCCACTCAATAAATCAAAGGATTTCTTTCCTGTTTACTCTACGTCTCTCACCAGCCCACACGGCCTTCTGGAGGGAGCTCATCCTTGCAGCAGCATTGGTCCAACACGAAGAAAAGCGCGGGACCGGTTTCAACATTCAGAGTCTCATCGCCAGAATGAGGCTTTATCTTCTTGGTTCTTTCGGTCAAGTCACGTAGAAGGGAAATAATAAAATAATAAAAATTAAACATAATAAAATAATTCTCACGACGTTTCGGCCACAACGCAAGCAGCCGTCCTCGGGTGAAGAACAGGTCTGTCGGAAAGACAGCGTGGGTCAACGTAGCTCGGCTGCACCCCAGCGTCTTTCCGACAGACCAGCGTCTTTCCGACAGCCCTGTTCTTCACCTGTGGACGGCTGCTTGCGTTGTGGCCGAAACGTCGTGAGAATTGTATTTTAATATGTTTTATTTTTATTATTTTATTACTTCCCTTCTACGTGACTTTACCGAAAGAACCAAGAAGATGAATCCCTGCAGTCACGAAAGCTTTAAATCGAAATTTAATGAGGCTTTACTTTACTTGAACCAGCACTGGTGAACTGCCAGATGTTTATCGGCAAAGGCCCCGCCCCCCCCCGCCGCCGTTAGATACGGGGTGCAGCCGAGCTACGTTTACCCACCGTGCCCACAGTTCAAAACTTCTTCCCTCGCCCGAGGCGCGGCAACGGATGGACGGAGAGCGCAGGCCTGCCATTTGATCTCGCGGGAAGATGCACAGCTGCTCTTCATCCCCGCAAACGATGGGAAGAGCCCCCCGTAAGCGCTAACGTCGGGCAGAGCCGCCCTGCCCTAACGCTTTACAGGTGTTTATTATGGGCATAAGCCCGCCCACCCGCCCCCCGCAATATTATTAACTGAAGTTTAACCAGAACCACGCAGTAACCCCCGCGCGGTAACGAACCCATCGCCGCCGGGGCGTACGTTTCTCCCCGCTCTGCGCACCGGGCAGGCGTGCGTCTTGCCGTAGCCGTGTCCGTGTTTTGCAGAGTGCGCTGGATAGAAGGCATCCCTCCCCCTGCCCCCCCCGACTTGTGCAGTGTTCGGTTTCACCGGCGATCGTTGCGGTTAAGTGGTTAGCCTGTAATAGTAACCAACTATGGGTTGAATTTTTTATTATTATTTTCTCACCAGGTAAGGCCCACTGAGCTCATCTTCTTGGTTCTTTTGGTAAAGTCACGTAGAAGGGAAGTAATAAAATAATAAAATTAGAACATATTAAGATAATTCTCATGACGTTTCGGCCACAACACAAGCAGCCGTCCTCAGGTGAAGACCAGGTCTGTCGAGGCGACAGCGTCTGAATTTCAGACGCTGTCTCCCTGACAGACGCTGTCTCCCCGACAGACCTGTTCTTCACCTGAGGACGGCTGCTTGTGTTGTGGCCGAAACGTCGTGAGAATTATTTTATTATGTTTTATTTGTATTATTTTATTACTTCCCTTCTACGTGACTTTACCAAAAGAACCAAGAAGATGAATCCCTGCAGTCACGAAAGCTTTAAATCGAAATTTAGCCCACTGAGCTCGCAAGTGATAGCTCAGCGAAGTGGCTTATCACGTGGAAATGTACCGCAGCCACATACACTAAATGGGGGGGGGGGGGGGGGGTTGTGGGACTTATACCATTCCTAAACATTGCTCTCGTGCGAACGGAACTCTCTCGCACGACGACGTTGCGTTGTTGCTCTTTGGGACTTTCCCCATTGGAATCTGGCCAATTCGATCAAAGGCTTGCTTAACGCTTGGGAAGACACAAATGAGAGTGTATTTGCACACCCGTTAACGCGTGTGGGCCCGGCCGCTAGCCGCCAGCTTCCGTACCGTTAATTAGATTACTTCAAGGACAAGCGCACTTTGGAACGCGTTACGTAATTTTCAGTTGTTTTTATATATCATTCTTATATATTTTCTATTTTAATGTTATTGTACTTGTGTTGTAGCCAGGTGGCTCGGAAGGAACTCATGCCATGCCGAGTCAGCACCTCTGAGTTGCCTGGGTTCGAATCCGGGTTCCAGCCACCGGCTGAGATGAAGCCGGGTTCTCAAACGTAACGAAGCTGATGGTCTCAGCACGGTCACCAATAATCGCACGAAATAAAATTGCGTGAAGTTTGTCGCTGTTCACTTTAGATTTAAAACCTCGCGCAAAGGAGGGCAGCGTTGCACGCACGGAAGCTCTCTCGCAAACCAAATCCAGACCACCAGCTCAAAAGAGCTGAACATGTGCCCGCCTTGGCGTTTTAGACCGCCAATTCTCTGGCCACAACCCATGGGTACAGTCCAGTCACGAGTGTACGCCGCTGCCACGATGCCTCTGGGAGCGCCGTTTGCATGATCCCAATGTCGTGAATGGTTTTTTTCGTCATCTACGGGACTTTTGAACGTTTCCACTTTGGCATAATTTAGTGGTGAGACAAAAAATTGCGTTGGTTTGCCACGCAATTTACTCCTCTCTCCAGGAGGCGCGAAAGGTGTGGTGGCCTCGCGTGTGGATAAAGGGCCTATTCAGAGCTCGTTCTGTGGGGGTCATATATAAACAGTTCTTAGCTGTTCACACGTAAGTCTCCAACGTTTTTAAGGCATTAGCCGTGCGAAGTACGATCTCCAACTATAAGGGCATTAAATTCCTCATTCCGTCTCTCTCCTCTGAAGTAGGGCCACCTCCTGTAAAACGTTGGCTTGCTGTTCGTGTCTCTATTAGAAGGCAGAGTGAATGACAAACTATACTATGAAACTATTTTTTATTTAACCAGGTAAGGCCCACTGAGCTGTACACAGCTCTTTTTAAGAAGTGACCTGGCCACAAATAATAGCTCAACGAAGTGGCTATCACGCGCTAATGTATCTCAGCCAAATTCTCTAAACGCGTGTTGATTCTAAATGTGGAGGGAAAAACCGGAGGACCCGGTGAAAATTCCACGCGACCACAGGGCGAATATGCAAACTCCAAATATACAGACGTCAGGGTCAGGTTAAAACCCACGACCTCCTGAATTCCAGGCAAGGGAGTTAACATCTCGCCACCGCGGCGCCCTTATATAACATTTATTAAAGTCTCTGCCTAACATTGTCCAATACGGTCCTTTCCTTTTGCCGTACATCGTCAACCGGAACTATTCAAACGAATCGTCAAATCTGCGTGTGCCCAGTAAGTATTCTCTTGGGGAAAGGTGTGTTCACCGACGGCGAGAAGGCAAGGGCTCCCATCATGCTTTGCGTGCATGTCACGTGACCACCACGTAGCACGTGAGCCGTGGCTGATGCCGTGTCTGTGAGCAGCACACCTTGTTGTACGCGTGGCCAGATTATCGCGGCCCTCGCCGAAGGCCGGGAAAGCTAAAGTCGAAGGCGCACGCAGCCAGGGAAATTATTTTATTATTTTACGGTGGATCAAAACGATGAGATCAAAGAGGCTAACGAGAGCAGGCTGGAGTGAGTGCTCGTGGATGAAGGCGTTCCAATTTGCAGAGAGGAGAAGAATGTTTTGCAGTCAGCTGAGCGACTGGTAGTAAGTCCATAGGAATGTTTTTTTCTCGTCTTTGAATTACGATGACATCATTCACAGCGGCTAGAGCTGGCAAAAAAAAGGTTTTTGTTTGTTTGAAGAAATTGGTGTGGGGAGTGATTGATTTGCGTTTGATTAATTCACCTGGAGACGAATAGATGTGTTAATTTTGACATCGGTAAATTAATGAATATGCTTGATGACTTAATAAAAAATTTCCAAAATGTAAATACATAAAGGAATACCGTGCACTTTCGTCTGGTTAGGGACCGGAGCATGAACGAATGTCAAAAATGAACGAATGTCAAAGCAGTTGCTTTATTTAGCTTGCACATTTATTTTGGCCGGCGAAAAACGTACGTGCAAATAACTACAGTAAATATGAAAACGTACATGTAAATAACTACGGTAACTATATAACACATGCGTGTGAAACCTAAATAAATAGAAATAAAAGAAAAACCAGCATTAGAATAAATAATCAAAACGAAATAAATGAACAAAACTAAATAAATAAACACATTTATACCTTCAAACATTTGTATTCTTGCGTAAGTGGACGATGAATATATTGGTGATAAGTACAGTATTAATAATGTGGGAATAAACACAAATTTAAGAGATGCTCACCGAACGACTTCTATTCAAAGACGGCGCGTGGCGCCAACGTCGCAGAAGTCTTGGGATGAAATCGGACCAAGGAGGAAAGCCGCGTGGACGGAATTTGAAATGTGGTTATTGTTGCAAATTGGCCGAAAGAGCCAAGCGACGAAAGTCAAGTTGACGAAAGTCAAGTTGACGAAAGTCAAGTTGACGAAAGCCAAGTTGACGAAAGTCAAGTTGACGAAAGTCAAGTTATCGCTGTACTTAGGCCCTTCCCTCCTATTAGGCCTCCACATAACCTTAATCTTGGCCTGGTTGTGCGCTGTTGTCCGTCTTTGTCTTCCAGCCTGCACGCATTGCCCTCCTGTGATGGGCTTTCTCGTGATTCACAGGAAGCGTTGGATGTGAATGATTTTCCCGAGTCTATGTGCGTATGCGTGTGTAATAACGACCGACACACGTGGTTTCTTCTTTTACCAAGAGCCTTTATTCGGACACAACACGATTCCTAGGCCCGGACTTCGGTTCTTGAGGCTCGATGTTCGTCTTCTCTCCAAGCGTCCCCTCCCCTCGTGCTGATCCCCTTTTATATCCCTCAAGCCCCCCTTTCCGGAAGGTTCGCTCACCCTATTTCCCTCGGCCAATCCTCGTCCTCCTCCTCCTCCAGCGGTTGTCAACCGTTTACCCTGACAGTCAACCCTCGTTTCCCACATTTTACGTTTGAATTTCTCTCCCAATCATTAAAATGTTCTGTTCTTAGCCAATCCTCTTTGAGGCCTCCCTGCACCAATCAGAGACCTTTGACACACTTCCTCACTGTCGGTCTGCACGTGTACCATGTCAAGTAAGTGGTCTGTTTTTCCGGTCATCTCACGTGTATTTATGTATGTTGAACTTCGTTCGCACCGTACGTAGCCACCAACCGTGCTGATCGGAGGTTGCGAATATGACGCAGCGCTTGCTTATTTTGCCAGGGGAAGGCCCATTAAGCTCTTTTTCAGAAGCGACCTGGCCACAAATTATAGCTCAGCGAAGCGGCTTATCTTGTGAAAATTTATAGCAGCCGAATACTCTGGAGGGAAAAAGCGGAGGACCCGGAGAAAAATCCACACGACCACGGGGAGAGAGAGAGAGAAAGGAACTTGCAAAGTACAAATATACAGCGGGCGTCAGGGTTGGGATCGAACCCACCACCTCCTGTGTTTACTCGGCGAGGCAGTTCACTTCTCGCCACATTGTGGCGTACAAATATTTAATATTGCGTCTGTCGTAGACCTTGCAGGTGGTCCTGCCGAGTTGCCTCCACGAACGAGCGGTCTCCAAAAGCAGCGCTTTTCATGTCTTGCGACGTCTCAAAGCAAAAACACATTTGTGCGTCTCTCTCTGTACGCGTTCTTTTGAGGCTGTTTATTTGAAATTGTTTTGGCCAACCCTCAAACAGTGCAAGGTGAAGATGTTTATTAGCTGGGCACACATCAGACGCGACTGAAAAACAGGACTGGGAAAGCCGAAAGTCGACGTCATACGCAGCCGGGGGCAAATTAGCGAAGGTGGATCGGGATCAAAACGACGAAATCAAAGCGGCTAACGAGAGCAGGATGGAAGCGAGCGCCCCGTGGATGGAAGCGTTCCAATTTGCGGAGAGGAGAATAATGTTCGCGGTCGGCGCGTTATTTCCTGGATCGCAAATGCGGGACACCGCTAAAGGGATCTGGACGGGATGCGAAAAATGACGCGGAGAAAGCCTTGGAGGGATGATGCCGTGCTTGGGAATTCTCACTGAGAGACACGCACGGAGGAAACGAACACCGATTAGAGACGTCGTATTGAGCGCGTGCGTCACGGTGGCGAGATGTTAACTACCTTGCCTGGTACACAGATGGTCGTGGGGCTCGATCCTGACCCTGACGCCTGTACTTTTCGAGTTTGCGTTGTTCTCTTTCCTCGTGGTGGGGTGGATTTTTCTCCACGTCCTTAGGTTTTTCTCTCCACATTCAGAAACGTGCATTTACAGTATTTGGCTGCTCTAAATTTCCACACGATGAGTCACTTCATTGGGCTACCATTTGTGGCCAAGTCGAGTCTGAAAAAGAACTACATTGCTCAGTGGACCTTACCTAGTTAAATACAAAAATAGTTGAATAGTTTGAATAAAAATTGCTTCGTTTTAGTTTTAAAGTGAGCGAGCTTTGGGCAGGGTGTGTCTTGGCGAGAAGGGGATTGATGGCCGATGGTTGAGACCGGTGACGAGAACGGGAGCCACATGCCGCCAGGATGACTTACCGCAGAGAACTGGAGTGGTGAGATCGGCTCGTGTCCAGGAGTCCGATGGATTGTCACATCGAGGTCGGTGTGGGATGGCGACGAATTGGGGGGGAAGTCCTTCGTTCAGCGGGAACGATGACTGTATTGGGTTCTGAATGCAGCCTCACACAAAAGTCTTTTGAGACTTATAAAATAAATTTTCCGTTCTACCGCTATAGATTTTTTCAAATCGAAATTAAAATTGCGCCGTTGGTGTGTCATGTTGTCGCGAGGTGAAAGTATCGGTTGTGAACTCTTGCAACGAGTAACTAACAACCCTCTGTCGGAGTACGGGCCCTGAGTGATGACTTCGTAAAACTACTTCTGGAATTACCTTCAATGGGTCTTTTATCCACGCTCATTCGTTAAAATCTTAAATGAACATTAATATTTTTGGGCAATCATTCGTGACTCTGGCACGCTCATCAACTCGCTACACTTGAGAACCTGATATAAGCACGGGCAGCTGAAACTTGAATTTGATGCCGGTCATAGATGCCAGCGAATTGTCGTACCTAATTGTTCAAGATGCGTGGATCGCTCTTCCTCCACGATGCTGGCGCGTCCCGACACAGTGACGAATTGTGGCACAGTTGGTTCACGTGACGGCTTTAATTGTTTGGCTGTATCAGGTGGAGGAGGGTGCACGACACACCTTACTCATGCGATCAGGATCCCAGAAACCAACAATGAGATGGGCGGTAATTCCATCGTGAATTTAGATTTCACTCTTCGCCTATCATTCGGAGACGCTCGCCACTCATCACTCACAAATCCTGCAAGCGGACCTATTACCTTCCTGGATCGCGACAGGCAAAAAAAAAATTGCTCGGCATTAACACATTTAAACTTTCCCGTTGGAATGCACTGTTTGTTACTATTCTGGCTGCCAGAAACTCGAAACCTACATATCTGTTTAGCTGTAATCACTTTAAAGAAATAACCATTTCTAGACATCAAAGACTTAAGCATTGTGTTTTGAAAAGTGTGCTGCGTGATTGTTCATTCCACCCCCCCCCCTGGCCCTCCCCCGCACCCATTCCGCCTTCATCTTCGAAATAAAATCGGCCACATATTTACACACAACTTCAAAAATCTGGAGCCGGCTTTACGGGAGCATTACCGGCATAATTTATTAATAATGCTCGTATTGCATTAGGCATTTCCAGATGAATGTCTGGCACGGGCTTGCCTCCTGTAGAATGCGCCCGAGCTGTCCCCCCCCCCTTGCCCGGCCCCCCACCCCCACCCACCGTTTTAGCGCCGCATCTCTCCACGTGCAAGCGTGCGCGCCGTTGCGTAATGCCCCGCGCTGCGCCCCCGAATCGTCGGAGCGAACGCCGCTTGCGGTGACACCAATTTCGCTGCAGGTGCGAGCGGAAACATAATCTCCCACTTTTTATTCTGTCCGCCACATCTGACAGTTTTATCTCGTTAATCTGATAAACGCAACAAGGCTCGGGAGGTTTTAATTTTTTTAATTTTTCCGTTGGTCCTTTTTTTTTCTTGTTGCTCGCACGCTCTCAACGCCAAGCGCGCATCGTCATTCGTGGCCAGGTCGCTTCTGAAATAGAGCGATATAGCTCAGTGGGCCTCACCTGGTCAAATAAAAGGCTTAGTTTCTAGTCGAGTTTTAGGAGTATTTTCAGAAAGTTTACGTCGGAAGAAATGATATCGAACCGAAGGGTGCGAGTAAGACCGAGGCAACGAAGGTGGTGAAGGAGCGACAGCGGTGGAGGGAGTTGGTTTATCCACGTTATCGCTCCCTTTAGCTGATGGGTGAAACAAAAACAAGAGGTTAATAGATTGGTGGGGGAACACACGGGGCAGAGCAAACTTAGGCGGGCGCAACGGACAAGCCAGACTCCACGAGCAAGTCGGACAATGCACCTGAGACCCAATGTGGAAAGACAAGGCGGTAGACCTCGGACAAATGAGATGAGCAATACAGACGGCAGTACCAAGAACACAATGAGTACGAATGTGACGGGGGTGGAGAGGCGGCGCAGTGGTTAGCGGTTTGCGGTTAGCGGGTGCGTGTGGTTAGCGCACTTTGCTGTCAACCCGGTGACCTGTGTTTGATATCCGACATCAATGGCGAGTGATAGCTGAACCGCCGGCCGGGGTCGGCTTCCTTCCCTTCAGCAACCCGTACTGACCAGCGTGGTGAAGTACGGTCAGACAACTCACATGACCAACATAATATGTGGAAGGCTTTCATCAAGCAGTTAGTTGACGGAAAGCCTTACATTTGTACCTTATTTGGTTACAAACTGTGCACAATGTACAGCGGAGGCACAAGAAGTTAAGGTGCAGCCCTGTAATGGCTTGACAAAATAACTATCCTTCTGTGGGGGGTATTTTGGTCTACTCTTCCATGCTTGGCCTCACGTCTCGCATGAGGCCGAAACGACGGCAAAAACAAGGTCGACGCGAAAAAATATTTTCTTGGAACGAATCAAAATCTCGTCACGACCGATCCATCCATCGATTATTCCATCGATCGATGGAAAGCGTAGGTTTGCGGAGATTGCGAGGAGCAAATCGTCTTCACTCCCGTGAGGCCGCACGTTTCAACGCTCGGCTCATTGGGCCACGGTTTTCCAAGCGCGGGGTTGTCGCGCGCGCGGCCGTGCGAGGCGCCGCCGCCGCGCCAGGCTAGGCCGTCCGGCGGGACAGCGTGCGCCAACAAAGGGCCGGGCGGTGCGCAGGTGAGCCGGTGAGCCGTGGGACATGACGGCGTCTGCGGCTCGTTCTTGTTGATTTTATGCCCTGCACGCAGCCGCCTTCCACCGCTCGCCAGATCGTATCGGCGAGATAAAGCCTCCAGCGGTGTAGCGGGAGAGTAAAGTAGGTGGCGCTGACGGACGTGGCTGAACGTACGTGTATAAAACAAATTTGCGCGTTGGATAAATAACGTAGGTAAGTGCACATTCGTGTTATTGTGTTTTTAACAGTTTACAGTAACAGGATCGCTTTCCCTTTTTGTGAGTTCTTTCATTGCGGTTTGTTTTCTCTCCCCTCCTCCCCCCCCCCGTGTGTCCTCAGACCAACTCCTCCCCCTTCTTTTCATGTGCCGTGATTGATGAAGCTCTGACAGGTTCATGTGGCAGAGTCCTTTTTATATATGCATTCATAAAATCCACCGCTTGCATTGGAAACACCTGCATGCGATGGCAGCCTGGGTAGATCGGCAACAGCAGCAGCTGCACCGGCAAGTGGCTTTTGTCACCTCGGCGCCACGGTGGCGAGATGTTCACCGCCCCGCCTGGTATACCGAAGGTCGTGGGTTCGTTCCCGACCCTGACAATGCCTCCTGAAATATTTGGAGTTTGCGTGCCTCTCGCCCCGTGGTCGCGTGGACTTTTCTTCGAGTCCTCTGGGTTTTCCGCTCCACATTTAGAAACGCGCGTTTGGAGTGTTTGGCCGCTATCATTTTCCACGTGCTAAGCCACTTCGTTGAACTATCATGTGTGGCCAGGTCGCGCCTGCAAAAGAGATGTGCAGCTCAGTGGGCCTCATGTGGTAAAGTTTAAACCTCGGCAAAACTGCCTGCTCCTCCTCCATCCAGCAGTTGCATCTGCAGGAGAGAGAGAGAGAGACCGACTTATTTGCTCGAATTCTGACACCTGCCTCTGCTCTCTCTCTCTCTCGTGCGCGTGTGTGTGTTTTAACCCGGCAAACAGTTTTAAGTCAATAAGTGTTGTGGCAAGGAATTGATGCCTCTGTGGGAGTTGGGGAGAGCGAGCGTTGGGGGCCGGGGGGGGGGGTAGAGCGAGGATTTGGGGGTGGGGGGGCCGGGGGGGGGCGGTGACAATCGAGGGGGGGGGTTGCTTAAAGTGTTTCCAGAGGCAGTTAGCGGACGTCTCATTTGATTACGCGATGTGCGTCTCTCGCCTCCTCGTTCCGGCCCAGCGCGTTGACGTTTTTTTTTTATTGTGGACACCACCGGCAGAGATGCCCAGCCGTGTCACGTTGCGTCGAATGAAGAAAATTCAGCGCAGCGTTCTCGACGCCCGCACCTCCCCACGGTTCGGCTGCATACGGCGCGAGAGAATTTCAACTTATTTAGCCACCATTGAGCCAGAGTTGTTGTCTTGGTGTGGTCAGGGACTTTTGCTGCTGTTGTTGTTTTGCTGCCTTGCCCCAAGCTTGCATTTGGTGTACGGCACATCGCCAGCAATCCATGTACTCGTGCAATTTGTACTTCTGTACTTCATCGTGCCCCCGTAGCGTTTTCGTTGTATTGTTTTGTCGATGTAACTCGTTGACCCCGCGCCCCTACTGGACCGTCGGCGAAAAAGAGCTCCGTAGCTTCATTGGATTCCTCCTCCACTCTGACAGATTCTGTACGTCTGTTGAACCTCTTTCGCACCGTACGTAGCCGACCGTGCTGTCGACGGCCCTTACACACCCGTTGTCGTGCGGCGCTGTTGAATGCGACGGCACGAACGTGGAAGCGCGGCGTTCGAAGTAAATGTTCTCTTTTGACGTGCGTGGTCGTTGCGGTGGCGGGGGGCTGACGGAATGCGCCGCAGCAGCCTGCCTCGGCCGCGCTTTACAAATTCGACTTGTGCAACAACCTTCTCGTAAAAAGGGCTGCGAAACGCTCGCGCAAAGTAATAATAACGCTGCCGCGGTGATGAGATCCTTTGCACGAAATAATAATACAAAATATATTTTCCGGCAACAACACGAAACGAATGAGTCCGGCACAAAGCGACCAAACCACAAAGCCCCCACAGTTCAAATGAACTATGAACTAATCATTTTATTTAACCAGGTAACGCCCACTGAGCTATTTATAACTTTTTTTCAGAAGCAAGCTGGCCACTAATGATTGCTCAACGAAGTGGATTGTGGAAATTTATAGCAGCCAAATACTCTAAACGCACATTTATTCTAAATGTGGAGGGGAAAACCGGAGGACCAGGAGAAAAATCCACATAACCACGGGGAGAGCGACATACACACACAGATTTTACAGGCGTCAGGGTCGGGATCGAACCCACAACATCTTGTGCACCAGGAAAGGTAGCTAACGTCTCGCCAATTGGTTGTTGTGCTCTCCTTCAGTAACCGGGGCTAAAGAGCACACGTTTTCTCTCCTCTGCTTGAGAATGCACTTTTATCGTGAGCAGCCGAACTCCAGATTTGCTCCCAGCATCTTAGTGCCGCTGACTCCAAAATTCATCGCCTGCAAGAACACTCTTGGGCAATTCAAGACGGGCGTTCCAAGGTCGTTCATTCCGATATGCCTGGCGTGCCATGTATGTATGTTGAACTTCTTTTGCACCGTACATTAGCCAGCCGCGCTAATCGGAGGTGCGGGGGAAGGACAACAAACTAAGCACAGAAAGCGGTTCTAAAGAAATGAGTTTTCAATCTACATTTAAAAGTACATAGCTTCCAGTGGCTTCCTAACATTGGCAGGAAGAGCGTTCTAGACGGCCGCAGAAGGGCATCCAAAAGTACGCGATGCGGTATAACCGTCTTTGTTCGATGGCCGAGCTAAAAGCCAGTGAAGTGCGTGGTACGTTCCAACCCGAAATGTCATGCAAATGTATATGTATGTTCAACTTCTTCCGCGCACCGTATGTTCGCCAGCCGCGCTAATCGGAGGTGCGGGGGAAAGATGACAAACTAAACACAGAAAGCGGTTCTCAAGAAATGAGTTTTCGATCCAGATTTAAAATTGCACGGATCTCCAGTGGCTTCCTATTATCGGAAGTTGCAAATCGCAGCACCTTTTTCCTGTCCAGAAATCATGTTGTGTACTTGTACAGTGTTTGTACTAGTTTGTTTAACACCCGCGATGACTTTTCTTCTGCCACGTGAGTTCGTCATCGTTTACAGCGAGTGTTAGAGTTGGTTTACTGCAAGGTTGTATCTTAACGTCTTATCGGACAAGGCCGAGGGCTTTGTGCGCGGCAGTGGTGATGGTCAGAATCAGAATATTTATTACCTCGCCTGAAGACGGTCGCTTGTTGTTGCGATCGAAACGTCGTGATCTGTTATTTTTTCTACCTACGTGACTTTACCCAAAGAACCAAAGAGTATTTATTAATCACGCTCGAGGAATCCGATGAGCTATGAAGCTCTTCTTCACGGATGTCTCAGGAGGGGCACAGGGTCAGAACGTCACAACGACATACAATACAAAAACACAATACGAGTGCCAAGTATAGGAAAAGTAAACAAATCACTTAAAATCTACAAAGAAAACCAAGCTATTTTCATCTTACCAGTAAAGCCTGCTGAGCTGTTAAAGCTTATTTTTTCAGAAGCGACCTGGCCACAAATGATAATAGCTCAACAAAGTGACGTATCACGTGGACATTTATCGCAGCAGAACAATATAATTAATTAACGGTCACGTGACCCTCCCCCCCTCCATGCAAGGCCGCCACGATGTGAGTCGCGCCTCTCCCTGTGCCGTGTGTGCTGTTGAGTGCGTTGGAGCGTGCGCCATCGGGCTGACCATGTCTCCCTCCGCTTTGCCGCCCCGCCCCCCCCGTCGCCGCTTTTGGCGCATGACGTCGCAGGGCTCGGCCGCGGTGCTGCAGCGTCGCTCGGAGAACGAAGAGTTCGTCGAGGTGGGAAGACTCGGGCCGTCCGACTACTTTGGTGAGAGGCGACTCGCTGGCACGCAGATTCGCCGAGTTTCTGTCCACCGATCGCCGAGTTCCCGTCCACCGATCTCAGAGTTTCACTCGCACATTTGGTGTTGCGCCATTCTGGTACGCGCATGGCTGTATCGCGATGGCGCTACGTGTCACAGGCACGGTCTGCGGTAGTTTGGCAAGTAGCGGCGGACGAAGTTTGCTACGTGTATTCCGAATTTACTGTTTTGTGGGCAACTGTTCAAATCTGGCAATACTTGGGACCATGACGCTCGCAATGGCCTACTATGTTCCAACGGCGTCACCAGATCTTTAACGTGTCCCTCCTTTGATGCGGACGGCGCAGAGTATCTGAGGGTTAATTCACCCGCAGTATTAACCAGGTCTGCCTTCCTGATTCGAACTGCGAACCTCTACAATGAAATGAGCGCACAAACGCTCTTCCGCCGGGCCACGCCAACAACTTTCACAGCCGCAGTCCGGTCATTGTAAACTTAACTATTAAACAATTATTTTTTATTCTACCCAGGTAAGGCACACTGAGCTCTTTTTCACAAGCGACCTGGCCATCATAAACGACAGCTCAAGGAAAGTTGGCTCACCGTCAACGTGGAAATGTATAGCAGTCAAACACTCTATAAACGTGCGTTGGATTTTAAATGTGGAGGGAAAAAACCGGAGGACCCGCAGAAATATCCACACGACCACGGGGAGAGAGAGAGAGAGACACGCAAACTCCAAATATACAGCAGCAGGCGTCAGGGTCGGGATTGAACCCACGACCTCCTGCATACCAGGCGAGGTAGTTAACATCTCTACGGGGAGAGAGAGAGAGAGACACGCAAACTCCAAATATACAGCAGCAGGCGTCAGGGTCGGGATTGAACCCACGACCTCTTGCATACCAGGCGAGCTATACAGGAGCTTCTGCAAATGCTCCCTAATGATGTTCAAGTTGATAATCTGAGAAAATAGAGATGTATGGGGTGGGGTGGGGGGGGGGGTAGTGGTGGGGAAGGGCAGAGCATGCCGGACGAGCGTGTTGATTCACGCGTCCGCAGCGTCACGGCCTGCATTTGTAAACGTCCACGCGGTCGTGTCGTCTCTAAACCACGGCACCCTCCCGTGCACGTCGTCGTCGCCGCCGCCGCCGTCGAGTCCCCAACGTCACGTTGGCAGGTAGCGATTGATAGAAACGCGCACAAAGAAGAATAGGAAGGTGTGGGGTGGTTGGGGGGGGCTATTGGCGGGGGGGGGGGGGCGGTGCTGGAGTCAACAGTGCAGACGCGTCCAGTCGGTGGGAGGTCCAGCAAACGTGAGGAGCAGTGGGAATAAAAGCACCGTGGCCCTCCCATTGAGCAGAGGTCAACCGGCGGCGGCGGGGGTGTTGACGGAAGGGGCACGCTCGGCGGAGCGGGTAGTGGGCGCATGAAGGGGGATTAGATTGGTTGGGGGGGGGGGGTGCAATGGCAGGGGGTTGGTGACGTCAAGTTCACGTCGCAGTCCCTCTCGGCGAACGGACTCGGAGAGACCGGCGGAGGTGAGCCGAGGACTTGATACGGTCTCATGGACGGGTCTCGTTCCGGATCATTAGGGGGTTTGGAGGTGAGGGGGGGGCAGAGGGATGTGTGCAGGCCATAGAGGAGCGAGTCGCTTGTGTTCCTAGACAACAGGCGATGAAAGTAACAGATGGAGGGTCTCAATAGGGAACGGGGAGGAGGTCATCTTCTTGGTTCTTTCGGTGAAGTCACGTAGAAGGGAAATAATTAAACGTTTTATATTTATTTTTCTAATTTTATAATTTCCCTTCTACGTGACTTTACCGAAAGAACCAAGAAGATGAATCCCTGCAGTCACGAAAGCTTTAAATCGAAACGGGAGGAGGTGTTTGCGTTGCGTGCGTGCGTGCGTGCGATGGTGGTGCGCTGGGGAGTTTTGTGTCGAGGAGGGCGGTGAGACAGTGCAGCCTCGAAGCCGGGGGCAGCGAGCGGTGTCGAACTTCCCCGTGCGGCTGTGGGGATTACGTACGAGCGGCGAGACGGAGAAACAAGACCCAGGAGTTGTAGGGGGAAGGGTCGAAGCTCCGAGCCCATATTGCGTAGCAGCAGAACAGCGCGCGTGGCGAGGCCTATTGCTCGCGTTATCGCGGGGCAGGGGAGGCAGAGGCGGCCTGGTGCTGGCCACGCCACTATTATTTGTATTATATTAAAACATTTACTTCGCTTTCCTTTAAAGCAACAGTTGGGAGTTGCCGAGTAGCCTTATGGTGTGGTCAGTTGGTGGTACAGGATGTGTGTGTGTGTGTGACTAGATTTGTGTCACTTTATTGAACACCGGGTACAGGTTTGTGGTGAATCTTGCCGGAGAGTACGGCAACAGCACTCGCACCAGCAGTCTGCTCCAGATTTTCGGATTGATTCGAAAACTAGGCCAAGCATTGACATTTGGGATGATCCAAACATTATCCTCGTTTTTGTATTTTTATTGATCCAGACACTGGACGTGACGTCACGAACGCGACGTCACTTCCCCACTTTCCCCATCAACAGCGTTTCGCGCGCGCGAGGCGTTCGACGTGCCGACGGTTGTTACTCGTCGGCGCAAAATGAGAACCGCCCGAGGAGAATAAGAAAATTAAAACATTGAAAAGTAAACTGTCCGTCGAAACCCTAAACGTTATTTTTTTTTTAAACCCGATCGACGATTACTCGTCCCTTGTGCGAGGCCATGGCGGGGCGAGTGGGAGGAAAGTCTCTCTCTCCGTGTGCCGTTGTCTCCGTGGGGGCGCAGGCGAGATCGCGCTGCTGCTCGACCGGCCGCGCGCCGCCACGGTGGTCTCGCGGGGGCCGCTCAAGTGCGTCAAGCTGGACCGGCCGCGCTTCGAGCGCGTCCTGGGGCCCTGCTCGGACATCCTCAAGCGCAACATCCAGCAGTACAACAGCTTCGTGTCGCTCTCCGTCTGAGACGTCGAGCTGCTGCTGCCGCCGCCGCCGGCGCTGCTGGTGGTGGTGGACCCCGTTGCTCCTTTCAACCCCCCGCCGCCGCCACCTCCTGCCCCTGCCCCCCCTGGCCTCTCCCCCCCCCCCCCCCCGGCCCCCCCTTCCGATGGCGGCGGGGCGATCGAACGGAAGCCGTCCGACGCCAAAGCTTGCCCACGAGTTGCTGACACAGGCGCTGTTGGCACGGGGGTGGGGGGTGGGGGGGGGTGGACGCCGACTGTTGGTGCACGACGGTAGTCGCATGCGGCGCGGGGGGATTTAGGCGTCGTGGCGATTTGTCAACCGCTGACCGCCACCCCCTCCCCTCCCCTCCCCCCCACCGATCGCCGCCCCGTGACTCGTTTGTGTTATCCGTCTCGTCTGTACCGCCCGGCTCGTGATTCCTTTCTCTCGTTTGTTCCGTTGGTCTCGTGTTCGGTTCTGTTGGGCGTCTCAGGATGATTTTGCCGTGAATTGGGCGACGGCGACAAGGATTGTATCGTTTGTGTTTGTCGTACCTCCCGCGTCCTTTCTACGATTGACACGTTGCGCTGTCCGTAATCTCCGCCGCGCTTGCAACCGTGTCCCCGCGGTGCAGGCGTTTCTGTCCCACTGGCCTCGTCCCGTCGTACGTGTCGTCTCCCCCCGCTGCTGTCTGTGCCTCATTCTCTCGTGTCGTCGGCGCTGTCCGTCTTGCACCGTCGCCTTTGTCGCTGGCTCCGTTTTTGTGCCGTCCGCTTTCGATGTTTTTTTTTCTCACATTTTGTTCCCCCTATCCTGAGAGTCAAACATTTGACGGTTGTTTTCGTTGCGCAGGTAAACAATGGATTCTTCCGCTCGCCGTTCAAAGCGTTTTAATTTGAGCGTGAGAATCGATTGTTAACTGGATGATGACTCTCCACCGATCTACGCGACTCATCGCCACACCATCCCAGCTCCATCGTTTCATCCCCACACGCTCTGGAAATTCACTCCCCACGTCCTGGAAATTTACCCATACACTGGAAATTCACCCCCCACCCTCTGGCTAAACTTTTTAATTTCATTCAGCTGCATCGCTCGCACGTATTGCGAGGGCCTATGACGCTCTCCAATATGATCTATCTCTTAATTTTTTTTTACATTCTTAAAAAAAATAGGAACTTGTTCCTCGCATTTTTTTTTTTGTCTAAGCAAAGATGCCAGCTGTTGGCGTGATGACTCCTCCGGAGTTCCGGGTACACTGGGAGATCTAATCTCACGGAGCAGAAACCACCTGCACAGAGATATTGCGCACATTACCAAAGGTATCTGAATCAGTTTTACAATGCTTTTTACTGACACGGAGCGTCATGCCCTGCCATACCTCGTGTGGGCTATTGTGCTTGCTCTGGCGATAAAAGGGCTTTATTGGGCCGCGGCTATCAAATCAACTTTGCGCTCTTGACCATCTTCGCATGCAAGCTGCGGTGCCGATGGCTTCAGGGTTAAAACCCATCTCTGGCGAGTGTCACTCGAGGTGAAGTGTGGCCACACCTGACGGTGATCCGATCCGCACCTCTGCCACTCCTCGTAGTTCTGGCTGGCCGGGCTTCACAGGCGAAGGGGTTTTGACAGAGTTCCCAAGAATTTTTCACGTGCGTGCGCGTGCCATTAGTAGCACGGAGCGCAGGACACGGAGCGAAGGAAAGGGCATTTATTTTTTGGGCGGGGGTGGTGAGGAACGGGGGGGGGTGCGTGGGCGTGCTTGCATTTAAAGTGAACACAACGTGTCTTTGCAATTATTGGGCCGTAATCTGAAGGGTAAAGCTGGGGTTAAGGTCGCTAACCCTTACCACAATAATCCGTGTTCTCAATCTGAACCACGCTTCGCGATAGCGAAGCCGACTTTGGCAGTCTGTTGCCATTCGCCGGTCTTGGGGCAGTTTTTTTGTTGTTGTTTAGCGCTTCCCCGCTTGCACGCTAGCGTGTCGCTCCCCCCCCCCCATCTCTTCGCGTGGAGAGAGAGATGGGGGGGGGGGGCGTTCGACACGCACACCGTCGTACCGTACTTCACGCACGCCCTGCGCGCGGAACCCGAAGCTCCCTCGGGGCTCACTGTTGGGACTCTCAGGCTTCTGCGGGAGTGCGCGTGTGCCCCCATTGACCTTGCTCACATGACATTTTCTTACCCCAAATTTGTTTTAACACCCTCACCTCTCGGCGGGTGGGGGGTGTAGCATGTTGTTCGCCCATGAAGTCATAAAAGACAGGTCCGAGCCGTCGATGAGCAAGCGCGTGTGTTTTTGCTCCCCACACACCAGGCAGGAGGAGGCGTAAGAGCCGTCGACATCGCTAGTTGGGCCTCGCAGTGGCCAGGTGCCGACTACCTCGCCTGGTACGCATGAGGGTCGTGGGTTCGATCCTGACCCTGGCACCTGTTGTGTGTTGGGAGTTTTGCACGTCGCTCTCCCCGTGTCCGCGTGAATTTTGCGTCCCGGTCCTCCGGTTTTTCCCCTCCACATTTAAAAATGGACGTCACGCGCTTCAGAGTAATTTCGCTACTGCTTTGAATTCCCGCACGACCGATGATGAAACCCACTTTGTTGAGCTGTCATTTGTGATAGCCAGGGCGCTTCTAAAAACAATAAAGACCCACATTGCCTTAGCTGGTAATCTAAGAATTAGTTTTATCAGCAATGACGCGCGCAAACCTCTCTCGCGCACGATCGATTATTTTCTTGCGTCGTGGTCCATTGTGACGCCGCTGTTACCCCCCCCCCCCCCCCACGGTGAGATTCCACCTTGGCGGCTCACGTTCATTTTTTTTTCCGCTCAAGATGCACGTGATCACGGGAAACGTGCGTAGCCTACGGTTTGTTTAGTTTTCCTCTGCGTCTTGTGGTGGTTTCCCAGCCCCCCCCCCTCCGCCCCCCAAGCCCCCCCCCACCGCCCCCGCTTCTATAAAATAAGAATCCCGACGCTCGTTGCATCGAGCGACATACTCCGGCGCGTCGGTTTTATTGCGCTCGTTTTAAGTTGCTTTTGCGTTCTACTTATTTGCGTTCCTATTAATCCATAAGGTCCGGGTTCGTACGCGAAGTATGTTGCTAATTGATAATACGTAATAATAATAATCATTCAGCGTCGCTGCTTATTTCTCCCTCCCCCAATTGAAGCTCCGCTCTCGTGCGCTTTGCGCGCATCGCCTCCTCTACCCGAGCAACCGATCGATCGCGCGCGCAACGCAATCGCTTCACTCTACCGTCGTCACAATCCCACCGCGACTGCTTTGTCCACGTGCGTGCGCGTAGTAGTTGCGCAGAGGGGAAATTGCACGGTGCGCGTTCAGGGTCGTGACAACCGATCGTGGCGGCGGCGGCCCAAATGTGACCAAGGCCACGCGGCCACGAGCCGAGCGGATCTTGCCGCGTGCCCGGGGCGTGCGCCTCCCTCGCCGCGCGTTCAACCCGGTCGGCGCAGACGGTGGCAACGTAGGCGATGCGTTGTTGCGCAACTGATGGCCCCCCCGGGTGTGCCACCTGGGTTCACGTGTGGCGGGGCGCGCGCGCGTTTCACAAGTGAGCCGGCGCTGAAGGTTTTAAACTAACTCCCCCTTTTGGCCTTTGCACGGCAAGAAGGCAGATTTCGCCGCCTTTGGAGCGAATCCCTTCATCCCGTGCGCCTTTGGAGCTCTCTCCTTTTGGTTGTGCATGCAGTGTCCTGTGCGTGTGTGTGCTTAAGAGCGCGTCTGTGTGTGTGTGTGCGTAAGAGCGTGTGTGTGTGTGAGCGCGTGTGTGTGTGAGCGTGCGTGTGTGTGAGCGTGCGTGTGTGTGAGCGTGCATGTGTGCGTGAGCGCGTGTGTGTGTGTGTGAGCGTGCGTGTGTGAACGCGCGTGTGTGTGTGTGTGTGTGAGCGTGTGTGTGTGTGTGTGAGCGTGCGTGTGTGTGTGTGTGAGCGTGCGTGTGAGCGCGTCTGTGTGTGTGTGTGTGAGCGCGCGTGTGTGTGAGCGTGCGTGTGTGTGTGTGTGTGAGCGTGCGTGTGTGTGCGTGTGTGTGTGCGTGTGAGCGCGTCTGTGTGTGTGTGTGTGTGCGTGCGCTTCGGTGGCGAGCGGTAGTGTTGCAGTGAGCGCGCTGCGCTTCGGATCCGGCTGCCCGAGTTGGATTCCCGGCTCACGGCCAACACCAGTGACAAATATCGAACCGGACATGGGCATCCCCTAGGTCGACTCGGCCTCAAATGAGTACCTGGTGCGGTGTGTAAATATCGCCACTGGGGAGACAAAGGCGGCGTGGGGGGTGGCCCCACAAAGTCTGTTAAAGGCTATACACGGGGGGGGATCTTTGTGCCTGTATGACCATGAGCTGGTGCGCGCGTGTTTATTGTACGACGAGAGGTAGTGTGTTTATAATTGACGAATGCGTTGCGTTTGTATGACCTGTTTATTGACGCGTAATCCTTGTCAATGTGGGTGTGCGTGTATGTGTGCGTGTGTGCGTGCGTGTGCGTGCGTGCGTGTGCGTGCGTGTGTGCGTGCGTGTGCGTGCGTGTGTGCGTGTGTGTGCGTGCGTGTGTGCGTGCGTGCGTGCGTGCGTGCGTGTGTGCGTGTGTGTGTGTGTGCGTGCGTGTGCGCGCGTGCGTGCGTGCGTGCGCGTGCGTGCGTGCGCGTGCGTGCGTGTGTGTGCGTGTGTGCGTGCGTGCGTGTGTGCGTGCGTGCGTGTGTGCGTGCGTGCTTTATGGCAAGCGACGGTGCGCGGTGTCGATTGCAGCGACGTGTGTCGCTACAGACCGGGCGCTGTCCCGCAACATCCAGCGGCAATCGACGAGTTGGAACCTGACCTGCCCTGACCTGGCCCTGGGCCTGGCTCTCGTTCAGGTCAACTCGGCCTGAAACACGAGTTGACTACCCGGTGCAAATCGGCGCGAGCGCGGACGCGTAAATATAAATGTCGTGTCGTTGAACCCGCCGCCGCCACCACCCGACACAGCCGACCAGTAAGGTTTGTCGCGTAAACAAAACGTGGCAATCGGTTTCTAGTTCGGCACAGCGGTGTGTTGGAGAGTTAAACCCACTGCAGCATTTACAGTCCGAGTACTGTGACGTTTCGCCGGTAATCGCAACAACCAGCATCATCAGGCGACAGCCAACACCCAACCTGTGTGCTGAACTAGTCGCGAATTTGCACATTTTGCTTACGGTGACGAACCTTGCCGATTGGGCAGTGTCGGGTGGTGGTGTCGGGTTTAATGACGCATCTATACTTACGCGATCTAATCCTCCCCAAAAGAACCTCTTGCGAATCATATTGGTCGCGGCAGCCCGACTACGTGATAGAACCGCGCAATGCAGCCCTCGTCACCCATTAGTGCTGTGCCTGGCTTTTTAATTGATATCTACTCGTTAACCGCCCGCCCCCCCCCCCCCCCCCCATTGCCTTCCCGATAGTTTATCCGGCGTAAAAGTGTGGATGGGGGGGGGGCGGTGGAACCTTCGTCCCCTATTCGCGAGACGTCCTCTTTGTATCGCGTGTGTGCATCGTGCTTTACTGGCGCGTGTGTGCATCGTGCTTACTGGCGGATGTGTGCGGGGGGCGTGGGGGTGATGAAAACGCTAGTAAGCGTGCGCTAGTAAGTGGTAAGGAGCGGTGTAAGTGGTTAATGATGATTTTTTTAAGAAAATCTAACGATATATAATGACAAGAAGAGGGGCAGAGGGGAGGGGGAGGGGGTTTCGGGTGAAACATGAGGACACGTGGGGGACCAGGCGATATTTCTTTTTTTAAATTGTGCGGTTTTCGCGCGAGTCCAGAGCCTCTACCCGCACAGAACGAAGTATTGCCGTGGGGCGCGCCGTTGCTTTTCTTATTCTTCTCCTGCCCTGCCCCTCCTTGGCCGCTCGTCAATAATTGGGACCCTCTGTTTTGAAACTCTGGCTGATGTCGCAAAGTCTAACGCGCTTGGTTGAGTTTGCTCGCTCGCTGTGCGCGAGCGAGCGAGCGAGTGTGTGTGTGTACGCTGTGTATATATAAACAAATATAAACCGTACCACGAAGAAAAATAAAAGGGTTACAAAAGACTTGCGAGTGAACTTGATGACACACCACAACGCATGCACTCGCTGGCGTGTTGGTATGGATGGCTACGCACGGTGCAAAAGACGTTCGAACTACAGACAAAACCATACGGGGCGCAGGGAAGGCATCAGCACCTCGGGTGTTATGAATCAGGCTCGGGAGCGGAACGTCTGTCCTTGCTCGTGTCTGCGGTGGGGGGGGGGGGTGAGCGTGATTTATGCCCGATTGAGATTGGATCGACTCACCAACTCGACTGACACCCGACTGTCACTCACTCGACTCACTCTCAACTCGACTCACTCACTCGACTCTCGCTCACTCGACTTTTACTCGACTGTCACTCACTGGGCTCACTCGACTCTCAACTCAACTCACTCACTGGACTCCCACTCTCTCGACTCACTCTCAACTCAACTCACTCACTGGACTCACTCTCAACTCGCACACTGGACTCCCACTCACTCGACTCACTCTCAACTCAACTCACTCACTCGACTCACTCTCAACTCACTCACTGGACTCCCACTCTCTCGACTCACTCTCAACTCAACTCACTCACTGGACTCACTCTCAACTCGCACACTGGACTCCCACTCACTCGACTCACTCTCAACTCAACTCACTCACTCGACTCACTCTCAACTCACTCACTGGACTCCCACTCTCTCGACTCACTCTCAACTCAACTCACTCACTCGACTCACTCTCAACTCGCACACTGGACTCCCACTCACTCGACTCACTCTCAACTCAACTCACTCACTCGACTCACTCTCAACTCACTCACTGGACTCCCACTCTCTCGACTCACTCTCTACTCACTCACTCTCTACTCGACCCTCTCCGTGTGAACGCGCTCCAGCTGTCCCCTTCGGATCACATTCCGCCTGTTCCCGGAATGCGAGATTTTTTTGTTTTCCTCCCCCCGCCCCCCCCCCCCGATTCTCCCTACCCCCCCCCCCAAAAAAAACTCCTAAATCCTGGTTCATCGAACCGAGACATGAAACAAGCAACCCCCCCCTCCCCGCCCTTTCCCGACGTTATTCTAACATATGGTCGTCTTAGTAACCGGGTGAGCATTTGGACCCCAGAGCCCTGTATGGCAGCCTAAACAGCAGATGTGATTGTCTGGGAAATGTTTCTTAGCGTGGGTACATTTAATTATTTTTTTAATATACACACGCTATGTTTTTTTTAAAGAAATGAACTGCCAAACATGCCTCCTCCCATAAAGAGCCGGACACGCGTTTTTTTTTTGCGCGGTTCGGTTTACGCGGCTTAATGAAGTCACCCCTCGCTTGCACCAACAGCCCGCGCCGTGTGCCACCGCCACCACCACCGCCGCCGCCACCACCACCACCGCCAGCAGCGCCAGCGTGCGAACGGTTGAGCAGCCTCGCACTGCACTCGCAATTCCAGAACGATTCCTTATTCCCGGCGCGGCAGTTAAAACAACGGCGCGGGTGGGTGAGTGTGCGGGTGGGTGAGCGGGCGGGTGGCTGAGTGTGCGGGTGAGCGGGTGGGTGGGTGAGTGTGCGGGTGGGTGAGCGGGCGGGTGGGTGATTGTGCGGGTGAGCGGGCGGGTGGGGGAGTGTGCGGGTGGGTGAGCGGGCGGGTGGGTGAGTGTGTGGGTGAGCGGGCGGGTGGGTGAGTGTGCGGATGAGCGGGCGGGTGAGCGAGCGAGTGGGTGAGTGTGCGGGTGAGCGGGCGGGTGGGTGAGTGTGCGGGCGAGTGGGTGAGCGGGCGGGTGGGTGAGTGTGCTGGCGGGTGGGTGAGCAGGCGGGTGGGTGAGTGTGCGGGTGGGTGAGTGTGCGGATGAGCGGGTGATTCTCAAAATTAGTTTTCCCTTTGTTTTACCAACATAAGAAAAAAAAACAAGTCTCAGGAGGGTCCTGACAAGTTTTCGCAATAGAGGATGATGTTACTGCTGCTGCGGTGATCCCAATTGCGTAAATTTTCACGTATATTTTTTTACATTGGGATATTTTTGCCCTCTGGTTAGAATGTATGAGGTTTTTTTTAGCTATCGGAGCAAATCTGAGAGAACTTGAGACCCCGGAAGGAAACCCCCCACCCAGAACATTGGGAGAGACATACAAACTCAAAGGCACCCGAGTCTGGAATCGAACCCAGCTACATTCTTGCTGCGAGGCGCACGTGTTACCACTGCAACACCACCGTGTCGTCACCCCCCCCCCTCCACTCCCTTCACACCGCCTCTGTCCACCCAGCACCACGGATGGCTTCAGCACAGTCGAACGACAGCTCGCGTGCGGTGGGGTAAAGCGTGGGTACTCGCCACCTGTTGCAATAAACATTTCCGTGCAGCGTTGAAGAGTAGGCAAAGCACCCTCTCCCTTCTGCCACAAGTGGCGTGAGCGAGCGCTTCCAGGGCTGCGCCTTTATCACGACGAAGGTTGTCACGGGTGGCGAGATGTTAACTACCTCGCCTGGTATACAGGAGGTCGTGGATCCAATCCTACCCTGACGCCTGCTGCTGTATATTTGGAGTTTGCGTGTCTCTCTCTCATCATCATCACGGTGGCTAGGAGATGTTAACTACCTCGCCTGGTATACAGGAGGTCGTGGATCCAATCCTACCCTGACGCCTGCTGCTGTATATTTGGAGTTTGCGTGTCTCTCTCTCATCATCATCACGGTGGCTAGGAGATGTTAACTACCTCGCCTGGTATACAGGAGGTCGTGGATCCAATCCTACCCTGACGCCTGCTGCTGTATATTTGGAGTTTGCGTGTCTCTCTCTCATCATCATCACGGTGGCTAGGAGATGTTAACTACCTCGCCTGGTATACAGGAGGTCGTGGATCCAATCCTACCCTGACGCCTGCTGCTGTATATTTGGAGTTTGCAGTGTTGCAGTGTCTCTCTGGATTTTTCTCCGGGTCCTCCGGTTTTCCCCCTCCACGTTTCGAATCAACATCACGCGCTCAGAGTTGTATTTGGCTGCTATAAATGTCCACACGATGAGCCACTTCGTTGTTGAGCTATCATCATTTGTGATGGTAATAATCTACAAATAGTTTCGTTTCGTACGGTTTTTGTTGTTGTAGGTTTCAACTCCAGTGACAATTCTGGATGTAATCTCTGAAGCCACTCGCCGCTTGCTCACTCACCACACCTGGGGGGCAATTGTCAATCCTTCTAGATTTGAAGCTTTCGTGACTGCTTGATACAGATTTTTTTGCTGTGACAGTTTCACCTGAAGACGGAAGCTTGTGTTGCCTCCGAAACGTCGTGATTTTATTGTTTTAATTTTTTTTATTAATTTTAATTTAATTTTTTACCTACGTGACTTTACCGAAAGAACTAAGAGTATTGTCAATCCTTAATTGGCCCACGGACCCGCGCTCTTATCCAGCGGTGGTGCCATTTGCAGCAAACATCCCACATTCCAAGTGGCCAGTGCCATTGTCTCACGACAACAACAGCTTCCGCACACACACACAACGGTGATAGTCATCTTATTGACCCCAGCGGGAACTCACAGGACGGATCATTCCCTTCCCCCCCTAACCAGGAATTGAACTGAAAAACCTCTCGTTTTTGGTATGGCCCAAATCCCCTCCACCATCCCAACCACCCCCACCACCCCGAGCCTCCCCACGCCTCGCGCAGTCAGTGCGGTCTTAGCGCGGCATTTGCTTCGTGCTGTGTATGTTTTGCCGTTGCTTTGTCGCGCATTCCATATATTCTCCCGCACGGTATCCATGCTGCAGCCTGTGCCCCCCACCCCCATCCTCCCTCGCCGCACCACCAACCCGATACAAGTTGAATACCGGAATCAAACCCGGGGGGGGGGGGGGGCGTGGGGAGCTGTACAGCGCTGCCGCAAACCCCTCTAAGCAGTAGCACGGCCAGTAACTTGTAGTCAGTAAACCTTGCCATCACTACAGTCCATTGACGTGACCGCGGCTCTGCACGCTGCCCGCACACAACTCTGCGTGGTCAGCGTCGATCTCGTTTTCTCGACGATCCGCGATTGGTTCACCCCCACCCCAACTTGTTTCGTGTGGATTCTAGATTTGAAGCTTTCGTGACTGCAAGGATTCATATTCTTAGGTTTTTTTCCGGTAAAGTCACGTAGGTAAAAATTTAAAATTAATAAAAGTAAAATAAAAAATAAAAATCACGACGTTTCGGAGGCAACACAAGCTTCCGTCTTTAGGTGGAACAGTCACAGCTATCGTGCTGTGCAATTGTGCTGTAACTGTTCCACCTGAAGACGGAAGCTTGTGTTGCCTCCGAAACGTCGTGATTTTTATTTTTTTATTTTACTTTTTACCTACGTGACTTTACCGGAAAAAAACTAAGAATATTGTTTTGTGTGGCCACAGGACACGCGCGCGGGATGGGTGTCACTCGCCGTGCCCACGGTCCATTGTTTTATTATCCCACCATCGTCGTTGTTGCTCATCGTATTGGTTTGGTTGGCCGGATCGAAAGCTAAGCGGGGGGTCTCTTGAGCGCCTGGACATGGGCGTCTTTTGATTGGCCGCACGCCGCGCGTGACACGGGCCGCTATGCACTACTGCTGCCGCTGCTGCTGTTGTTGATGATGCAGAGGGCAGTCACGGCAAGAATGCATTGACACCGCAGCGCTCTGCTCCAGTGTCCGTGCGCGACTCTCACCTTCGCCTAACCTGGCACTGACCAGCGCGGTGAAGTATGGTCAAACAAACCCCCCCCCCCCCTATCAATCCGCACAGCTTACGGAGGTCAGCGTCCACCGTCCAGCAGTGGACTGTGTATGTGCACCAAATGTAAACCAATTTGACGATACATTTCATCATAAACCAATCGTTACGCCCTGTCCAACCCTGCCCCCCCCCCCGTATCGCTATCCCTTGCGCTGTTGATTTGCCCGCAGCGTGCCTGAACTGTTTCGTGACTCGGGGTCACAGCAAAATTCAGCCACCCTGCCCCCTCCCCTCCTCGGTAGCTACTGAACACCCAAATTCACCGCAAGGGAGAGAGCGATGCTCTGGAGCCCGCGGCAAGCTTCACTTTCATGCCTTCACGCAGACAACGCAGTGCGCAATGGGCCGTGAAATTACTCTGCCGCTGACTCGCTCCACCCACCACGCCGGGTAGGGGGGGGGGCCCAGTGCCCTTGTCACGAAAAAGTACGCGAAGGCCATACTGGGGTGGGGCGAGGGGTGGGTGGTCTTTGCCCTCGGTAGATCGTCCCATGTGTATCCAAACCTCCTACGCATTTCACAAGTAGTACTAATCGCATATCTGCATTTCCCATAAATATGCTAAATTCCTCTTGATATGCAAATTATTTTGTCAATGCGCCCTTCCCCCCTCCATCCCAGCTTAAATAGTCGCTCCAAGCCTGGAGTGTGTCATTCAGACTCCGTCTTCTCGACAGACCTGTTCTTCACCTGAGGACGGCTGCTTGCGTTGTGGCCGACACGTCGTGAGAATTATTTTATTATGTTTTATTTTAATTATTTTATTATTTCCATTCTACGTGACTTTACCGAAATAACCAAGAAGATTCATCCGTGGCACTGTTTAGAAACGCGACACCCATCGTTGTGCGAGTGCTGGGGCGTGATGACCGGACGTCTTCGCTCCGCGTGCCGGGGTTTTCCAGTTGCCACCTGTCCGGATTTTGACCCGGACAAGTCCCTGGGAATTGGCGTCATCTGCGTTCAGGCTAGCGGGGATTTCATTTGGTTACCGAGATCTGGTGCTGGTGTATAGCCGTGTTTGAAATGCATTGCGGGAGACTTGCTCCGCAGATGTTGATACTAAATGTCGTGCTCGTTGAGAAATGAGATTGACGCACAGTGTTGAGACTAGATCGAGCGCTCGCTGATTAAAGAGTCCCAAGTTTATGTGTCGTTGGGGAGGACTCAAGCGAGCGGGGTGCGTCTCGTTTAGCGAGGAACGAAGCTGCAGTGGGAGCAGAGGTCGCAATCGGGTACCCGATACCCGTACCCTACCCGATACCCGGCTACCCGTACCCGGCTGGGTACGGGTACGGGTAGGCCGTGAGTCACTGGTGAGTCACAGTTTGTCACTCATTTCCCAACGTCTTGTCTCTTCTCACAATTCAAGTTCCTAGAATCAACCCACCCGCGCCTGCAACATGCCTTCATCCCAGAGGTCGCAATCAGGTACCCGATACCCGTACCCTACCCGTACCCGGCCGGGTATGGGTAGGGTACGGGTACGGCCGGGTACGGGTACCCGTTTGCGACCCTGGTGCGGCCGGGAACGGGTACGGTAAGGAATCAAAACCCGTTTGCGACCTCTGAGTGGGAGTCACCGATGCGACGAATGCAAAACGCAGAAAAAAAATAAACTTTGTTGAAACAAGATGGGGTCGCAACTGCAGGCTGCTTCTACTGCTGCTGCTGCTGCTTCTGCCTCCCCGCTATCATTTCAAATACCTGACTCGAGTCTTTGAAACTCTCCGTGGGCTTGACGCCACCCCATCTCGCCTCTCTCATCTCCTTCCATGTCCCCCCTCCTCTCGTCCTCTTCGTGTCCCAATCTCTCCTCTCTGCCTTGCTCTCTCTGTTCCTCCTCTCTGTGCCCAGTCTCCGTTGTGTCGGTCCCTCTCCCCTCTAGCACCCCCTACACTGGAATCAACTTGCCTTGTACATTGAGCAGCACTGCACCATAGACGCAACACTGCCATTAGACTCAACACTGCCATAGACTCACACTAACCCATAGACTCAACGCTGCCCATTGACTCATCACTGCCCATAGACTCAACCCTGCCATTAGACTCAACACTGCCCATAGACTCAACACTGCCCATAGACTCAACACTGCCCATAGACTCAACCCTGCCATTAGACTCAACACTGCCCATAGACTCAACACTGCCCATAGACTCAACACTGCTCATAGACTCAACCCTGCCATTAGACTCAACACTGCCCATAGACTCAACCCTGCCATTAGACTCAACACTGCCCATAGACTCAACACTGCCCATAGACTCATCACTGCCCATAGCCTCAACCCTGCCATTAGACTCAACACTGCCCATAGACTCAACACTGCCCATAGACTCAACACTGCCCACAGACTCAACCCTGCCATTAGACTCAACACTGCCCATAGACTCAACCCTTCCATTAGACTCAACACTGCCCATAGACTCAACGCATAGACTCATCACTGCCCATAGTCTCAACACTGCCATTGACTCAACACTGCCCATTGACTCATCACTGCCCATAGACTCAACCCTGCCCATAGATTCAACACTGCCATTAGACTCAACACTGCCCATTAGACTCAACACTGCCCATAGACTCAACACTGCCCATTAGACTCAACACTGCCATAGACTCAACACTGCCCATAGACTCAGCACTGCCCATAGACTCAGCACTGCCCATAGACTCAACACTGCCCATAGACTCAGCACTGCCCGTCCATTAAGGCAGTCCCTTTCTCTAACCTCCTTCCGTCCCTCTCTTAAAGCCTCGCCTCTTCTCCATCGCCCATTCCCAGTCTCTTCCTTCCCCTCGCCTCCCCCCCCGCTACACCTTTAATGTCGCTCACAGGTGACAACCCTGTCGTGTCCGCCGCGGATCGCTCTCGGAGGACGTGGAAAAATGGTGAACCTCGTGCTTTTGGAGGTCACCACCGCAACACGGCGTGAGGCCCGGTTCGGATCGCCGGTGCGGATCGCCGGTGTGGTCTCTCGCGTCAGTCACGTGGTGAATAGTCGCGGCGCAGTTCGACAGCGTCCAGGCCGGCCGGCCGGCCTGCGCCCGATTGATCACAGCGGGATGTGAATTCTCGCAGCGGCGACCGCGCGAGTCGTGTCCACGTAGCGTTGAAGGTATTTGGTGATTGTGCGTCACCCAACGATTCATGCAGGAGAATTTGGGTCGGGGGGGGGGTTGGGGTTGGGATTTTTGGCATGACATTAATTGGAAGATGCTAATTTCACATCTTGGGCGGGGGGGGGGGGGGCGGAGGGGGGGGCACAGACATTGCCTGAAGTCCTTCGATGTACACGAGGCGGATCTCGACGGTACCACGTCAGAGTCTCCGACACGACCGTTACCTCGTTACTCCGCTCACCCAGGTCCCTCGCTCGCCCGCTGACTCACCCGCCACGCTCACTCACCCCGCTCACCCACGCCGCTCACCCGCCACACTCACTCACCCCGCTCACCCACCCCGCTCACCCATCCCGCTCACCCGCCCCGCTCACCCACCCCGCTCACCCACCTCGCTCACCCGCCCCGCTCACCCACCCCACTCACCCACCCCGCTCACCCACCTCGCTCACCCGCCCCGCTCACCCACCTCGCTCAGCCGCCCCGCTCACCCATCCCGCTCACCCATCCCGCTCACCCGCTCCGCTCACCCGCCCCGCTCACCCACCCCGCTCACCCATCCCGCTCACCCACCCCGCTCACACACCCCGCTCACCCGCCACGCTCATCCGCCCCGCTCACCCACCTCGCTCACCCACCCAGCTCACCCGCCCCGCTCACCCGCCACGCTCACCCACCTCGCTCACCCACCCCGCTCACCCCCCTCGCTCACCCACCCCGCTCACCCACCTCGCTCACCCACCCAGCTCACCCGCCCCGCTCACCCGCCCCGCTCAGCCACCCCGCTCACCCCCCTCGCTCACCCATCCCGCTCACCCATCCCGCTCACCCGCCCCGCTCACCCACCCCGCTCAGCCGCCCCGCTCACCCACCCGCTCACCCGCCCCGCTCACCCGCCCCGCTCACCCACCCCGCTCACCCGCCACGCTCACCCACCCGCTCACCCGCCCCGCTCACCCGCCCCGCTCACCCACCCCGCTCACCCACCCCGCTCACCCACCCCGCTCACCCACCCCGCCCCGCTCACCCGCCACGCTCACCCGCCCCGCTCAGCCACCCCACTCACCCAGCCGCTCAGCCACCCCGCTCACCCACCCCGCTCACCCACCCCGCTCACCCGCCCCGCTCACCCACCTCGCTCACCCACCCTGCTCACCCGCCACGCTCACCCGCCCGCTCACCCGCCCCGCTCACCCACCGTGCGCACGCAACTCACGCAGTCCATGCTTTGAGTAATTCTCTCCCCTACGCTGGCTCCCAGTGATGTTTGGCCAAGCAGCGGCGTCGTGCTTTTGAAGTCTCCTTTTTTGCCAAGAAGGTTTTAATAAAGATGGGAGAAACACGCGGGCGGGCGGGCGGGCGTGGGGGGTGGGGGGGGCTTTCTCTCCTGCCCCTTTGATCAGGCCACGAGTTGAATTACGGGCGGCGGCTGCTGAATGCGAGCGGCATTGAGATGAAGCCACACGGCAGATCAGTAGGGACACCTGCAAAGACAATCGCCAACGTCTTGGAAGAGAGGCGGAGGGGGGTGGTGATGGTGCCGGTGGTGCCGGTGGTGCTGCTGGTGGTGGTGGTGAGATGGGCGTACAGAGTCGGTCTCGGTGAGGCCGATCTAGCGCAGGACAACAACGGAGAGATGAAACAGACGCACGCTCGCTCGCGTGTAACCCGTGCCTCGCCGCTGTTGCATCACGAGCCTCTCCACGTGGCGCCGAATCCCGAAGTGGAGCGAACACGTGGGTGTCACCTGCAGCGACGCCGCCACCCGCCGACATCGCCACCAAAGACAAAGATCCCCCAGACACGGCCACAATACTGTTGGGGCAAGTGCTGATTAGGTTGAGCGGCGTCTATGAAGGCCGGCATGGGGTGGGGGGGGTTCAGCACCACGCCAGGCCGCCTTCCCCTACCCAGTGGCGACATGTACCTCGCACCGGGTACTCATTTAAGG